>NC_091825.1:80835000-81163333 GCF_038994185.2 Dermacentor albipictus | reverse complement strand
TCGTTACTTCACCCAAGCAAAAAAAAATAAAAATAAATAAGCATTGCGCACAGCCAGTCCATATAGGAATGCCGAGTGATGATGCCTCTCTCTTTCTGAGTCGATCACTTTCGAGACAATCGCTTTCAGCGGACGTTGGTTGGCTAACGCAGTGGGCATACCACCTGTCACTCTATTGAGGCACCTTGTTAGATGCTATGTCTCGCAAAAGTCAAGATATATCAATAATAGTGATCAACGGGCAACACTGACACAGATGTTCGCCTTCAGCGGCTCATTTATGCATTCACGGCAGATGTTCCCTTCTTCCTACACCTTCTCCCTTTTTCTTCAAAGATTTAAGCATTTTTTAAAAATATTTGACAACTTCGAATGCAACGACGGTGTTTCCGCAATTCATAGCCGGGGTAGCGTTGAAGCTTGACGAGTTGGCGATCTAACGCAAGCTGCATTTGTTACGATTGCTCACCTTGCTGCTGCTGCTGCTGTTTCGCTGCAGAGAGCCAAGGCACTGTCATTCCTGGAGAGCCGAGTGGATCAGCGGCGTCCCTTCTTCATGATGTTGAGCACGCCTTCGCCGCACGCGCCATTCACACCCGCAGTGCGCCACAGGGACGCATTCCCCAACCTGAAGGCGCCCAGGACACCGGCTTTCAACATCAGTGTCAATGGGGTAGGCCTCGCCTGTCACCGCTTGATAAAACGCCAAGGGCAAAATAGCAATTGTCAATCCATTGTTTTCATACCACCTGCGTATTTGCATTTACGCTGTTTTGTTAGTTTACGCGCATGCATCGTACACATTAAAAAAAGTTAAGACACATTCTTTACCAAAACATTTTCGTGTATGATTGAGTAATTTGTTTTTTATTAATTGAAAATTTTGGTAACATATACGTAGGTCACTGATTTCTTCCCAACGTTAGTCTGTTGTACAGGCTAAGGTGTCTCAGCTGACGCAGGTCAAGCAATGGAAAAAAAAATAAAGAAAAAGGGAAAGGGGGTCGCTACGAGATACGATGATGGGACCAATGGTGTTTTGTTATCTGTCATGAACTAGAGTATTTTAATGCGATTAGCATCCTCAACTTACAAGACCCCATTCTGCGCGCTGCTACTTAACCATTGTCGCGGTGGTCGCTCTGAAAAAAATCTTCAAGAACCAACACTGCTCTGTGACTGACTCAGCGGCTGCGTAAAAGCGACAAGGAAGCGTTGTAACAGAGAAAATCAATAAAACAGTTTTTTTTTCGTTTCAGTCGTACTCTTTAACGCTTCCCCAAGTCTGTGCGCACACCTATAGCATACGGCGGCATGTGGCTGCTTACATATGTAGCTGCCGCCAACAGATACACGTCCGCCTTGTCAGGTTTTCGTGGCCCCCAAGTGAGCCATTGAGAATAGAGTTAGTTTGAAATCCCTCTCGAGAGCACCGATGTCGCGCACGCGGGATTCATTTCCCACCGTTCTTTGCGTTTAGGCGACACAACTTTGAAGCTTGCAAGAAATAACTAGAAAATATGTAGCGAAGTGAGCTACAAACTGCTGAATACGACGTTATCGAATGCAATGCACAATTTCGCTTTCTTAGCTTACGCAATAATATAATTTTGACTTATTAACTAATGAACGATAACTGAAAATAAATCTCCAGTTTGCGAAGGCGACAGCTAATAAAACACCGATGGTCCTATCCTCGAATTTCATAGTACCTCTTTTTTTTTTATAAGTCCAGGCCTGCGTCACCGGGGACACACTGTATAAAGGTGGGTTGGTGATAGGTGAAGGTTTTGGCTATTTTGCAGTATATATCATCGAATAATTCTATACGTCTTGCGTACTGTTCTTATGGAAATAATGTTATTTTACTACTTGTAATTTCCGTACGTATAGTACGAAAAACAGTTTCAATTATTGGATCGCATACGGCTAGAGGTACTGCCTGTTGAAATTGTTCCAGCACGTCCCCGTGGCACTATACATGGCGCCTGTATCTGGCTGAAGGAACCTGATTGTTATACACTAGATATAACCACAAGATAAGCTTAAAGCGCCAGATTTTTTGCAGCCAGCCACAGTGGGGACATGTGGATTAGGCTTTCCGGCATATGGCGGGCCATCTTCTAACTTGTATGCGATGCGTGCCTTGTGCGACTGGATGCGCGCCCTTACTGGCGGTTCCGGAAGTGGGGAAGGGGAGGTGGAAGCCCTAAGATTTTGCCCCCCATAGAGACATGCCGGCACTGTGCCGACAGAATTGAACGGGCAATGAGTGTTTTGCTCATTTCGTTTTTCTGTATGCCAGACGAAGCACTGGCTAGTACGGCAGGCCATCCACCCTATACCGGAAGATGTGGTTTCCTGGATCGACGAAACCTACAGAAACAGGTAACGGCTAAACGCCCGCGCACGCTAGAAAAGTGTTCACTCAATAACGAGCCCTAAAGGTGTCAGCTTCCGCACATATACGGACTTGGCGCAATGCAGTGTATTCCTACAGGCACGACGTTGTCGTACCATGTATACCTTTCTCAAGCATCTTTCTTAGCCTCCAAGTTACTGTCCCATATGTTAGGATCGGCATAACACAATGATCGTACACCTTTCTTTCGGTAAGCTGCTGGTGGTGCCTTGCCGGCCATGCCTACCATATGCGCTCCCGTTGATTTTTATCCTTTTTTTTTATTTCCGCGTCATGATTCGAATCCCCGTGACTAATTGGCCTACATAAATGTTCTAGATTCCGGAGCACATATTTTAGAGGTTGGCTGCCAATCACCAATTGTCGTTCTCTTGCTAGGCTATTAAACATTCCCTTAATTTTCTGCATATCAGTCACTTGACCTGCTCTTACACTTTGTCGGCTAAGCACCTCAATCATTTGTTGCCGGTCATCTCTGACGTTGCCAAAGCTAAAGACCGCGCAAAGAGCTACGGAACAAAAAGGGACACACAAAGTTAAGAGGCCGGAATGCGGCGGTGCGGATTAAATAGCGAACGAAGATAACCAATATTCTAGTCAGTAGTGGCGAAGGAACAGTTCTTTAAAGATGGCACTCCAGTAAAAGATGTCAACTCGTTTGGTTTCCCGACAGAGTATGCCGGCCGTACTGACCTCACGCGCATGCCATAGACCGCGAACCGTTATTTTCGTCGCCTTCTTATTCCGTCTGATATGTCCACCCACTGATCTGTGCAGTGTTTTGCTGGATGCCGCTTCGTCGCTCGCCGAGCGGAGCGCAATTTTAGCCAGTGGCAATGCGGCTTCGCGCGGTGGCACGTCGACAGGCCATGGCGACCGTTTGTAGACTCGGTGCGAACCTTCAAATGTGCGCGAAACCGTGCTCGCTCTCTCATCTCTATATCCCCTTCCCCCTTGCAGGGTAGCAAACCAGACGTGCGTCTGGTTAACCTCCGTGCTTTTCCTCTCTTCTATTTCTCTCTCTCTCTTGTCCCGGAAGTGTATCCACAAGCTCCCTTATTCACGCAAGCGTGGCGCACGCACGCAGACACGACAGTGACCAATTCTTTCTTCCCCTTAGCAGTCATACGTCTAAAACATTTAGCAACGCCCGTTTAAGAAAGACGTCGATAGGTTCTGCATATAGAATTACTCAGATAGAAAAGCGGAGAGTTCGGCCTAAATAAAAGTTCTAATGTGCAGCTCAGCATTGAAGCAGGAAAAAAAGATTAAAGAGAGAAAGAGAGAAAAAATGTTGATGAAGAACACGAAAGCGGCCAAAAAATAAATATGATCAGCGAGGACTCTTCAAAGCCTCAAATCCAGACCACTCTCACTCAAGAATCTGATTATAGCCATTGAATATCACACCGACGACAACGGTCCGGCCGAGGTCCCAAAAGAAGCATTTCAGGCAAAAGTTGATAGCTAAGCTAGCTTTGACAGAATATATGCAAATGATTGTCTGCCCACAGCAGAGCTTGGGCTGATGTACAGAATGTGTTTGTATAGTCTCAGGTATATCTAACTCTCGTACTACGGACAGTCTGTGCTGTCGGTAAAGTAACGCCGAGTGAACGCCCCGGATAGTCGTAACCTGTGCATCAAGTGTGCGTTACTTCTTTTGGCATCACGAGAGACCATGTGAAGTTCTGGCCTCTTTATGGGGTCTGGGGTTTTTCGTCTACAGTTATGACCGGACAAAGCTAGACCCGAGAGAGAGGGAGAGAGTCAGTGAGCTAGATTATTCATATCTATTTCACAGATTACGCACGCTCCTTTCTGTGGACGATATGGTTGCAGACGTGCTGAGCTACCTGGACTCGAAACAGCTGCTGAACAACACTTACGTATTCTTCACGTCCGACAACGGCTACCACTTGGGTGCGTGTGCACATGACCTTCTGTGTGGTACTGTAGACAAATGCATACACACGTAGGCGTAAATTTCAGAGAAGCGGAGCTATGCTCTTCAACTTCGGTTGCTTTATTTACCCTACTGTAACGATTCTGCGGAAAATTGTAGAAGTTTTCTAGAACGTGTAACTGCAGAAGAAAACTTTCGGTGGTGGTCATAAGAGTTGAAAGAACTAAGAAAAGCTAAATCATCAAAATTAATGGTCGATAGCAACAATTTTTCTAGAGCTTGTACTGAAACCGCACGTAGTTCATACTTTCTCGCAGTGAACGTGCAGTTTACCAGAGTACTCGAAAGCCCTGAACTTAAGCACGAACAAAAAGAGTATGGAAATTAAGGGCAGAAGTATACACCTGCCGTCATCAAGATAGCTTCACCGAAGTCATCCTATGGCGGCTATACTCATAGGATACCCACATCTCACCCATGCTTTTCTTCTTATAACAGCAAGGACAGCCAAATTGATATAACTGCGGTGAACCATTAACAGTAAATTGTGTTCCTATAACATATGCCGACCTATAAACACAAAGACAAGTTTATATTTTTAAATATTTATGCTCAACGTATACTATTTCACCCCACCTTCATCCTATAGGCGAGAATGCCGTTGTTGACCACAGTGTTGTTTGTAGGATTTCAGAGAGCGCAATATACTTGCACAAACTTTAAAACTGACGTGGTTCTCTCGACTTCTTCGTAAAGTTCTAGCAAAGGCAGCTTCTTCTGTATTTATCGCATCATTTCCTTTTATAATGTGTATGGAGCATCATCACCTGTGGTGTTCTTGCGTCATAAGAACCCACGTAACTAAATAACTAACTAAATAAAGCTACAAATAATTTTTTAAGAAATAGAATAATAATAATGTAGTAAATAAACATGCATGTCAGAGACAAGGAAAATAGGACCTGTTTTCCTTCGCAAATATGTACCAAATCATCCTTAAATTTCTGTGCAAAAACTACGAAACGACAAGACTGAACCAAGTGCACCCAAACACAGGATACCAAGCGCGAACCATCAAATGTTTGTTCATTGATTTTTTTCATAAACTTGCGAACACATATGTGGCGACATCGCATACGCAGCGACACGTTCCCGAGCCTATATAACGACGCCGTCGACCGTCACCGATTAAGTTTTTTCGCTCACAGCTATAAGGAAATTGCGCTGACACATGTGCCCTGAGAGGCAACCTTAACTGCATAAGCTTCGATTACTTACCTTTTTCTTTGGTTGCTGGACTTGACCATTATCTCCTTCCTGTCGAAAAATAGGCTCGCTCTTGTACCGGTGTTCGCGCCCCGTGTCATTTATACACTGCCCCGTTTTGTCCAACGTCACCTGCAGCGCACTACAAGGGTATCTTACACATCACGTTCCTCAAACATTATACAAAGCTTGTGGAGTGCTTTGCCTCAAGTGCGTCAACTTAGCCCTGTCTTCGCTGAGACACATTCGTTCTATGGGCGATTCGAATTGGTGAGTGCTGTGTCTGTGTGGGTGCACGGTCAGTGCTGCAGAGGCCAGTATAGGGTTGACCGAGGTAGACTATAGCACGAAAGGTCGCAGTGATGGACAAGACAGAGTTCAATCGTTATTGCGAAGTGCGTGCTTCGCAGCAGAACCCCTTACTCGCACGTGCAGTAGAGCTCACTGTGATTCCTTCGAACTGTGCACCCCATGGTGCAGTCTCGGGACGTTAAACCCCACAACTCAGTTCATAGTCGAATACGAACCACCTATAGCCAATGGGGATTCTCATCGCTCATTGTGATCTGCACTGGCGCGGAAATGCACCCTGCTTTTAGAGACCGATGAGACCGTTGAGACCGTTTCGTTGACTTTTGTAGGTCAGTACTCGATGCCGAAGGACAAGCGGCACCCCTACGAGACGGACATTCACGTGCCCCTGCTGGTCAGAGGGCCCGGCATCATCGCCGGCAGGGAGGAGCAGGTGAGCACGTTTGGGGATTGTCAACGCGGAGTTACTCGCGTCCTGGCGGTGACGCATCACGTTATTCGCCTTCTTCCAACCAGTGTGATGGTGTCGCCTTCGCCTTCATGATGTCGACGGGACGTTGCATAATAGTTGTACCTGAGTCAGTTGAACTGTGTCCAATAACCAACCAGCCGGGGGCGATTAATGAGAGAGGTCTCGTTCTTAGTCAACATTAATAGAAGTATGTATGTATGTATATATATATATATATATATATATATATATATATATATATATATATATATATATATATATATATATATATATATATATATATATATATATATATATAAACGCCGCAATGCAAAACACGCCCGTGTCCTACGCATTGGGAGCATTAAGGATCCCCTGGTGGTCAAAATTAATCCGGAGTGGACCCACTACGGCGTGACTCATAACCAAATCATGGTTTTGGCACGTAAAATCCCAGAATTCAATTCAGGTACATAAATTGTGGCAGGTTCAGTTTGGACACACAACATAGGAAGAGTAACACGGCATGGCACAGTATAGCGGCACCATGGCATTATCGCCTATAGGTCTTTAATACCATTAAATACCATGAAAAATTTCACTTGCAATTCGTTTTTTTCTGTCTGGGTATTCAGCCGCGTCTACGAAGCAATCTTCGTAGACGCGGCTGAATACCCAGACAGAAATAGCTATGTAGCAGTAATCGTAGATCACACCCAAAAACCCCTTACAAGTGTATCAGTTAATACCAAACATTCCGAGACCGCAGAGGAGGTAGCCATTGCACTAGCATTGGTCTCCACGAATGCTCAATACATCATAAGCGATTTTCAAGCGGCCATTAGAAATTATGCAAAAGGTAAGATCTCTCCTGAGGCATGGCACATCATCAGAGTCAATGAAGCGAAGTTCTCCGATGCAGAGAAGAACGGCAGGCAATTGCTCTGGTTCCCAGCGCATACGACTCCAGACATTCCCGCAGTCAACCTCAACGAGGTAGCACACCGCGAAGCTCGAGGTCTTACTCGCCGAGCTGAGCAAAGAGTGACTTCCATCGGTCAGGAGAACGCGGAGGAGGAAATTTGGAGAGAAAAAGATATATTAACAAGATTTAGTGATATTACCAAATTCTATCAAAATCGGAGGCGAGTATTACCACCGCCTCACACTAAACTGAACAGAGCT
Organism: Dermacentor albipictus; assembly: GCF_038994185.2. Lineage (NCBI taxonomy): Eukaryota > Metazoa > Arthropoda > Arachnida > Ixodida > Ixodidae > Dermacentor > Dermacentor albipictus. The sequence goes on along the minus strand of NC_091825.1, from coordinate 81,155,791 downwards.
GAGTCCGTTACTTGGAGGCGACTACAAACAGCAACTTATACGAGTCCCATGCAGCTAAAAACTTTCTACCCCGATATATACGAGAGCGATATGTGCAAGCTATGCAAGTCTGTTAGAGCCACCCTTCAACACATGTTGTGGGGATGTGAAATATACCAAAATAAAATGGCAGCCTCCCCAGACAATCTACGGGCGCGGTGGTCGGCCGTGCTGCTCAGCTCAGAACTCCAAGACCAACTTTGGGCCGTCCAGCGAGCCAAGGAAGCCGCACGGGAGCAGCAGCTCCCAGTGGCCATCTAGGCGGCCCCAGGCCCGGGCCTCCCAATCGCCGGATTCCAAATAAAGTTATCACATCATCATCACAATTCGTTTGTTGGGCATAGGCCCAAGAGAGAGAGAGAGAGAGCAAAGAGAGGAAAGGCAGGGAGGTGACCCAGACGAACATCTGGTTTGCTACCCTACACTTGAAGAAGGGAAAGGGGGAACAGAAAGAGGAAAGCGGGATAGAGGGAGCACTGTGTATGCACGAAGAAAAGCGCTTTGAAATTAGTCAAGTCCAAGCAAGGCCTTGCGTTTACCGTGCATAATTTGTCATTCATACTTTCTCCTTAAACTAAAACTACCGCAGCATAATACATAGGTGTTCAACGCCTTCGTATGATCCAATACACGAGCGAACATCACTCTCGGTTCCGGTTATTCCCCGCAAGAAACAGCTAGTATATGGTGGGCCCTTGTGCAACCTGCGCATCGCCTAAAGGGGGGAGTAGGGTGCGCCCACTTGTTTATAGGCTATGTATTTGACTATGCCAAACGCAGAGACTCGACAGACACTGCTCATTGCGCTCCGTCTTCTTGTTCTCAGTCCCACTGCTGCCAATGTGAAATATATAACGCGTAAGCTTGAACCGTGTATTACGGTTCCAAAAAATTGACGACAGCTGTCTGAACTATAAACATGTATTATCGTGCTATAGAACTTCTAGTTGCGTAGATAGGCGTGCCCAATCGTAGAAAGCGCGGAACGCGCTGTTAGGTTTTTTTGTTTGTTTGCTTGTATGCAAATTACTGGCTATAATAAGTATTTTTTGCGACAGCGCTTGATTTCTTTGACACGTTGACTTCTCCTTGTTATTATGAGCCAGTGATGACACTGGCTCACCAGTTTATCGCTTGTGGTGAAATGGCCTGGCGTAGAAGTTGCAAAGGTTTACAATTTAATGCGTACGAAAAATCACTCGACACTGGCCTCTTACGCGGAAGCATCGCCTGCCTGAGCAGGGCGTGGCACTGAACGTCGACCTGGCGCCTACATTTCTGGACCTGGCCGGCCTTCCTTCCCGCGGAGACATGGACGGCGTCTCGCTCAAACCGCTGCTGGTCGGCGATGCGTCCCGCGGTAACCGGCCGAGGCAAAGCTTCCTTGTCGAGTACGAAGGCGAGGGGGATGAGCAAGAGCGCCCCGGAAAATGCCCAGTGCTCCAAGGAATGTCGGTGAGTTCACGCGGAGAGTTCTATGAGGGTCCGAGGCCCATCGCGGTAACTCCGTTAAAAAAACATTGGTCTCCAATCCACGCTGTGACAGTGGTTTGACATCGAAGCTGTAAACGACAACTGGAACGATTACTCATTGCGACGTAGCTTGAAATTATTCACATGGCGACGTTCACATGCGCGTTACCTAATTATTAGCCTAAGACGTTCCAACGGCCTAGGACTTGGCTTGCGCCGCTACCACAATGAATGGACCAGAGAGAGTAGAGATGCACTTAACCACACTTTCGCCGCGCGTCGCATGCACGCTGCTCTTCGGGAGTCCTCACTAGACGTGGCCTTCCCATAGCACTGTCACAAGGCAAATAAGTTGCTAGGAGGGTTCTTCTTTTTCATGCGAAAGTGTAGTTACGTCACTCCCTGCTTCGTGTGCTACAGTTGACGCTTTCCGGCAACTGCAGCTTATGCAACCGCAATCTTTACCGGGAAACGCCTGCGGCGAACGATATGCGCGAACGCGAACTACTCTTCTTTTTTTTTTACTTTCTTCCGCACGGCCGGCGCCACCGCTGCCTCGGATGCGCGAAGGCGAGCGCCGTCTGCTGGTGCTGCAAGGAACCCAGCGGCGCACGCGGCGCTCGCGTCGCGAGTTTAGCCTATACGAAGGCGACATACCCATTGGGAGGTAGAGATACACAGTTTTCGCTGTCAAAAAAAGGAAAAAGGAAATCCGTAGACACCTAAGCACTTCTTATGAGCTGCGAATGCGAAAACCCTAATGTCCAACTGAAAGCCGCTGAGCGGTCGTTCGAGTTATGGACTCCTCGCGAGCAAGCGAGCGCGTTCAGGCGCTTAACGCGTTTTGATTTTGCCTTACCAGGGCGCTGTTAGGGCGCAGGCGAGAGCATGCGCGGACAAGGAACGCGCGGATAACACAGTTCCCTAGGGTTGAGGATTGGGCTAGTTGGTATTGCATTCTAAAACTAGTACGGCGCAACATAGAAAGGGAGAAACAAGCCGAGCCGACCAGATAAAGGATAACAGAGGCTTCCGAGAGCGCGCGTCACGAGCGTCCCGTGACGTCACGAACGTCACCAATGCGCGAGGCACGGTCGTGACGTGGGTTCGTAGCCAATGGGAACTTAGGTGCCGTTTCGCTGCTACAGACGGCGCTGGCTTCTTGCGCTCAATGGACTACTTGATGCTTTCGCATCAATACGAGCAAATTGCGGGGTTGAAAGCTCCGAAAGTTCCCAGTGAGGGTCGATGTGTAGCGGACGGCTCTGGATTGATTTCGACCACCCGCGGGGTTCTCTAACGTGAACCCAAAGCATGGTACACGAGTTGTGGCTCAGTAACTACGTAGGCGATTTGATGGTGAGACAGGGAGAGAGAGAGAGGTCGCGGGTCTGATTCCCTGCAATCGCGGCCGCATTCCGATAAAGGCGGAGTGCAAGAACTCTGGACCACAATGCACTGGGTACACGTTAATAATTAGTCCGTAGCTATGTACGTACTACAGCGTCCCTCGCAACCTATATGATGTTTTGGAAGGTTAAACCAAATTAATTAACCAATTAATTATAAATAGTAAAAGAAAGAGGGTATATAGTACTTCGTGGTTAACAGAACGATGGCGCTAGTAGGATTATTTCAGAGCTTAAAAAGCACCGGACAGCCTTCTGAAACTCGCCAGAATAAGCAGCATGCCATTTCCGAAAATGACAAAAGACTACATAAACAAACAAACAAACAAATAACAAAAGAAGAAATGAAAGAAGAAAAGAAAGTGGAATATTTCTTCTAACGAATGAATCCGCGTTTCATTAAAGCAACGCACTGCGTATAGGTTCTATTTTCATGCGAATTTAAAAGATAGCTCAAACTTATTTAAAACAATTAAGAAAAATAAAAAATCTCAGAAATGGTCAAAAACCCATTTTCAGCATCAATTTCCATGCTACATTTCGAGAACTATTTATACGGTAATGGTATTTCAGTCTCACTTTACCGCTCTACGAGAGTTGCTGATTGAAGTGAGTGTCAAAATCTTATCAAAAGAAATGACATATTCCTGCTCCAATAGTCATCAAGCTATCGCTTAATAAGTAAAAATCTGCTGAGCACTAAGAAGTAAAAAAAGCACGCTAAGTTAGCGCAGTATTATGAACAAATATAGGTGTTAAAATAACATGCCAAATTGAACACCGATTGCCACATATGTGTGGGGTCCGCTTATTCTTGTTCTTTATTTTTTTTGTGCCTGTATGTTGTTTATGCTTTACCAAGTGTAGGCTTTGTTTGTGGCTGTTTGGCATGCAGAGCCCGAATGTTCCCTTGGATTCTCTCGACTCATTTTTTGTTCTTACCTCCCGTAATGTAAAGTGGGAAGGTGTTACGCGCATTATATATGTATATACACCTGTGTGTGTGTGTGTGTGTGTGTGTGTGTGTGTGTGTGTGTGTGTGTGTGTGTGTGTGTGTGTGTGTGTGTGTGTGTGTGTGTGTGTGTGTGTGTGTGTGTGTGTGTGTGTGTGTGTGTGTGTGTGTGTGTGTGTGTGCGTGCGCTTCAGTATATAATAAGCCATAGATGGGCACCTCGCGTTGCAATCGGAAACAAGCTCTCTGAATATAATATAAGATGATGCAGCATTCTTTCCTTCCATATCGATCTTTGAGCATTTGCGAGCAGCCGTAAGGCGACAGAGTTCTGCAAAAAAAGCCAATGTTTTACAGTGACGCTCCTAATGTGATTCAAGCGCTCAAAAACGTCAAATGCCAGTTATCATGGTATTATATATTAAAATAAAACTGCAGCACTAAGGAAGTTTATATCTTCAGAAATGTGTGGCCAATGTGGAGGCGTGTGTGTCAATAAGGGTTTATATGAAGATAGTTACACCCTCGTTTCTCGCCCATAGACCTTTCCATCGAGCGAGCTACAAATGGCTGGCAGAGCTGGGCAGTATCGAACACACATGTGTCTTAGATACTATCTTACGTACTCTTAGGGTTTCTTGTATCTGTATACGTCTGGCAGGACGTGTATCAGTATCTGTATTTTCCATGCAAGACACTGCTATCGCAACATCACCGTGCGAAACTACAAACGTTGGCTGAACTCCGCTTGTGAAGCTGATACTTCTGCCCCTAAGCCACCAGAATAAAACTAAAGGAAGCAACATTCTTTTACCTTTCCGCCAGAGCCCTCCATCGAGGACAGACGATGACGTCAGGATGAGACAAGTAGAATATGAAAGATCATTGCTGCTTTACGTGCTCTCTGTATACACGATGTGTCACGATATATCTCGCTTCCGGCGTTGTTGCTGATGTACACCTGTCCGGTGATCCGGTACTGCATGAATGGTAATAGGTTTACGGACAAGGTACAACTTCACATCGGTATTTGCCCCATCGTGCAGAGGCTTCTTATTGACGTTCTTGTAATTAGACGGCGACCCGCTTGCTGATCGGCGGGCAGAGTAGCGACTCCCATCAATTACTAAAGCGACAAGCAAACACCGCTGACAGTGCAGCGTATAAAGAGCTCTCATGTTAAGCAGCGAAAGCAACCTCAATGAATTGTTTCGGAATTAAAATATATTTTGAGCAAGTAAGGCAAACACTTGGAGGACGTTTAAGCTTCGCCTTTAAGAACGGAACACGATAGCATTCAAAGATTCCTGACTGCTTATCACGCTTCCCGGCAACTGCAGCATATCTAACCGTAATGTTTAACGGCAAATGCTGCAGGCGAACGCTATGCACGAAGGCGAGCTTTCTAGTAGAAACGCGGCCTCTTACGTCGGCCGATTCGGGAGGTTGTGCACAGCTGCGGCAGAAAAATTACATAATTTTTCAGGTTTAACATAAAACATGTTATGAAGATTTAATATAAAATTCATGCGCCGTAAGTGTTTTGTTTCAATATATCTGTTTGTGGGCTATCACTCTCAACATCCCGAGGAATGACTTTGTCGAAAGTTTAAGACACGGTATGAGCAACTTTAGTGATAGAATGATGCGGCAATATAACCCACATATACCGCACATGTCTTATAGCATGACATGGCATGTACATATGCCTAAATATATACTGAAATTGTCGCTCGCGGACAACTCCGCCGACACCAACACCGGATTTTCTTCGACACTGAGCCCTTCACGCTATCGCGTTAAAAATGTTGATATACTAACAGACATTTCGTTCAGATGAAACAAGGTTAGTCGGAGTTATGAAATTTTCAAGCAAACATTTCTCTGCGCACGCGCTTGCTGCCACATAATATAGATCTATGATAAGAAATTTGCGAATGCATCGAAGTATCTTAACATACAAATGGAAAGTATCGTATAGGATACAATAACTGCCAGTAGTATCTTGCATCTGTATCTCAAATAATTGTTGTCCGAGTATCTTGCGTCATATAATGATACAATCGCAAAGTATCTCTGCAGAGCTCTGATGTCTAGCTAATCAGCGCACGGCCAGCTTTTCCTCCATTCTGGCTTGTGCGAGCCGGCAAGGTGAGGCTTGAATGTGTTATCATGCGTGGTGTTGGAGATGCTTTAGCTTCTGTTGTGAAATAGCTGCATAGTGTCAAGTCATACAAGGCAGTCGTGGAAGCATTTCGTAGCCTTTGGGCGCAGTCATAAGTACGGAAGGTGGGACCTCTTGCCTGCGCAAACGTGCAGCGGTGCATCGCCAACTTCAGCGTGTGTCGCCGTGAACTAGTATGGCTGCGTCGACTTCCGTTCGGCGAAGAGCAGCAGCGGCGTCTGCGGATTTCCAGCGTGAAATAGAAAAATCTTCTCGCCCTCTGAGCTCTTGGCGCGGGAACTGGAACATAAAGTTGTTCGTATACATGGCCACCGCTATGCAACCCCGAAACATCTAAGCACGGACAATTTTAATATTTTCATCAACCACCGGTACCATGCTCACGAGTTTAAACTCTACCATGCTATGTCTATGTTGACCTTCCTGCACGAGGCCAATGGGATAGCTCAAAGCAGAGATTACTGCGGATGATGAGCCAACATGATCGATACATTGGTTTTGGGCCTCAGCACCGATTCTTTGTCGTGTAAAGTGGTAATATCCAACAGGAATTGTCTAAAAAGATTGCGACAACTGTTTGCAATAAAAAAATTTTCGTAAAGCTATCGAATGCCTCCTAGACGACATTCCAAAGAATAAAACTAAAAAAGAGACCTTTATGATCTTGTAGCTTGTACGGCAAGGTGCTATTATATAACAATCGGAGCTCTTTCATTCGTGGGCAAATAAAAAAAGAATAACGTGTTTAGCTGAGGATGACGTTGTGCAGTTTATCTAAAGCTAAGTTTGAAACTTTGAACGCCCTTCAAAGTAAACAGCAGAATTCATATCGTAGCAGAACGGCACCTACACTGTTACATTCGTCACGTATGTTTCGTAAGTTCTCATTGCTGTAAAGCCACAGCTCGGACGAAACTGCAAGGCGAATGTTGTAATAACGTAATGACGAATGCTTATAAGTACACATAACTGATCTTCGAGGCTGATTGTACGAAGGCTCAAAAGGGAGCGGGCGCATCACGCTGGGTGCTATACGTCCGTCTCACCGGCAGCAGAAACTTCGACCGTGTCGAGTCAAATCACTCTGGCACCACTCACAGAACCATTTCCAACGTATAAGACGCCGTGTCATACTGAGTAGACCGCGTCAGCACGAAAAAACATCCACTCGAAACAACCGCAGAACTTACACCTGCCATTAAACACAGCGCTTCGCCCAAGCTAGCATCGCGGTGACATCAGCCTGCTCATGCATGGCGGCCATGGCCTGCGCAATGTGGCGGCATCCTTGAAAAATAAGCGGTCTTTCCCATCTTTCCGGGGAGGACCACACACGACAGAGGCTTCATATTTAGATAAAATGACAATCTGTGACAATTTACAAATTTACAATCGAAACCACAAATTTAAAAATAACGGACGTGCATCAGCCAACCATTTGTGATGCTGAACGAGCGCAAATTGCCATTTTCGGTAGGTAGTGGGATAACGTGGCTTTCAAACAAGAATGTCTCGCTGCTTTCCTTTTTAAATAGTGTCATTCATTGTCACACGGTGGTGCGCTGGGGTGTATACGTATGAATATTAACCCTTCTTTGTCTTTAATAATAAAAAAGTGCAGTTCCGAGTCCAGCTGCTGTCTTATCCGTTTATTCTGCTTCTTTGTGTCGTGCACTGTGCGCCATTTGACGCGTTTTAATATGATCGGTCTCCCAACTCGCACACCTACCGACACTGCTGAACGGTCCGCCCACTATAGCTGGCTGATCATCGCCGTCGGCATCTTGTCGGCATCAGAGCCGTGTCGGCCTAGTGGGACCGCGAGTCTTGAGGGATAAACTGTGTGTGTGGTTCGCAGAGTCTTAATCCCGTATTCAAAAATACATCGTAACTTGACCTAATGACGCCTGTCGCGAACGCGCCGTAGGAAACGCAATGGATGTCGTTGTCACGCTCACGCTCAGGTGTCATTCAGCTCACGCGAAACATGAACTTCAAGATAAGATGCATTTGTGAATGCGGGGGTTAGAATAACGCTGGTTAATGCGAGGCCTTAAAGGCAAACAAAACAACACTGAACGTGTCCTTTTACGTTGAAAGGCGCCGGTGTGCGCGTGCCGACTGGAAATTTAAAACTCGCTTTTTTCCCCCTTCTAGGGTTGTGACCCGGACGTCGAGTGCGAGTGTCAAGACTCCAAAAACAACACCTACCTCTGCACGAGGCAAATATCTGCAGAAGCCAACACCAAGCTCTGTGCGTTCGATGACGAGGAGGTGGGTAGGCGCTGTAATGTCGTCAGAAAGATCGACACACAACAAAAAGTCATTTTGGTACAAGGCAATCACGTGTCGCCACTGCCTGAGACCTTCTGCCTTATGAACTGAATTTTACCCATTGTAATAGCAGCCAGCGTCCGTGCGTAGAAGGGGCAGAAGGGAACAGTAAACTATCAAGGAAGCCATTTGTGCAATTTGCACAATGCTCAAATCGTACTATTCGATATATATATATATATATATATATATATATATATATATATATATATATATATATATATATATATATATATTTCGCCAGATGATTTCACGGTGACTGGGATATTAGGCTAGAAGTTACTCTTTTGGACTATCAAAATGACCAGGCCGTGATTAGAAACATGGTAAACCCGAAAGGCAGGAGAACCTAAAAGCGAGTGATGCCGCCATTTTGAAGTTCATGTAGTAGCTCTCCGTATCGCCATCAATATTGACATAATTTGTTTGGAAATCCTTAATTTTTTGACGATGAACAGTGATTATATTGAGGTAATTCGATAGAAATTAAGGGACTCGGCAAAGTGAGTTTTGAAAATTACTTTGCCGTAATAAAAACATAGGTGGAAACACGGCCAAAACGCGCAAAAGTACTTCGAAATCTGTCACGACACACATATTCACTGACGCGCCGGCTCCGGAGCTCTGGCTCGAATTTCGAAAATGAGAACCCTGGCCGTAATTCTCTCCGCTAGCAAGCAAAACTTCCCAACAAAGTAAATGCAAATAGTCTTCAATGGATACCTCACGCAGCAGTCAAACCGATTTACTTACTATGTTTAAACCATCGTATGAAACGCAACGTTTTAATATCCTAGTGCACCGCACACTGGGATATACTGCAGGCTGTGACAATGCTAAGGATCAGCAATAAGGTTACTTTTCTTTTTCTTTTTGGCTGCAGAGTTTCGTGGAAAGCTACAACTTGACGGAAGATCCATACGAGCTTAAAAACCTGTTCCTATCGGACGACGATGCGTTCCGTCGCTACGACGGGCGAATGTGCCTCAATGAGCTCCGATTCTGCCGGCGGGAGTCGTGCTACGTGGACTGCTGGAGGTCGTCGTCACGGTAGAACCACAAGCCATCGCCACGAACTAGCTCTACACCGGTAGAACGTGCGCCATCGAAACAAGGTCCCGCGCATGCGCTGTGATGCAGGCGCCTAATTCTTCCCCCGGAGCTTTGTGAAGTGTTTCCCCAATAGCGTCTGTTCATGCACGAACACGCTTGGGTGATTTCCATCATGCACAGACCACAGGAGACCCAAAGTGGGTGCCTGAACCACGCCGCCCGTGTCAAACTTTTGTTTTGTCATTGCAGTTATACGGCACTGCGCAATGAATATAACCAACAGAACATTTACGGAAGTCTGCAGTATATAATAGCCAATAAGTCAATAAATTTAGATGTTTGCACATAAGCCAGAAAAGCTTTGTAGCATTTTTGTGCGGGTGAAAGCGAATTCTTACTGAAGAGCTGTGAGAGGGGCTCATGTATAATTAACAGTAAGAGGCAATAAAACATCAGTGAAGAGTAAAAGACTCATTGTTGTTATCACAAGAAAAGTGACCCACATGCGTCTCATTATTAACGCGATTATGCCGTGTCGCAGAAAATCCGGTGTCGGTGTCGGTGGAGTTGCCTGTCAGCGACAGTTCTAGCATATATTTAGGTATATGTATATGCCACGCCTTGCTATGCGACATGCGGTATATGTGGGTTATATTGCCACGCCAGCCTATCACTAAGGTTGCTCGTACTTTGTCTTCTTGACAATTCTGAGAATTTTTGACAATTTGTTCCTCGTAATTTTGAGAATGAGCCCACAAATAAATGTCACGAAATAAGACACCAACGGCGCATGTATTTTATGTTAAATCTTCTCAGGCTTAGATATTAAGAGTGCGAAACAATAATCGAAAGCTGAAAAATTATGTAATTCTTTTGCCGCGGCTGTGCACAACCTCCGGGATCGGCCCATGCAAGAGGCCACGTTTCTACCAGAAAGTTCGCCTTCGTGCATAGCGCTCGCCACCACCGTTTCCCGCTCAACGTTAGGTTACATAAGCTGCATTCGCCGGCAAGCGCGAGAAGCAGTTAGGAGATCTGTTATTGCTATCGCTTTCCACTCTTAAAGACAAAGCTTAAGCGTCGTGCCGAAAGAAGATATCGACGCACTAAGTCAATTCAGGATCTAAGAACAGCCAGGCGAATGCAAAAGAAGATACAACGCTGCATGGACAAACTAGAGGCTCAGCGGTGGTCGAAATTTTGTGCGTCGGTAGATCCCCGCAAACCGCTATCTCAAATATGGAGAACTGTGCGTGGTCTACGTTCTGTTCCGGAACAGCGTTTCCCGTTTAAGGCCCTAGCACTATTCCAGCGCCGACAAGACATTGATGTGGCGGAAGACTTCTGTGCTATGGTTGCGGGCCAGCCAACTCGTACAGGTTCGCTTACATTGAACCGTATTCCAGATTCACGAGATTCACGCATGGATCTGCTTTTCACGACGCAAGAGCTTGACGCGGCGCTCGCCCTATGTAATCGGTCGTCGTCGCCTGGTCCGGATGGCATATCTTACCACATGCTATGTCACCTTGGTGAACGGGCACGAAGAACACTCCTTAATATCTATAACGAGTCGTGGCAGGAGGGCAACGTTCCCCAAGATTGGAAGATCAGCCGCCTGGTGCCACTTCTTAAGCCTGGCAAGTCTCCCTTAGAGATTACTTCATACCGACCAATTGCGCTGGCAAGTTGCGTTGGGAAGGTAATGGAGCGAATGATCCTCGCCAGACTTGAGTGGTACCTTGAACACTACGAAATCTACCCGGACGCCATGGCTGGTTTTCGACGTCACCGATGTTCTATCGACAACGTTATCGATCTGGTAACCTATGTTCAACACCAAAAGTCGTGTAAGAGGTTATCTGTCGCAATGTTCTTAGACATAAAGGGAGCCTACGACAACGTTCTTCATGACGCCATACTTGAAGCATTGGAATCGGTGGGCCTAGGCGGTCCATTATATCGTTGGACTCGCAGTTATTTACATAGGCGGTCTCTCTTTCTTAACACTGAAGCTGGCCCAACCTCGCAATACTATACGCACCATGGAGTTCCACAAGGCGGTGTCTTGAGTCCCGCACTTTTCAACCTTGTACTCATTGGTCTCGTGGAACGACTTCCGAGCACAGTTAAAATATCAATGTATGCCGATGACATCTGCGTCTGGGCATCTGGTGTGACACGGCCGTGTTGTGCCATTACCACAAGCCCGGATTCCGAATCTGCAAGATGCAGAATCTATCCTGCGAGCGCCATAATTCTCCCTTCACAAGTCAAGAGGCTGCGCCTTCGTGCAGGAGAAGCCTCGGCGAAGCAGCGTGTTTAGACGTGCCCGCGTGTGCCCGACAGCCCGGCGCCGCACCTCCCTTGCCTGGAGGTCACCGCGCGCGCGAACTTTGAACCGGGTGGCCAGCGCGGTCGCTGGTTGGACCCCTCGGACGACCGTCGTGTGCTGACTTTGTATTGGGCCGTTTGAGTGACAATGGGCCTCGGGGATTATAAAAGCAGCAACACGCCGCTCGAAAACAGGATCCGCCGACCCCACCTGGAGAGAGGGTCGCTCCCGACTGGGGTGAGATGTGTCACGCGTTTTCGCCGGACGCCGTCGTGCGAGAACAGTCGCGTTTGTGTGAGCTCTCGGCCCCAGTGCCGATCCGTTTATGTCCTGTATGATAACCTGTATATAATGTATAAAGTCCCTTTTGTTATTCTCATCGACGCCAGGCTCGGAGTCTTCGCTACCAACGCTCTGTCACGAAACGGGTGAAGAGCGCTACGGGACCACAAAGCCGTAATCGTGGTGCAGCGGTTGAAGTTCGTAACACTGGCGGCACCGGTTGGATGTCGTAACACTGGATGGCAGCTACGGGATTGACCGGCATCAGCTACCTCGGCGCGGTGAGTGCCTGAAGTTTACCTCAAACACCAGACTTTCTCTGACACAGGTTATAGTAGCTTAGGGAAGGATTTGGTGTTGCATTGTGATAACCTTGTGTGTTTCAAGCCTAGTAAGAGTGTTTTGAAAACCAGGGGATGCTGAGGGGGTAAACAGGGCAGTGTGTGATATACTTGCATATGTCTTACTAGTAGTGTTATAGTAGCGTACGGCAGGTATATTCAAAAAGGGTAAACAGCAGGAGGACAGTGTGAACGATGGAGAAGTACAAGGTGAAGGAACTTCTCGAAATTTGTGAGGAGTTGGGCATTGAGTTGGGCTCAACTAAAAGAAAGAATGCGATCCTTGAGGTCATGAGGACTGGGGACGTAACGGCTGAGGAAGCCGCAGAGGCCTTGGCGGGTATCAATGAACGTCGGGAAAGGGAGGAAAGGGAGAAGGAACGTTGCGAGCAGGAAAGGAGAGAACAGCAACGTCGCGAGGAGGAAAGGGAGGAAAGGAGAGAACAGCAACGTCGCGAGGAGGAAAAGGAGGAAAGGAGAGAGATTCGTGAGCACGAGCTTAAAATGAAAGAGTTGGAGACCCGAAATAGCTCGCCAGCGCCTAGTCTCACTTCTAATGTTCCAAGAATACGCGATCAACTTCCACCCTTTGTCGTCGGAGAGGATATGGCCAAATACCTCGTGAAATTTGAGCACGTGTGCGAACGGAATAGCATTGAGCGATCCCTTTGGGCACAGAATCTGTTAGCGTTGCTTCCTGGGGAGGCATCAGACGTAATAACTTGCTTATCGAAAGAGGCGTTTGAGAGCTACAGTGATGTGAAGGAAGCGCTACTGCGGAAGTACAAATTGTCGCCCGAAGCTTTCCGGCAGAGGTTCCGGTATGCAAAAAAGGGTAAGGAGTCGAATGTTGACTTCGCGTTTCGTCTAAAAGCCGACCTGGTGGAATGGCTGAAGGGCGAGGAGGTTTTCGACGACCGCGACAAAATTGTCGAATGCATCGCGTTGGAGCAGTTCTACCGTTGCATTGATGAGGATGTCCGGCTCTGGCTGCAAGATAGGCTAAAGGATGTTAAGCTAAACAAGGCAGCAGAGTTAGCGGAAGAGTATTACACACGCCGCAGCTTGCACAGCAAGGCAGTGCGCGTAGAAAAAGCTGATAGGAGAGATTGGTTTTCCGGGAAGCCCGACGAACGGAAGCAAATCACGCGTCGCGAGTTTCGGGACGACGAATCCCTTACCAAAGAAACTGTAAGGGAAGGGCAGAATACATCTCAGAATGATGACGATGGTCCGAAACAGCGAAACGAAATGACGCGTTCTTTTGAAAAACGGAAACCGTTAACCTGCTACAATTGCAAAAAGCAAGGGCACATCGCTGCAAGCTGCCCAGAGAGAATTGCTTTTGCAACGATACAGGAAACTCACAAGAACATACGTCTATTGGAGCCCTATGTGCAGGAAATTAAGGTAAACGGCAAGAAGTGCCGAGCACTGCGGGACTCTGCAGCAACTATGGACGTTGTTCACCCGTCTTTCGTCTCCTCGAGTGATTTTACGGGAGAGTGCGTTAGGATACGGCAAGTGGCCGAGAAGGAGAGTGTCTGTTTACCGATCGCAACGGTTATCATTGAAGGAGAGTTTGGGAAACTTAACACCGAAGCCGCTGTGTCAGCCGCCCTCCCGGAGCAATTTTCCTACCTCTTCTCAAATAGCTCGGAGCAGCTGCTGAGGGATCAGGGCAAATCATTCTTTGCCGACGTGGCGTACATGGCCCCCACGCGATCCAAAGCGCGCCCGCTGTCGAGGGAACTTGACTTAGCGTCGGTGAGCGAAAGGCGGTGCGGCACACGGACCGATCACGGTAACTTGAGTGGCGAGCGGTCACGGGAGAGGCAGAGCTCGGAGGCTGGCCTAGACGAGCGGGTCCTGGAGGTGAGTGGGAGTGACGCGTGCAGTGCTAGCCGCGATAGAGACGCGACGCCGCAATTAGGCGACGCGGGCTCCACACTCGCTCCGGTTTCCGCCAGCTGGCAGGAGCAGGCTGCAGTTGAAAGGGAAACTCGGATTCGCGAACAACAGGAAGATTGTTCACTAGCCGATCTGAGGAAGAGCGTCAAACGGGGAGTGAAAAAAAAGGAGGTTTCATTTGGCAAGGAATCTGGCTTATTGTACCGCCGCTACACGGATAAGCAGGGTCGCAAATATAAGCAGCTTCGGATTCCGCGAAAATATCGCCGGGAAAAATGAATGGCCTCATTTGCTTCCTCAGTAGTATGTTTTCGGTCCAAAGTGATTTCAAGGGAACCATTCTATTTGTAGTTATTATTGCTGATTAATAATTGTTTCTATTTTGGTGTGTTGTTAATTTGAAAACTGGTTGTTTGAGCCTTGTGTACTAGATCGTACACCTGCCTCTTGTTGCAGCGGGAGCAAAAAGAGGGATAGCAATTTGGTTAGGTTGATTTGAATTATGGCCTTGTCTGGTGTTTGACGGGAGACAGAGGGCACTTGTTCGTGTTGGGTGTTGCCTTTTGCCGGTCGGTTTTGCAAGCTGCAGAACGACCAAGCGGGACCAGTGGCGAGAAGCAAGGTCTTAGGAACGACCCGAGCGGAGCTGGTCAAGGTGCCTTGGCGACGACGTGGTGAGCAGAGCTCCTGTCCTGGCGAGTCGGACCTGGGCACGTGAGGTTACCTGGCGTCCCGACACTGGACGTGAACTTGGACGAGCCTGACGAACGTGCGCGCCTGGCATCCGAGCCACGTGGAGGCAGCTCGTCTTCCCGGCGCCTTATCTGAGGGCGGGGATGCTGTTGTGCCATTACCACAAGCCCGGATTCCGAATCTGCAAGATGCAGAATCTATCCTGCGAGCGCCATAATTCTCCCTTCACAAGTCAAGAGGCTGCGCCTTCGTGCAGGAGAAGCCTCGGCGAAGCAGCGTGTTTAGACGTGCCCGCGTGTGCCCGACAGCCCGGCGCCGCACCTCCCTTGCCTGGAGGTCACCGCGCGCGCGAACTTTGAACCGGGTGGCCAGCGCGGTCGCTGGTTGGACCCCTCGGACGACCGTCGTGTGCTGACTTTGTATTGGGCCGTTTGAGTGACAATGGGCCTCGGGGATTATAAAAGCAGCAACACGCCGCTCGAAAACAGGATCCGCCGACCCCACCTGGAGAGAGGGTCGCTCCCGACTGGGGTGAGATGTGTCACGCGTTTTCGCCGGACGCCGTCGTGCGAGAACAGTCGCGTTTGTGTGAGCTCTCGGCCCCAGTGCCGATCCGTTTATGTCCTGTATGATAACCTGTATATAATGTATAAAGTCCCTTTTGTTATTCTCATCGACGCCAGGCTCGGAGTCTTCGCTACCAACGCTCTGTCACGAAACGGGTGAAGAGCGCTACGGGACCACAAAGCCGTAATCGTGGTGCAGCGGTTGAAGTTCGTAACACTGGCGGCACCGGTTGGATGTCGTAACACTGGTGGCACCGGGTGCAAGTTCGTAACAGCCGCAAGTACGCGCCAGGCTTCAAAAAGCTGCCACGTCAACATCGGCATACTTAAATGAACAAGGCCTCAAGATCTCGCCAGAAAAATGCGCATTGGTCGCGTTTAGCCGAGAGCCAATGAGATCATACGATGTCTCTATCGACGGTCAAAGCATACCTTATGTCAGGACGCACCGATTCTTAGGCGTAATAATTGATCGTGACCTCTGCTGGAGTCCTCATGTGGCCTACCTAAAGAAGCGCCTGACAGATATCTCTAATGTGTTTAAGTTTCTTGGAGGAAATGTCTGGGGTACTTCAGTAAATGCAATGATGCAGCTGTACAGGACGCTCTTTCTTGGGTACTTGCGATACAGCTTGCCTGTGCTGACCAACAGCTGCAGAAGTAATATCCGCACACTCGAAAGCGTCCAGGCCCAGGCACTTAGAGTGTGTCTTGGATTGCCGCGGTGTTCGTCAACGGCTGAAACAATTGCCATTGCACACGATTTCCCAGCCAAGACCCATATAGTCATGGAAGCGCTCAGAGCACACGTAAGACACCTTGCTCGAGCCCCTGCCCATCATCTAGCCTCACTGCCAGAGGATCGACCACGTGCTTCCTTTTGCGAAACAGTCCTGCCTTATCGTGCATACCTTCCATCAGGTTATACAGCTCCAGCGAAAGTTCCGTTTCCACCATGGTGCTTGGCTCGAGCAAATGTTCGACTAATGGTACCACGAATACGAACAAAGGCCCAACTCCCGTCTCCAGCACTCAAGCAGCTTTCACTGCTCGTGCTGTATGAGACTTACAACGAGCATCATCATCTTTATACTGACGCTTCAACCACGGTGAATGGGTCTGCAGGATCGGTGATCTTTCCTGCAAAACCTTCCACAATTAAGATTCGACTATCTCACCAGACTACATCGACTGCCGCGGAGCTTGCTGCTATTCGTTGTGCACTTCGTGTAATTTCTGAAGAACTACCCAGGAAATTGAGCGTGTTCACTGACTCCAAGGCTGCTCTTCATTGTTTGGTTTCTGCCCTACGCCGAGGACCCCACGAACAACTAGTTATGGAAATCAGACTGCTGCTTCACCACCTCGTCGAGCAAGGACACGACATCACGTTGCAGTGGATTCCAAGCCACTGTGGCATAATGGGCAATGAACTTGCCGACGCAGCAGCACAATCTGCACACGAGGAGGGCTTACAAGACTCCATTCCATTCTCAAGAACAGACGCTGCAACGACAATTCGTGTGCTTGCAAATGAAGCCATCAAAACTTTATGGAACACACCCAGCTTAAAGCATACACGTCTACACCGACTGGACCCATCCCTTCGACTTCGACCCCCGCCTGGACTCTCTCGACTCGAAACAGCCGTACTTTGCCGACTGTGGCTTGGTGTCGCCTATACAAGATCCTTCGCCTTCCGAGTCGGTATGGATGACAGCGCGGCTTGCAGACACTGCGGTGGCGAAGAGACTATCGAACACGTGCTTTGCCACTGTCCTCGATACAGCGCGCACCGGCTGTCACTAGCGACCGCGTTGGCGCGCCTTGACGACAGGCCACTTTCAGAACAGTCAGTTTTGGAATGCCGACGTGACCTGTCGTCGCAGCAAAAGTCGGTCAAGGCTCTGTTGACTTTTCTACGTGACAGTGGCCTATTAGAAAGACTCTAATGACCCCATTTCGTCCCTTCTCATATTTTTTTTGTCTCATGCTTTCATTTTTGTCACGCTCTTCTTTCCGTCTTTATTTCCCCTTTCCCTTCCCCTAGTGCAGGGTAGCAAACCGGACGTTTTAAGTCTGGTTAACCTCCCTGCCTTCCTTTCATTTGCATCTCTCTCTCTCTCTAAGCGTCCTCGAATTATCGCCCTTCTGCGTTTGGCGAACCACGCCCGAAACTATAACCATCGGAAATATATATACAGGGTGTTTTTGTCTTTAGCAGCACCAAATTTTTTAGATTGCCTACCGTACACTTCATTGTCATCGTTTGACGCTGAGACATGGTTGTCAGTGTTGAGCGCCTGCGGTCCGTGAGTTCTGCGGCGCGGGTTTTGCGTCCCCTCAAGAGATGGCGCCACGCTGCGTGGCGCCTCCTTCAGGCGCTTTTTTTCTTCTAGCTGGGCAGTGTGCTCTGTCTCCATGGCGTCCTTGGCTGCTTGTCGTGCCGCCTTCAGCCGGTTTTCTTCTTTTAGCTGGGAAGCATACATGTGGACCAGTGCACAGTATGGCGTGGTGCATGCAGTGTGGTACGGTGTGGTGTTGTGGGATGTGCCATTGCGAACATGCACTACACCCAATTGAATGTTGTGGCTAGTACCATATCCCACCAATCTGCTTTGCCGGTTGTCATTTCATGCTTACATCTACTCTCGATTACGGGAGAGCGAGTAATTGTTTCATCCACTTTCATTCCGATTATCATTTCTTTCATTCAATTAGTACACGCAATTTTCCCTATGTTGTCATTGGCGTCTTTGTTTGTTGGCTTCTTAAGATATGATTAGTAAAAATCGGGCACCTCGGTTTCCTTTCTCCTCATTCATTGCATTACGACGGTCTCGAATGCGGCAACATCGATGCCTTCATGTAGCATGTGTAGGCTTATTGACCGGTTACCGGCCACATAGATCACTTACTAGTGACGCCTGCGTCAGAAGGGATGTTCCCCATCCGTTGCCAAGGTTTGTGAGTGGTGGCGCTGGTTAACACTTCCAGAGTTAGTTCTAGTAGTAAAACCACAGAGTATGTATGGGAAACCGGCGCCGCCGCGGTAGCTCATTTGGTAAGAGCATCGCACATTTCACTTAGTAATTACAAGTAATTTCACCTATGTTTTCCGTGATGTCTTTGATTAGTAAAAATCGGGCCCCTCGGTTTCCTTTCTTCTTGTTCATAAAGATATATATATATATATATATATATATATATATATATATATATATATATATATATATATATATATTGTGGGAACTGGCACCGTTGTGCACAAAATCTAGACTATAGTGCTTGAAGAAAAGAGGACGAGGAAGGGGGGAGCGGTGGCATACAAGAATTTAGCGATGGCTGGAGTTGGCATCTTTTCAAAACAGATTAGCTGGTCTTTTGCTTTCCGTCTCGCTGATTATACCCCAATATTACTTGCGGCACATCTGGCAATTGTTCTAGCCATGATAAAATTGGGTCCACAGAATTCTAAAGTAATAGTTGTTACAGATGCTCTTTCTGTTGGTACACACTACTTAACTCCTAATAATTGGTCACACCTTCTGAGTATATTTTCGACGCTTGCGCGAACAACTTATCTAAAATCCGCTTTGTCTTGCTCCAAGGTCATAGTGGAATCTTTTCAAGCAATTCAGGCGACTCACTCGCATCCTCGTCAATAAATGGCCCAGTATTAAATATTCTTCCTGATCTCGGTTTTATAAAAAGGAGCTAAATTTGAACGTCTCCTATTTATAAATTGTAACAATTCATCCCTACTTTCCGCAAATGATTTGCCACTGGGCGCCGAAGACGTTACGTCGTCCTAGTGGGAGGCTGCCCTACGCAGTCCCGATTTTGAAGCCCAACTATTCGCCGTGCAACGGGCCCGCGACGTGGCGGAGAAGCTATAGGCATTTCTGACCCGACGTGGGAGAGGCCCGCTACGTGCTAATGCTCGTTCCGATGGACCTCAATAAAGTTTTTCCATCCATCCATCCATCTAAATTTCTGATGGAACACGAGCAAAAGCCTTTCACGACAATGCGAGGTGACCTTAATAAGCTTCCGTTGTAGAATTCCCCGCTTAAATTTTTACCTTGATAGATCTGGTTTCTCTTTTTGCAATGAACCAGAAACTATGGACCGTTTATTTATTTTTTGCCGCTGCGTCTGTTCGTCTTATTTCCAACTAGTAAACGGGGTTTAGCGCTTACCACACCAAACATCTTGTCCTTGTGCGCCTGCCAATTAGGCACAAGCCATCGGTCAGTCATTACTGCTGTACACAAGTTCACCGAAGCGTCAGGAAAGATCCGCTGCTAGAGTACCGACTGTGGGACGCGTTACCTTATTTTTTTTATTTTTCATTTCATTTTATCCAAAATTTATGTATAGACCTTCAAGAAATTTCTGTTAGCATTTAGTTGCCTAATACTTCGTTTTAAATGTATGCCTTCACCCCCTTTTGGTATTTTATCCTATGCATGAGGCTAGTGTGGCTGATTTCCCGTGTGGGTGTGAGCCATGTTTTGAAGCAACAACAACAACATACAAGCCTTGGCTGGACGCTGCCGGCCAGGGCTCAGGCCTGCGGGCTAGGACTGAGCGGCCCCGCTGTCTCCGACGATATATACGTACATAAGTATCACGGATTTTTTTTACTCCTAACATTTTCTTTTCTTTACTGAAGATATTTCCTTGATGGCTAGAGAGTAGAGCCAGTGAAAAAGCTCACAAGAAGCAATGACTGAAAATACCGTAGCCGCTCGGAGTAGCTTATTGGTACAGCAAACGTCGGGCCGCGAATGGCCCATTCATAATTGCGAACCTGTGTCCAAGCCGTCTTACTGTAGCACTTTCCCGAAATTCCGATGTAGGAACAATACTATTGGCCGAGACACTACACTTCACTTTTTCAAACCCGCCGTGGTTGCTCAGTGGCTATGGTGTTGGGCTGCTGAGCACGAGGTCGCGGCATCGAATCCCGGCCACGGCGGCCGCATTTCGATGGGGGCGAAATGCGAAAACACCCGTGTGCTTAGATTTAGGTGCACGTTAAAGAACCCCAGGTGGTCGAAATTTCCGGAGTCCTCCACTACGGCGTGCCTCATAATCAGAAAGTGGTTTTGGCACATAAAACCCCAAATATTATTATTATATTATTCACTTTTTCAAAAAAAAATATTCCCACTAAACCGAAACATAGCTTATGCCTGTACGGGTCCTGCATCTCGCATGCAGTAGCGTGTGATTTATTATTTGCGCATATAAAGAGGCCACGCAAAAGCATGCCGCACCGCGTGTCAGCACATTGCTCTGGCTGTGGACGTAACCGGGTGTTGAGCGTGTTATGCAGGCTGTTGGCAATATGGTGGCGTGAGAGGTGGGAGGGCTAACCAGCGCCGCCAACCATGGTGAGAGCCCTGAACAAAAAGTGCAGTACTGTAAACTTCTCATTTGCCTACCTCTCATTCATCGCCAGACATCCGTGGTAGCTGGCATTTTACTTTTCTTCTGATGCACTGCACATTTACCGCAACCAGCTATAGAAATTCTCTAAATTTACGTTTAAGTAGAGCTAATGTTCGAACGACGAAAACGTAGCGCGGCGCGCGCGCTCGCGTGAGCGTGCCAGAAATCCAGTCGAGCAGGAAGAAGACGGCGACACTTTGCAACGAAGCGCAGCCGCCTTATAAGTTCGCAGTCCCGACCTTTCGACTCTGAGCCATGATAGCGACGTCCAAGATCCGAAGACCGCCACGCCTCGTGGACTACGAGAGGCGAAAGATTCGTCGCGTCTCCTTCCTCGAGTCCAGCACTGAGGACGTCACCGAGTGCACGGGCGGGTATACTTCCGAGCCGACCATCTGTTGGGCAAAAGAGGAACCGCGGCCAGCACTGTGGCCTCGCGACGCCAGGTACGACTTCCGGTTCGGCCGCGACGACGTCAAACGCGAGCCCAACATCGCGCCTACGGCTACGTCGGCGTCGCGTCTATGCCAAGGGCCACAGCCCCCGCACGCGAGGTTGGTCCCGGAAGGCCCAGCGATGCCGAGCTATTCCCAAGGGCCGCCGCCGGGCAAGGCACGCGTTGAACTTCGCGACGCTATGCCGAAGGCGCACGTGCTGCGAGGCGGGGACAGAGACGAACGCGACAGCCCGGAGAAGCCGTGGTTGCAGAGCTTCGGCATCGGGGTGCTGGTGGCCGCGCTGGTTGCCGCTGTGATCACCCTGGCGCTGACCGCTGAACGGCCGACGGAGGTGTATCGGAAAGAAGCTTCGCCCCTTCCACGCGAGGCGGAGCAGGTTACCCTGGCGGTTGGCAACAGGATTGCCGCATCGATTGAGGCGAAAGAAGCTGTGGCCAGGATTGGGACTAAAGGGGCGGCCAGGCTTCGAGAAGTCGTCACGAAAGTGAAGACGTCGAGCCCAGAGAAGACCGAGACGAGGGCGCCACCTGCACAGCGCCTGGGCATCGAAAATGAAACGGTATGCGCTGAAAATACGTCGTCTATTATTGCGATAGCAATTATAAGCGCATTTCCGCCGCCGTCGTCGCCGTCGGCGTCACCGTGATGTTCCGTGTAAAGTCCAAGTGAGATAACACCGTGGCCGTGGGCCGTGCTGTAAGTGCGGGTGGAAGCTTGCGAGAGTGAGAGGATGGTGGCTTGATCTGTTGCGCGCAAGGGGAAGAACCGCGCGGTCCTCCACCGCGCGCAAGGCACCGGGGTAGCAGGAGAGGGGAGTTATACACCGGCGGTGGCTGCGTATGGCCATAGCCTCCTATATAACTTAAATAAGAGACTATGGGATGACGCGGCTGAGCGCGGCTGCGCGAGCTCTATCTTGAATGCGACCTGCGTTGAGTACAGAGTCTAGATGCGCCAGGGGCTCATAACTTCGTGTGAGCTGTGTTCTCGCCACTTAGTTCGCGTTGAAGCGAGAAACAGCACAAAGGTCACTCCGCTCGCTGCTGCTGCCTCTCTTCCTCACGCCATCGCTTTGACAGCGAGTGTCCTCGCTCATCGAGTGAGATGTGTTTGTTTGGCTGTGAGGTCGTGGCACCATGCTTGCTAATTTAGTTAGTAAGCGAATGTTTACGAGTTTATACGGCCGATATCTACTATCCTTACTTTATATAGCTGTCTGCTAATTTGCTATCACAATCGTTGCTTGCCTTTCGAGCGAAACTGAGACTTCTTAAAACGAAAGCTTTACTGGCCGCGAACTTGCGATTTCGCCGTGGCGGTGCTCCGAGGAGGCACATGACGTCACAACGCGCGCCTCACCACGGATATTCCTCTCTCTCGCTCCCTAGTCACTACTGCGCATGCGCCACTAGTAGCACCAAGCCACGGGTGTTCCGCCGCTGCGCAGCGCCATAGGCCGCGCCTTTCCGCTTCCGCCGTTCGGTATGACGTCACACAGCGTTCCTCGTCGTTGCGCTCGCCTCCGCTCGCTTCGCCAGCTGCGTCGCATGCCTGATAACATGTCGGAGGATTGAAAAGGAAAGCTCGCGTGCGCCGCAACCACAGTTGAGGCGGCAGTATGGACGGCGACAATTCTGATAAGCAGGAGGAGGCCTGGAATCGACATCGGAACGAGATGAAGAGGAAACGAATCGCCCAGGAAACAAACGAACAGCGCGCCGAATGACTGGCTAAACACAGCAACATAGCTAGACAATCAGACTAACCTAGACTTGCGATCAGTATTAACCAAGGCTAACCATGCTATGCCTTAGCTTTCGTTACGTATAACCTGGCATAGCCGAGCTAAGCCACCGCCAATTTTTATGAAACATTGACTTCTGTTACAGGATTAGCAGAATATAACGCATTGTGCTCATAAACACGTCACTAGGAAACTTTATATGCGAAAAGCAAGAAGCACGCGCTGAAGCGAAACTGGGATATTGCCGCGGCACTCTACAAGAAGTCGCCACTGACTGCTGACTCATATCTTGCAAGCCGCTTTCAGTCGCTTGCCGACGCTCGCGAGCCGCCAGCGCAACCTGATGGTGTTCATCAAATGCCTCACACGCGGCCCGCAGCTCTTTCCGCAACCCGAAACATTTTGGTACACTGTTTACCCGTGCTACGCAATGGGAAAATTTTTATATTGGCTTATATTTCCTCATTTCTAATTAGTTTTAAATGTACCAGCCACCGCTTTGTCGATCACCTCGTGCCTCGCATCATGGCAGCCCTACATGAACTAAACAGTGCCAGGGTGCGGGGCTGGATTTCCAAACACTCCACCAAAGTGACAACACACGCGAACTATGGCTCTTCATGTTTACATAGATGTTTATTTATTTATTTATTTATTTATTTATTTATTTATTTATTTATTTATTTATTTATTTATTTATTTATTTATTTATTTATTACATATTTTCCTCATATATGGTGCAGATATTTAACTTCCGCCTACTCTATCGCCTATCCTTGTATCTCCTTTCAACCCCACTGCCATCACATGTCAGCCTATATGTAGCCAAACAGTCACCGTGCGGACACCATTCAACAGTAATGTCCTTACTTTCCTTTTATTCGTGCTTTTCTTCTTTTTTTAAAGAAGCAGACAATTACTGCTATACTATCCGCAAGATAGGCGGAAAGGACAAAAAAAGAAAATGTTTCGCTTTAAAACCGCAGCTATCGTGAACTTAATCATCGCATCCCACGCATGCAGAGGCCCGCGGACCGTAGGTGCGGCCGCCGCTTCTACACGTACTGCGAGCACGGGAGACGCGAGGCCTACTACAGCGGCCGGTCTCGCTCGTGCGCCTGGAGCGAGCGAGACCACGTGCGCGTCTGCAACCGCGGCGCCAACCGGTTCCGCAACCTGGGCACTTGTCTAGACAGCTGCGCCCGGGATCCGCCACGCGAACGCTGCTTCGAGAGCGTGCTCTTCACCGACTGCTCGCGGTGAGATACTCACGAAGTTACTGCGCGCACTACGTAGTCGGGGGAACGCAGTCAAAGCAAGGGCGGCTCTAAAGACGGGCGAAGGGTGTGGTCGACCCCCCCTCCCCTCTCACCTTCCCATTATTTCTTCCTGCAATAAGTACTGTATGCAAAATCCAAATTATAGAGACGATACGTCGAGTATTAGCTTTGCGTGGTTCAAACGAACGGCCCACTGAGCATTGTCTCCGTAGCCAGTAAGTCTGTAAGAGGGCAGGAGAACGAAAAATTCGCGTGCATTTTGCTCGTGTGGTCCTGACTGGTAGTGGCAGCTGACGCAATAAGCGCCACCCATGGGCGGCCGCCTAGAAGGCCCATCCAAGACAAGCAGAAGTTGCGCTTGAACTAGTAGGACAAAGCTTAGAAGAAACGATTGAAAGGATAGATCGCTCAGTAAAACAAGTTTCGATGTGTTTAATTGTTAAAGGAATTAGAAATGAACTCACTTACGGCAATTCAGTTTGCAAAGTATAAGCACCGAACAGAACGCTAGCGATGCAAGTTATATGGCCACTTAGGGAGGACCGGAATAACGGCGACTGTTGTGTCGATGTAGCAGGCCAAAGAGGCAGCCGGCACCGTGAAGGGAAAACTGGCCAGATGGCAGGCCTATATTGCGCTCAAATTCGAAGGTGTCACAGTTTGGCTAATTACAGGAAATTGTGCAGTGAAAGGTTAGCACGAAACACAACTGAACCACAAAGATGATTGAAAGACACCGTAATGTGATATTTATTCAAACCAAATTGTTCAAATATTCATGCGCCATCCCTAATTATGGAATATGGTTCAACGAGTGCAGAGCTATAATACTCTGTGCGCGTTGGGACACGCAGCACAGGAACACTACCACGATGGCGCATCTCACTGATTGACGCCAACTGTAAGACTGCACTCTGGTGCCACACTATTGCGAGCGCATTACCCGCACGTGTGCAACATGACGCTATAGTGTAGTGAACTTTGCAGTTACCTCCATGTAACTGTTCTTGTGCTGTAGCTCGTGCCATGCATATATAGAAAGCATCCTTAACGTACTCGCGGAGTGCGAGCGAGAAATAAAACCAACGTATTGCCTGCAGAACGAACAGAGTACCGATATAAGAAGAGCAGCGACGTGCGTAGGTAATCGACGGATTCACAATGCACCGAAAATGCAAGTCACTGCGTACAATGATGCGCGGCAATTACTTCCAAACTGCATGTAGGCCCTGACTTACGCGCGCGGAACGATGGGAGACGGCTTGGCCGCTACACGAGGCGTTATCGAGAAGCGGGAGCTGAGCGATATCGACACGGGACACGCGCGAAGTGGGCGCAGATTGGCACGCTGATGCAGATTAGACCCTGCAGCGCTTGTAAGTGGCAGCCATGTTTATCTCGCTGGCAGCGGGAACTGACAGAATGAGCGACCGCGATAACGCCCAGCCTGTTCTTATCGCATGCCTGCCGCCAGTGTTCGCCTGTCATGGCTTTGTGTTTTGTCGTCGGCTGCTCCGCCACGACCCAGCAGCCCCCGCGCGAGCCACGTCGACGGATAGCGACGGGGGTCGAGATTAATCGCGCCTATTCTAAGCGCGGTTGCGAAAGCGAGGGATTTTGGTCTACAGGCCTTAAGACAGAGAGAGAGGGCGAAGAGCATGAACTTTACCGCTTTACCCAACGCCTGTCCCATACACAGGGCTCTTACCTTTAGAAAGGTGGGAAGGCAGGTCGACGCGTTGAGCGAAAAATTCATCGAGCAGTTTACTATGTCGCCCGTACTTTGGCACGCCGGTGCAAAAGCTTCATATAAGGTTTAATTTTTCTCACTTGAATTACGCTTTTATCCACATGCGACCATCCGCGGTCGGGATTCCAACCACGGACATGTGTCCGATCTGCTGTCGAGGCTGCTTGGACACATACGCCCCTTTCCCTGACGTTTTAAGTTCTGCACACTGCGTGTTATATGCTGATGACACATATGGTAACTTGTAGAGACAAACCGGTTTCGTCTCTAACGTCTAAACTGTACTGAAAGGAGTTGTTAACTGGTTCAAAAATAATTAACTATAAATCCTTTTAAATATAAATTAGTCATTAGCAGATCCTTTCAAAAGCCGATATTTACTCTGGTATTACTGCCGCTAGGCCCTATAATATTATCTCTGTTAGTGACTCGGTTTCATTTCTCGGATTGCGTTTTGGCGTAACTCTTAATTTTTGTTTGCATATGATCGACGTCAAGACAAAGCTTCTAGTGGTATTCGTGCAATAATTAAAGCTAGGTCATATTTCTTTCAACTGAGGTATTATATATCTCTATTTTCCCTTCACCCGCGGTAATTTGAACTGCGGTAAGCTACCTGGGGGAACACAGCATCGCACATTTCATCGGTGCGACACATCCAAAACCAGGCTATCCGTATCGTTATCTCAAGCCCTCGGCTTTCTAATGCTGTTGCATTACTCAGGATATACAACATTTTATTTCTTAGGAAGTTTCTTCAATTGCACCTGCTTGTCCTTTACAATAATAAAACAGGTATACCTTTTAGAACTTATTCACAATGACTTATCAGAAAACATTAACAACGCGTTTCGCGTCGGAATCAAGTTTGTTACTACCACAAGCTCGCACTAATTACGGCATAAAAACCTCGTCATTTACAGCCATCTCATTCTGGAACTTTTTGCCACCCAACCTAAAGTGGTTAATTGTCGACCGTTATACACTTAAGAAAGCTCTGAATTTATTTCCTTTTGTCATCTTAATTTTTTTATTATGTTCAGCCCTTACTAACTTGTATTATCTGTGTGTGTGTTTTTCGTTTTATGTATTCACCGCTGTTTTTTTTTATAGCTATGATTTTGTTGTATTTTGCTGTAGCTACTTCTACATAAGCGTTACTTCTGTTTTCTTGTCACTTACCCACGTATTTTGAATCTGGGAACTTTTCATATCGCTGGTCCCCCTTGAATTCTTCGGATTATGTGACCTTAGACTGTAAAATTATTTTTACACGATCCGTACCACTACTCATACGCTAATAAATTCTGAAATTCCTGGTAAAAGTGGCAACTGTGTATATTTTTTGTCCATGGCATCTGCCCTATTCACCATGTCAGAAAAATTAGGCAATTTTACATCCCAAAAGCACGATATGATTAGGAGGCCCTCCGTATAATTTTGACCATGCTGGAATGCTTTAACCCTTTCCCTGCCAACTTTTCTTTTTTCTTCAGAAAACCACCAAATTTACCGACCTTTTTTTGTCTGATTTATTGTAAACAGTTTTCATTATTGTAATATCAGCAGTACATTTGTTATATTCGTTTGTACCTTACTGTCAATTATTTGGTAATGTTTGTGAACTTCAAATAAGCAAAACCATAAAAGAACTCCATATGAAGTGCGATATTTCTTGAAACATAAGTATGCTTTTGTTCTTGTATGCGACGCGTTATTGCTGGCGCACAGAGGAAAGGAAAACGCAGATGCGCCTGCAGCCAAGTGTTTTTAGAGCGCAGCTCTTTGGCGTCCGTTCCTGGGTTTCGCGTCGTCGTCGGCGTTGTCGTCGGCCTCGTAACCAGCTCCGCCCCCCTTTCATCCCCCAGCGCTAGCAGCGACCGACTGATACCGCTGGATGCCGCTGACGCCGCTAGAGAGTCAAGATAACGTGACTGCATAGAACACCGTCGCCGCCATGCAGAAAGAGGAGGAAAGGGTCCCCCCCCCCCCTGTTCTTGTGTGGCGGATAGGGTGCACTTCAGTTGCCGACGCGCCGGTTATTTCACGTAGGCCCCGGCACGTCGACGAATACGTGACCACCTTCCCACGGCTAGACCTGGTTCTTAGCGCTGCGGAAGCGAGGGTATCATATTGTTTGTGTCGGCATCGGCGGCGTTGTCCCTGAAACCAACTCCGCAGCTGGGGTTGACTCACTATCGGCGTCAGCGGCATCAGTCAGTCGCTGCTATCTCTTCCCTCCTCCCTTTATCGTGTTGTCCGCTTGCTGCGCGCGCTTCTGCCCCCATCGTTTGCCGCTGGGTGTACACGCCGCCCCCCTCCCCCCTCTTCCTGCGAGTCTCCGGTTGTCAAAGCGCCGGCTCGAACTTAATTCCTTTCTTCGCTCCTCCTCCAATGCAACCCCTGTGCGGTGGCAATCAGAGAGCCAGATCGGTGGCGGCGGATCTGTATATGTGCACCGCCCGAGCCGAAATTGCCGCTGCCGTTCGCCCTGTGCGGTGGCAATCAGAGAGCCAGATCGGTGGCGGCGGATCTGTATATGTGCACCGCCCGAGCCGAAATTGCCGCTGCCGTTCGCCACTGCGAAATTATCTGCCAGTTCTTTCTGAGCCATGAGCGAGACGACCGATGGAAGTCCTCCGTCTGCTGCTGCTGCTGCTGCTGCTGCTGCTGCTGCTGCTGCTGCTGCTGCTGCTGCTAAACGAGCTGCCAGAGCAGAGGCCCAGCGCCGTCGCCGTCAGAATCCAGAGGTGCGTGCCGCCGAAGCAGAAGCTTACCGTCGCCGCCGTCGAGATGATCCAGGAGTACGCGCCGCCGAAGCAGAGGCTAAGCGCCGCCGCCGAGAAGACCCTGCCGTTCGCGCCGCCGAAGCGGAGGCATACATGTGTTGCTCGATTTCTTTGCCTCAATCTATCGAAAAGGTGAAACAGCTTATTTGCTGCGCTCAAATTTCGCATTAGGAAGTAACGTAATCGTCGGTAATTTTTTGCTGAGCCATGTCCAAGCGAGTCAGGTCGCTAGAGGCTCCAAATCTTCGCAATTTTTAGTACTAAGTTGAAACTGCGACCACGACTCACTAGAGGCTTCCAAGTCTTAATTGTTTGCTTAAAAACAAAAAAGTTAAAGAAAAAGAAAAGCACCACAGTTCCGGCAATCACAAAGGCGGCCGTCGTCACTGTATGCGCCTCACTCTGTGTTGCCATGTGTAAGATCGAGAGCACATGACGTTGGTCTTCGTTTCAGCCATCTGCGCCCTCAAAAATAAAAAAAAAATAGAGCTGTTTTCTGGGAAGTTGGTGTCATTTAACAAAGCAACGTTGGCAATAAATTTATGAAATCACTATCACTCGTCCTTAGCACTCAGTAGACGAAAGGAAATCCCTGGACTATTGAAACTCGTCATTGGCATATTTTGGAGAAAATGCGTGCCGAGGAAAACTCGCGAACTTGGCACAGAAAGGATTAGCGTGCACATATTTATTTATTTATTTATTTATTTATTTATTTATTTATTTATTTATTTATTGTACCCTCCAGGCTTTACAGCATTGTAGAGTGGAGGGGCACAGAAAGAACACTTACTAATTTGATAAGAAGCACTTTACCTAAAACAAAAGCAGAAAAAAACAGAAAGAAAGAAATGAGTGATAGATAATGGCATGTTGACAGGAGGTACATGGAACGACATGGTGTCATATAGGTCATTGGGCTTTGCACGAATACACGCGCTGAAGAATAAAAAAAATGATGTAACAAAAAAGAAAAAAGTTCATCAAAATGACCTGTTGAGTTGCTCGCGTAATCTTTCTGGGTTAGTAATACTGACGGTTGAAGCTGGCATGTGGTTCCAGTCACGGCTAGTTTTGGGTAGAAATGAATGGGCATATGTTATCGTGTTACCTCTACCAATATGAACTTTGCAATGGCGATCAAGGTGTGAACACACCCAAAAAATCACATCCAGCGGCTGCGTTTTCTCATGTACAGTGCTCGCGGAATGAAACGCAACAGCGAGCATTTGGTAGAACCCTGCATATGTGCAGAGACCTCGAGAGTACCACGTCAAGTCGCTAGGAATCTGGTCACCAAAGCTGACTCGGACTCCTATCTAAGTGTACGCACCAAAATTACGTCGATGTGACACGACCTGCAGCCGGTGGAAGCGAAAGTAGGCGCATTAGTTAGCCCTAAATTGACGCATTTCATTCTGTGAGCACTGTACATGAGCGTTCTTGCATTTCGTCCTCCTTGGGAGTGCTGCCGCCGCGGTCGGAATTTAACCCGCGACGTCGAGTTCAGCAGCGCGACGCCATAGCCCCTGGGCTATGCCGCGACGGGATTTCGACAACCAATTACTCCAGCGGCCCAGCTGCGCACTCTTGACGACTTCCGTTCATAGATTCCGTCCGGTAACTGGTTTGGTTTCCAAAGAGTAACGTAGATTTATACTAAGCACAAAAGCCAAACAGCCGTCGAAGCCTTGCGTCACCCAACCTATATTGGCGACTCGACGCTGACCTGTTGCACTTTGATTTCCGGCTGATAAAGGGTAGAGCTCACCTGCTCTACACAGACGCATCGCTCGATGCCTATGCAACTACATACATCCGTGAAAGCTTTCTCAATAAGTACAGCAAGACACTCACCGAAAGGGGGGCTCGCAAGTGGGAGAGTGGCACAGCACGCATTCCTCTATGAAATGGTAACATTCAGCACGCCAACTTTTTGCTCGCACACTCTTCCAGATGCGCCGGAACGGCCTCACGCGGCCGCTCGAACTCGCTGTCTTGTTCGCGCGGTATATGTAGCCTGCGTAGCTCGTCAACCATGAAAGTAACGGCCGAAACGGTTCCGGTCGCGTAGGTGCGCATTTAACGTGTTTGCGCGATCGCGGTTGAAACGCTCGCGGATAGCGATGCTTCTGCCAACAGCAACTGCTTCAGCCGCATGGTTTATCGAGCAGTAGACAGCGGCGTCACCACGAGCATGGCTGAGTGAAGTAGCGTGACGAAAGCGGTTCGGTTTAGGAAAAGGAAGTTGCTTTATTTGCACAGACGAGTTCTCGCTGTCTCAATGGCAACGGTGGACGAACGGTATGATCCAGTTCGTGGCTCGTCCACGGCATGCTGTGTAAACTTGTCAAACGCTCATACAGCTTGCCGTCATGCCTACGCTAAGTACACTCTCGGCCACTGACTGCAGGCAAGACGTGGTCGAAGAGTGGTGGTTCTTCGAGGGTGCTCGCTGCGTCCGGTGGGACTTGCCGTTTGGTGACTGCCCGTCTTCCCGAGGTGGCCGGGCGTTCAGGTCCCGCAACGAGTGCTCCAGGATGTGCCTGGAATCGCGCCGAGGGCTAGAAGGTGCCTCGGCGCTTAAACGCAGCCGCTGTCGAGCCCCGGTCGCTGTCACGTGCGACATTCGCCACATCCGGTACCCGTACTTCGCGGACATGAACGCCCGGGGAAACGCCCGGTGCGTCAGGGCATGGAAGCCCACCCTGCTGAGTCGACTTTGCCTCGTCGGGTCGAATCGGTTCGACTCACTCTCGACCTGCAGCCGCGTGTGCGGGAGTTCACCACCGGACGTTTTGTGAATCCTGAGCGTCAAACTTTGCAGAACAACGGCGTTAGCGGTACTTTGCAAATAAACGTACCGTGATGTTTCCTTTGTTTAAACTTTTGCATGTCGGTGTTTAATCTTTTGTGGTCGGTAGCTCTGTGCGCGTGGATGATGGCTCGTCGGGGTCGGGTCGGATCAGTTCGACTCTATTTCATCCCCCAACCGTACTCACTGGAGTTTGCCACAGGTTGTAGCGGCGATATTCAACGCCCATCTATAGGCTCATGGAACGTGCGTGTTCATGGGCCTTACACAAATAAATGAAACGATATTTCTTTTCAGTTTGACCTGCAGCCTGGTGCGTTCCTCTTGCGAATTTGTTTAGATATACAAATGTAACTGCCTACCAAATGCTTCCACAAAACTTGTTTAGCGTTGCCTTATTCTACTAACAGATGCACGTCAAATTAACATTCGTCATGTGGGCTTCATAGTATTCGCGCGTTCGCAGACAGGCGGCTTCCAGATTACAACAGTTGTAGACAACACAAGAATCTCAAATTGAAAAGTTAGTATCGTAATGGTGCCGACGGCGTAGTTGAGGAGTTTATATGGAACAGTAGTTGACGCACGCATGGCCGCAGTATAGCCAGTTATTTGCAATGGTGATTTTTGTTAAGATCCGCGAGCTGCGTTTATTCACATGTTAGATGATAACCGAATTGATAGGGTTTTACGCCCCATAACTACGAATACGCTACGCCGTTGAGGGACTCATAGGGATAGCTTTTATGGGCTCACTCCCAACTATGGGCTTTGCCGGTGTCAGTCACTAGAATTCCAAAATATATTGCCAGAATTTTATAAACAAAGAATTCGAATTAGAGACTCACAGATTGCGAGTCGGCGATTCCACGTTTCGCCCACTCCGCCGATGCCGCAGCGAAGAATACCGTGTCTAGCATTTTGTGCCCTCGTTAAAGCCAATGACTGACGTCATGATCTGTTGTTTGCGCGCTGAGGTGAATGAATACAAATGATGCTACTGGAAAAAAGCAATAGACTCGTTAGAAGAAAAAGGGTCGTATCTCCGCCTCCATTTACGGGGCAAGAAATCTTTCCAGCAGTCCGTATGGTAACATTATGCTGTATACTGTCCCCTAAGAACGCAGTAGATTCCCTGGGTATTATCGCGAAGGGACTCAAAGCACGCTTTTCTTCGCAATGTCCTGCTCCTAAGATATTGAAGCGTCCTACGTAAGAATTTGTAGAAGTTACCACAACGGAATTATCTGATGCCACCTTACCCACTGAACACACATTGGTATATTGGCCGTCTACAAGACGTCTTGGGATGATCGCCAAGATGTCTTGAAAATCAATACAAACGTTTACAAGAAATCTTCATGACGTCTGGGCAAGATATTTAAGACTTCTTGAGGACGTCTCACTAAAACTTTGTCGGTTGTCTTAAAACATCTTGGAGCCGTCGTGACGACCATCTAAGGCGCCGCCAAATAAGGTATATAAAACGTTTTGCAAGACGACTTGTAGCCGTTTTAAAAATAGCTATAAGACGTTTTGCAAGACGTTTTGGAAACGGCTATCAGATGTGTTGAAAAGCGTTTTATATCCGCTGCAAGAAATTTTGCGAGACGTTGTGTAGCCGCCCCAACATGTTTTCCCAACAGACTAAACGGACTTGACGAGCAAGGTATGATACGTACGTTCTATTCAATATTTGTGTAACGTAGCCCTATAATTTAGTAAAGCAATTTCTTGGGTGGCAGGTCATTTCAGGCCCGAAGATAACAAACATACAAGCCATTCAAAATTTTCAAAAAGTGGCGGCACTTCTAGTCAGGAATGCTTAACATTCATTGCAAGCATCAGCATTTTAAAATTGTGTCGAAAAGTACCACTTGTTCATACGGCTAGGGAGTAGTTGCAAAAATGACAGAAACACCTACCAAACTTGTCAATTTACTGTGGGAGCACTATTGTTAGGGGAAGCACTAGGACAAAGGGGACATTTTAAGTAGTCTCTTGACGCTAAACTTAATTCATAGTATTGCAATCCAATGTCGGTTTCCTTCCAGATCAACTGTGCAAAGAAATGATGATGAGATTCAGTGATCTGGCTAGAAACGCATACACTGCACATACGCGATGGTCTGGCAAGATCCAAGATAATTTTCCTTGTCAACATTGTTCGAGATTTGCGGACGGAATAATATCAAGGACTCCAGCTACACTATCGCAGAAGTTTTTCTTAGATGGATGTTTGGCACATACATGAATTTAGGAACACAATACACCCTTTACTATAGTATTAATGATAAAGGGATTGAGTGGCTCCTGAAACGCTAAATGAACAAATCAACGGGAATGTTCCTAATCCTCGCAATATTGAAAAGTTTGGCTGCACCGACAGAACCAATGCCTATGGCCCATTTCTTACAACCCACCATAGCGCCATTGAAATATAAGCAAGGCCACAAAAGTGACAACACATGTTAAAGCCACGCTTAACATAAAGAATGATTCATCAACAAATGAAGCGTTGAAGTGACCAAAGGTTTCCAGAATGACCAAAGTGACCAGAATGTTTAATAAATCAAATGAAGAGCACCACTACATAAGCAAATTTTTTACAATGCACCTTCTGGAGATTTGTTTTGTGACTGTGTTATCACACACTGATCATTGCATGACTCAGGAAGCTGGCTTAGACAGTTCCACAGGATGATGCACCTGCAGACAATGTGGCTTGTTCCTACTTTTGCTAGACGCATTGACGAATTGCTAGTAAGAGCGGGCGCGAGAGAGAAAATCTGGGGGCTTTTGCTCCTTGAATATATGACTCAGCCTATAGGCACTACGGAGGAGGTTCCTTAGAGCGCGTTGTATTCGTTTGCCCCTAGATATGCCGCCATTGCGGAGTGCGATCGGGTTGGTTTATACGCTCTGCCGCTGGCTGCCCGCGCGGTGAGGCAGTGGGCGCGGACGCCGCTTGGCGATCGCATGTGTCTGGAGGGACAATGCTCTGACTGGTGTTGTCAAAGTCGCGGGTCGCTTTTTTCGTCGTGACGATAGATCAGATTTTTTACAAGCACTGCTTCAGGAGGGCACATGTAACCGGCAAACGGAGGCCTCAGGAGAGCACCTGAGGTTATATTAAAGTAGGCGGCGCAGGATCTCCGGTGCACCCAAGCGGTAGCGGGGGGATCAAAGCTGGACGCAGGGCGGCCCGTGGGTTGGGGCCTCTGCGAGCCCCAACCCACGGACCAGTTGGCTTCTAGCTTTGATGTCCCCGTTGCCGCTTCGGTGTCCTGGAGGCGCCGCCAATAATGCGAAATAATGACACGTGGTTTTCATTAGTAAAAACATGATCGAATAAATATGATTGCGTCGAGCCGCCAACTTGCGATGCCAAGTTCAGCACTACCGCGCCCCGCGACTTCTGTCGGCAAGCCTAGGGACAAGCGCATACAACGCGCGCCAAGAAACTCCTCCGTAGTACCTAAGCAGAGTCGTATTTTCAAGGTGCAAAACTCCCCACATTACCTCTCTCGCACCCGCTCTTACTCGCGCATGTGCGCAAACGTCCGTTGTCCCCGCAAGTGCCACGCCCCGCTGTACCTACAAGCAGTTGGAAATACGCTTCCGGGTGGCTGTAGAACCGCCCGACTGCCGGAACATGGACGAGCGTCTGCAAAATTAAACCGAGAGTGTCGAAAATTATCGGCTACGCAAGAGACTGGTGCCACCACCGGATAAAAGTCTAAATAATAGAGAGGCAGTCGCATGGTGGCGCCTGCAAGCTGGGAACTTTGTAAACCCGGTCTGGGCATACCATGTTAAGCATGATAGAGAAAACGATAAGTGCAAACACTGTGGGGCGAGAGGGACCCTCGATCTCATAATCTGGGAATGCGCTAGCTCAACAGGGGCGAAAGCAAAGAAATTGTAGAGAGGCCTGGGAAGCCCTGCTGTGGAGCGAGGACCCTACTCCACAGCAACACGCCATCCGCCTGGTGGAAGAAGCCGCGAACAGTCAAGATCTCTTTGCTTGCTTCTAATCGCGGAGGTTTCGGCCCCCGTCCTCAAGGCCTGTGTGGCGGGGACGGGGAGTAGGGGCCTCTTTATCCGGCGGTACAATAACGTTGCTATCATCATCATTGCGTCATATGAGTAGGGGCGGCTTAAAATTCCGCCGTGCAGTGTGCTGCGATCGGCAGCGATGTGCATTTTTAAAACCTTATTATAAATTACACGCTTTCCGCGGAGCACTGAGATGCGTCAATTAATGATCAGAAGAACCTACTCTAAAGACCCAGTACGTTTGTAGAAAATCGTCAAAATCGTTTCAGGGTCCCTTTAAGGTGACGAATAATTATCCACGGGCCTTTCGCAGGAGTTGACACCATCGACCGTGAATCTATCTTCATTTCACCCTGTAAGAAGAAAACAATCTTAAAAATTGTGGGCAGTTTGCACTAGTGGTGCAAAGATGGGTCACAGCGGTGCTAGTTCCGGCTTTTGCTAAGTGTTGCTAGGTTTTGCTAAGTTTCGCAAGGTTATGCATGGCTTGACTAGGTTCACACTAAGTGTTGCTAGGTTTTGCCAAGTCTTACGAGATTATACATGGCTTAACTATGCTAAGTGTTGCCAAGATCTGCTAAGTACCACCATGTGGCGTATTTATTCGAATCTAGGCCGATAGTTTTTCTCAAATAATCATATTCCGAACTCTAGGGTTAGTTTAGATTCGAGGATTCAAAAAAAAAAAGGAACACGCCCGTTTTTCATTGAAACTTGTAAATATGGTGTATAGCTAGCGCCATCTAGAAAAGTCTCTTTGTTTTGTTTCCTTATTTTGAAAATTTTGTTTCCCTCTTGGAAGCTTATCTCACTGCACCTTTCTAACTTTTGAACATGGCACATTTTTGCAGAAAGAGGGCATCTGCATTGGTTCACGTGTAGCACCCATTTTATGTGACATCTTTTTATCCTACTTCGACCATGCACTACATGTGTTTTCACTTCATCTCATCCTAATGTTCTTAAAGTTTTTAGATACGTTGACAATTTTTTAGTTGTTATTGACAATAGATGCCCCTTGCCATGCCATGAAATGGTTGAGCAGTTTTTAGATGTTTTTAGAGCAAACGCAAAAGGACTTACTTTTACGAACAAGCTTCCGAAGGACAATTCGTTGCAGTTTTTAGACCTTAATCTAACACTTAAGAGTGATCACGTTTGCTGTGCGTACCTCCCTCGAGGTAAAAAAGAATTGCTACAGTATGACTCAGCGCACTCTAAGACTGGGAAGCGTGGAATCATCTTACTTTGCCTGGAATCGGCTCTGCGCAAGTCATGTGTGCATGTGATGCCTGTGAGTTTTTGCCATCAACTTGAGAGACTTCTAAAAGCAGGCTACCCTCAGTATGTCTTAAATGCCGTGGTCGAGTCCCTCCTACAGAAGCTAAAAACTACCGCTGCGAGTGGGAAAACACACTCGAAGAAAACAGAGCGAGTAAAACCAGAAGTAGTACCTTATGTGCACCATGTGAGCCATAACCTCAAGAAGGTCGCTACTAGATATGGCATTCCAGTTGTCTTTTCGGCTCCCAACAAGATGGCTCAATCGTGCCCCCGGATTACACGCGAGGGGCCGCGGGGCTGCCAAGCAGCACACCAAACATTTCAGGGACTGTGTTGAAGGGGTGGTCTACGAGATACCCCTAGATTGCGACAAGTCATATGTCAGACAAATGGGACGTTGTATTAATGAAGGACTGAGGGAGCACTCTAATAGTATCAGTAAGTGTGACAAGGCGCATCTTCCTGCACACTGTAAAGCCTGTCGTTGTACGCTATGCTTTAAACAAGTATTGATTCTTGGCAAAAGTAGGGGCCAAACTGCAAGGGAGTTGTTAGAAGCCTCTTAAATTAAAAAGAAAGTGTCTGATTGTGTCAGCGATACATCTATTGTATTATATTCTGCAGAAATGTGCTTCATCCAAAGTATGTTATCATGACCATGTTGTTCTGTCACACCTTGGCTCCCTGCACATGAGCGGAAGTTCTCTTTTCTTCTATACGTTTGTTCAGGCTGTCGTTAAACAGTTGGTAGTTTGGCGCTTCACTGTCTTCCTTTCTTCTGTTCATTTTCAAGAAATGTATTTTGTGTGACATATAAATTAAGGCACTCATATACACGACCTTTGGTGGAAGTCGAACCCTCCACATTTGGTGGGACTGAAATTCAATGCACTAAAATTGATGGTGCCACCATTGATAGTCGAACCCACGCCCATTAGTGGGAATCGAACCCACGACCTTTAATGTTAATTAAAGCAAAGATAATTAAGGCACTTGAACCTACAATCTTCGGTGGGAGAAAACAATAGGAAGTGACAATAACTCATTCGAACAAGAATGTCATTTATATTAAGGAATGTCTCGCGAGTGCGCAGGCTTTCGCCTTCATCAGCTTTAGGGCATGCTAAAATGTCTGTCAACTTTTTTGTTACCAGTCCTGTACTGCACCGCAAAATATAAAGGTTTCCCAGAAACACCAGTAATGACATAAACAGACTCGTCAATTACAACACGTGCAGTGCAGACTCCCAGCAGGTCGATAGGCTGTGCGCTCGCAGTACTCCAGTACAGTCCAGAAAGTGACGTCGTCAGACGTCGTTACTTTCCCTATCCGTTGGCAAAGCCCTTCGCGTAACACCGAGATTGCTGCGCATGTATCGGTCAGTGCGAATGTGTATACTTGTATGACATTGTGAGGGGTCTTTCGAGGCCTTTGGTAAATCGAAGTCAGCACAGTTCTCGCCTCGTGAAGTGTGACAAAGAGCATGGCCAGCGCCGCATCAGTGAGACGGAGCAGCTTAGGGATGAAGAACGATGAGTAATGTTAAGAATGAGGTTTGCATCCGGTGGCACAGGAGATTCTAGCTGTCAAGGAGCCTAAGTGGTCGTGGGTCGGCAGTAATCGTAAAAAGGCTGCATATGACATCAACAATTTAAAGCAGGCAACGTATCCCAGGATGCCACAATTGTAAAACACCTGGTGGCTGTCTGGTGTGCGCCAATTAAGGTTTTGGCTGGCGTGGCCACTGTGGTGCAGGCGGCGAGAATGGCATCAGGGGCAGTCACGTAACCGCTTGGAAGCAAGGACTTAGAGCGAAGTGCGGCCTTGCAGCGACGCCGGCGTACATCAAGGGCACCGCGACTGCAGGCTGTTGAATGGCAGCTGGCAGACACTTGGTGACTTGCTCCTTGATGGTACGCGGTCTGCAACCCTGGGGTCAGGGAAGTAAGGTTGCACGTTCATAAAGGGCACCAGGGAAAGCTGCCAAAGAAATACTTCGCGCACAGACTCCTTTATCTCGTACATGTTATAGGGTGATTCATCAACACCTGAGACAGATGAATTCTGAGGGTGGATGTCATGCGACTATGCGCTGCCTTTGAAGTTAGTCGTAAATCTGGCACAGCGCAATGACGACAGACACTGTGTTCGAGTTTCGGGCTATCAACATCTGGAAGGCGCCGTCCTCAATTCCCTTGAGAATATGTCTTATCTTGCTGGCGTTCGGCATCGTTGTGTCGACTCTGTTGCACTGATTAATGACGTCTTCAGTGTAGCTGGTGGGATTCTCACCTGGTTGCTGGCGCGTCCACATAGTCGTTCTTTGGCCTGAAGTTTACGGATAGCAGGCCGGTGGCCAAAGTCTTCCGTGAAGTTAGTCTTGATCGCCGACCATGTACGGATTCATGGTTTCTATAGCACAAATGTGCAGCGTTGCTGAAGTAGAAAATTACATCATTGAGCTTTTCTGTATCATCCCAGTGGTTGTGGGCATCGACTGTTTCGTACGAGGCAAGCCAGTCCTCAACGTCGTGATCTCTGGTACTCGTGAAAATGCAGGATCCCGCTGACGCTGTACGCTGGGACAGCTAGATGTCAGGTGGCGCCGTGGCTGCAGCTTGCTGGGCTGGATTGTCCAGCCGGCATGCGCTGATAAGGTTGAAGGGTTCGGCTTTGAAGTTCCAGCGTTGATGGAGTCATACCCCGCAACCTCCACCAATTCTCAGTGTTTATCTACCGACAGGGTACGCAAGAAGAGACGTCAAACTCGGTGCGGAGGTCTTACCTTGCGAGCAGCCGGAACCGACTCCGTATGTAAACGCTGATGATGCGCCTGAATTGAATTGGATTTCCTTCTACGTTGGCACATACCCACTGCAGGCCATTGGCCGAAATTTTGATGGTATTAGGAAGATGCTGTTAATACTAAAGGTGGAAAAACTGTCAGGAGGAAGTGAATAAAAATAATGTTTGAAGAATTTAACCCTCTGACGGTCAATGACGTAAATATACGGCGCCGCGAACAAATCCGAAAATGGTGGATGCCGCATATTTATGGCGCCGTCTGTACGTTTAAAAAGCGCGCCAATTTTCTAACTTTTTCTTTTCTGTCATGTGCTGCCACTATGTGGGGATACAGGGATTTGTTTCGCGCGCCTCCCTCTCTCGGTTTTCGTTTCATGGTTTGTTCTAGCGCCAGTTTGCGCCCGCGCGTTTATATACTACCACTCACGCATTGGCGTGCGCGCGGGCGGGCGGCCGTTTGGATTTTGTTTCGCGGGCGGTTTCGGCTTTTTGTGCTTGCGAAACTGATGACTATCTTGTTCCTAATCGCTCAAAGGGCGACCACTTGTTTCTGCCTCGTTTGGTGCTCACGGGGGTGCGCATAGGAAGGATGCCGCCGTGCATGCATTTCCGTTTCTTTTCTTTTTTTTAAGACTCGTGAAAACTAATTGCCCTAGCTGCTTGGCGATAAGATGAAGATTAGCGGAAGTTTGTCACACGTGTTGCTTTTTGTGATGGGCACACAACCAAACAGTTTCCTTGAGTGCACGCACCTACGCAGTTCGATTACGATATGGACGTACGTATTAGTGTAAGAGCAGGAACATTTGAGGCTTGCAAAATATTCTCCTGTGCGGATTTTCAAAGCCTTGAACTATGTGCATAAAAATGCGTCAAATTTTAAATTCTGATAAGTTTATTTACTTTTTTATTGTTGTTATTCATGAATGAAGAGTGCATACATACCAACACAAAATATTTTTTTCTCACTTTACGGTCAGCCTAGAAAAATTACGGTAATTTTTTTTTCGAAATAAGTCCCTAAGGAGAATCGGAATCTGCAATAAAAAAATCGAGCCTGGGCAGTCGCGTATGGCGAAAAAAATTGACCCTCAAAGGGTTGAGTGAATCGCCCTGAAACAACTATGAATTCCTCTACAGCTGAGCAAACATCCCTGTGGCAGTTTCCAAGAGAGGAGGCTCTTAGAGTACAATATTCAGAATGTTAAAGTTTAAACCAAGTTTACTGAATATTGATTGAAAAATGTATTTCCTTAAGGAAGAAAAATGGCGGCAGAATAAGAAAAATAAATATATTCACCACGGATGGTGCACAGAGGGGTGGGTGCGCGACCAGCTTTGTGACAATAAAAATTTAATATTGGTGTTCGACAACACCATCGAGTAAGAACTACTTCAGTTTTTCTGGTGTGAGAGGAATTTTTGTGCCAAAGGAATAGGAGGTGTCGATATTCTGAAAGATGATCTGTAGCCGGGTTCAAAAAGTCTTGAGCAATTGCATATATTTCCTGAATCTAGCAGTAGTTAGGCAAGCTGATGTAGGAAGCAATGACAGTACAGGGCCATTGAGTGCCGCTCTCACAAAACTGATGATGATGATGATGTGTGGTTTTTTGTGGCGCAAGGGCCAGGTTTGGCCAAAGAGCGCCATGACAAGTGGTAATGTTGACGATGTATTATGGAACATGTAACTTGGCTGTAAAGTGGCCTAAAAATATTCGCTGTAAAGTGCGTAAAATTAACTTGTTATAAAATTATGGCGATGACAGATGACGAATACTACGAACATTAAAATCCATCGCAAAAGAATGATGCAGAATAGAAAATATATGAGATGGTAAAAATGCCTGGAGCACTGTTGCCTCGCCAGAGCCCTTGGAACACAAGGGCCTAGAGGCACGTGCTACACGAAAAAACTATCGCAGCGCCATCCTCTGAAGAGAGGAGACGCTACGAACATGTTGGGCTAACAACATGCAACGCAACATCTTTCAGATAACTTAGGACTGCGTTAGTGTCGAAGAGCGGTTCTGGGCCGAGTAACATTACAGGATGAAGGGGAATATGCTGCCGGTATGCTAACGGAAAATGTTTCTTTCTGTCAGATTCGGCTTTCCGACACTCCAGGAGGACATGGAGGACGGTCAGCCTCTCTCCGCATCTCCCACAGGCTGGAGGCTCACTTCCGGTGAGTAGGAAATTGTGGGTGCCAAACGTGTGTCCTATTCTGAGACGACAGAATAGGACATCCGTTCGGCGCGATTTTGTAGTAGACGGCCAAAATCCTAACTGTGGTTTTATCAGGTGGAGCTTATTATCCGTTTCCGCATCCCACATGTGTTGCCAGTGATCTCGCAGCCTCCTTCGCAAGAAAGGCCTCAGATCTGTGACAGGCACTGCAGCGACCGGTTAACAGCTTGCAATGTGATTGACGTGGCGATCTCGTCCGCCAGAACGTTACCTTTGATTCCCCTATGGCCAGGGACCCAGCATATTATGATGTTCTGGTTAGTTGAGCACGCTTTGCACAAGACCGAATATAGTTCATTAAATACGGGATTTTTATGTTTGCTGAGTGACATTAAGGCCTTCACGACGCTGAGAGAGTCTGTATAGATCGCTGCTTTCGGAAGTTTAGATTTTCTTATGTGCTTTACAGCAGAGAGTAGTGCGTAGGCCTCGGCCGTAAAGATACTTGTTTCCGGATGCAGTACATCGGATTCCGAAAACGATGGGCCGACGGCTGCATAGGATACCCCGGCATTTGACTTCGAAGCATCTGTGTAAAACTCTGCGCAGGAGTGCTTGTGCTGGAGCTCTAGGAAATGCATTCGGATTTCGGCCTCAGGAGCGTGCTTTGTAACTTTTATAAAGGATATGTCACACTGTATCACCTGCCACTCCCAAGGAGGTAAGAGCTTGGTTAGGTGCATTAATCGATGCTCGAGGAGTGGGACATGCATTTCCTCGCTAAGCTCCTTCACACGCAGCGAGAAAGGCTGTCTTATAGAGGGACGATTGCTGAAAAGTGTAGCGCACGTCATATCGGTAACGTTATGAAAACATGGATGTTCAGGATTGGAGCGTATTTTAAGGAAATATGTAAAGCTGATGTATGATCTCTGTAGGTGGAGAGACCATTCATTTGATTCTACATATAGACTTTGTATGGGACTCGTTCTGAAAGCGCCAGTGGCCAGCCGGATTCGTAGATGGTGCACTGGGTCTAGCATCTTTAGTGCGCTCGGGGCGGCAGAGTGATAAATCACGGCACCATAGTCTAGTCGCGATCGAATGAGGCTTTTATATAGATTCATCAAACACTTTCTGTCATTACCCCACGTAGTCTGGGATAGAAGTTTCATTATATTCATTGTTTTCAGACATTTTTCTCTAAGATGTTTAATGTGGGAGACGAAAGTGAGTCTGTAGTCAAGTATGATACCTAGGAATTTGTGCTCTTTGCTGATAGGTATTCGTTGTCCACACAGTTCTAAGGAAGGATCCGGAACCAGGCCTCTCTTTCTTGTAAAAAGAACGCAAGAGCTTTTGTTAGGATTTATCTTAAATCCATTCTTGTCTGCCCACACTGAGACTTTGTTCAGGCCATGCTGTACCTGTCTCTCGCAGACTGCGAGGTTACAAGATTTGAAAGCTATTTGAATGTCGTCCACGTAGACAGAGTAAAAGATGGCGGGTGGTAATGAAGCACGAAGCGTGTTCATCTTCACTATAAAGAGCGTGCAGCTGAGCACGCCTCCTTGGGGTACACCCGTTTCTTGCGTAAAAGGGCGTGAAAGTGCATTGCCGACTTTTACTCGGAAGGTACGATTTGACAGATAGCTTTCTATTATATTATGCATATTACCGTGGATGCCCATTTCTGACAAGTCTCTTAAGATTCCGTAACGCCACGTCGTATCGTACGCCTTCTCCATATCGAGGAATATGGATAAGAAGAATTGTTTGTGTACAAATGCGTCCCGGATATTTGCTTCTACACGTACAAGGTGGTCAGTTGTGTAGCGTCCTTCTCGGAAGCCGCACTGATAAGGATCAAGAATTTTGCTCTGTTCAAGGAAAAAGATGAGTCGCCGATTTATCATTTTTTCGAACACCTTACAAATGCAACTTGTGAGGGCTATCGGGCGGTAACTTGCCACTGAGGAAGGGTCCTTGCCTCGTTTCAAAACAGGGATCACAATGGCTTCCTTCCATGCAGCTGGAAGGTACCCTGCATCCCAAATGGTGTTGAAAAGTGTGAGTAGTGTAACCTGCGTGTCATTGTGTAAGTGTTTGAGCATTTCATACATGATTCTATCAGATCCTGGTGCGGAGCTGTTGCATGCGCTCAAGGCAGCTCTCAATTCGGCAATACAGAAAGGACGGTTGTAAGGCTCATTCTCTCGACCTTTTCTTGTAAATGGCTTACGTTCTTCTATTTGTTTATATTTTAGGAAGGATTGCGTATAATGATTTGAGCTTGATACACTCTCAAAGTGCTCTCCGAGTGAGTTGGCCTGATCTTGCAGTGTATCTCCCTGTGTGTTTACTAGGGGGAGTGAATGTGTTTGCCGCCCTCTAATCCTATTTACTCTGTTCCAGGCTTTGGCCTCATCCCTAAACGAGTTAATACTTGATAAGAAC
Source organism: Dermacentor albipictus (assembly GCF_038994185.2). Taxonomy (NCBI): domain Eukaryota; kingdom Metazoa; phylum Arthropoda; class Arachnida; order Ixodida; family Ixodidae; genus Dermacentor; species Dermacentor albipictus. The sequence continues at coordinate 81,111,126 of NC_091825.1, read as the reverse complement.
TTGTGCCAACTTTCTCGTCTGGCCTGTCGGCGGGTTCGCCTGCCTTCGGATTTTACTTTTTTAAAGTTGACTAGATTCTCTGCGGTGGGAGAAGCACGTAGCAACCCCCACGCCCTGTTCTGTTTTTTACGAGCGATCCTACAATCGTCGTTCCACCATGGGACACGCCGTTTGCAGGCCAAGCCTTTTACTTCTGATATGCATATAAATGCGACATCTATTATGAATGCTGTAAAAAACTCGACTGCAGCGTCAATTCCTAACGAAGACAGCTCAGCCCATGAGAAACTAGTTAGAGATCGAAATTTCTCCCAATCAGCTGTCTCAATCTTCCACCTAGGAGCGTATGGTGGATATTCGTTTTCTTTATATGATCTTAGCAGTATAGGGAAGTGGTCGCTACCGTAAGGGTTGTCGGTAACTTCCCATTCAAGTTCAGGCAGTACAGACGGGGAGACTATACTGAGATCTATTGAAGAGAAGGATCGGTTTGCAAGAGAGTAATATGTGGGCTCTTTTTTATTGAGAAGGCACGCTCCAGAAGAGAAAAGGAACTGTTCAACAAGGCGACCTCGCGCATCTATACGAGTCGCCCCACAGGGAGCTGTGCGCATTGAAATCGCCAAGAACAGCATAAGGTTCTGGCAATTGATCGATCAAGGAGTGAAATTCATGTTTGTTCAGTTGGTAATGCGGGGGTATGTAAAGGGAGCAAATGGTGATGAGTTTGTTTAGTAGGACAACTCGAACCGCCACTGCTTCAAGGGGCGTTTGTAGCTGTAAAGGTTGACACGCAATACTTCTATGAGTAAGAATCGCAACACCACCCGATGATGCGACGGCATCATCGCGATCTTTGCGTAACGTAACATACGTACGGATAAAGTTTGTGTGTTTAGATTTTAAGTGAGTTTCCTGTAAACACAGCACTTTTGGATTATGTTTGTGGATGAGTTCTTGCAAATCATCAAGGTTTCTAAGGAGACCTCTGATGTTCCATTGGATGATTTGTGTATCCATGTTTAAGGTGAATTGGTGCTGTGTTTACGGAGACGGAGTGGATGCCTTATATTACAGAGCCCTTTCGAGGCCCTGTAATAGGTGTTTTGTTCTTTCTGAAGCGTTCGAGCGATTCTCGACGCTCCTTAGGCGTTTGGTGCGCCTTGGGGTCAGGTGTAGTGTCCATTGCCTCGTGTGAGGCGCCGGACAAGCGCTCTTGCGAGCGAGAGGTTTTCAGAGGGAGTCCCGCCTTGGAGGGCAAGACCCCTGCGCCCACCAGCCCGGAGGTCGATGGGGTTCCCTGAGGGATTTGGCTGCGCTGGACGTTGCCAGCGCTGGAAGGGGCCTCGGAGGTTGGGGCAGCCTCGGCTGCACCCACCTTTGGGGTGGATGGTCCCTTCTCCTCGGTTGACGGAGCAGCGCTAGCTGCAACCGCCGCGGGGGCAGATGGCGTAACTGCCGACTCACTGCCTGTGGGTCTGACAGCCGCCGGAGGCCGTTGCGACGCTGCCCCCTTACGCGCCACATCGGCAAAGCTGCTCTTAGACAGGTATGACACCCGCCTACGTGCCTCCTTGAAAGATATATTTTCTTTGACTTTGATTGTCACAATCTCTTTTTCTCTTTTCCAGGACGGGCAGGCGCGCGAGTATGCGGCGTGCTCGCCATCACAGTTGACACAATGTGGAGTCTTCTGGCATGTTTCGGAGGAATGTTCAGTGTCACTACACTTGGCACATGTCAGCCGGCCTCGACAGTTCTGTGAACTGTGGCCGAACCTTTGGCACTTAAAGCATCTGAGAGGATTTGGCACGTATGGCCTAACACGAAGCTTGATATAACCGGCCTCGATGGACTCGGGGAGGACACTTGAACCGAACGTGAGTATCAGGTGTTTCGTGTTGATCTCTTTACCGTCTCGCCTGATCTTAATTCGCTTAACATTTATTACATTCTGTTCACTGAAGCCCTCCAAGAGCTCAGCCTCAGTGAGCTCCAGCAAGTCATCGTCTGACACAACGCCGCGGGTGGTGTTCATTGTACGGTGCGGGGTAACTGTTATGGGGGTCTCTCCAAATGACACTAGTTGCGGTAGTTTTTCATATTGTTTTACATCGCGGAGCTCCAAGAGGAGGTCGCCGCTTGCCATCCTCGACACCTTGTATCCTGGACCAAAAACATCAGTCAGGGACTTTGAAACAAGGAATGGTGAAATGTTTCGCACTGCTTTGTTTGGCTTTTCGGAATGAATAACGTGGAAGCGGGGAAAATTCTGAGTTTGGCGTCCAAAAAACTTGAAAACATCTTCGGTGCGCCCTCGTTTCTGAGGGCGATCAGCAAGGGAGGGGAAAGAAGTTTCCATGAAAAATGTATACATTCGGCAACAGCGCCGACCGCCCACCACGGAGCCCAACGAGGGGACGCGGCAGAGCTTGCATACAAGTCTGCACGACGCCAGTCGTACGCTGTCACTATAACCGAATATGGTGTACCCAAGGTTGGATAGCCACACAGGGTTAACCCTTGCCGCCAGGAGAAAGGAAGTAAATGGAAAAGAGGAGAAGACAGGAAAGGCGGAAAGTGAGAGAAAGACGAAGGCTGGAGGGAGAGAGAGATAGGAAAAGGCGACTGCCGATTTCCCCCGGGTGGGTCAGTCCGGGGGTGCCGTCTACGTGAAGCAGAGGCCAAAGAGGTGTGTTGCCTCCGCCGGGGGGCCTTAAAGGTCCGAACACCCAGCATCGGCTCAACCCCCAGGATCCCTCTTTCCCCGGACACGGCTAAGCCGCGCACGGCTACACGCGGGAGGGGCCAACCCTCGTGTGCTCGGGTCCGTGGTGACGCAACGCACCAAACGCCTGCTGACGCAGACGCCCCTGCGGGGGCTCACAAAACTGTCAGCCAATTCGTTCATGAATAATCCATTATTTCCAGGTACCCAAAGTAATCTAATTAAATTTATGTGGGCAGGCACTAAAAATCCATGTACACAAAAGGTTAGTTCTACTATTTGTTGTGAGCGATGAACATAAAGATAAAGAATCTGTTATTATGGCTACCGTCGATACTGATAAATTTAGTTTATGTAAGGCTTACACTACAGCTAGAAATTCAGTCAGAAATACAGACAAGTAGTCTGGAATGCTGATTGAGAATGACCAGTCTAGAGCAGGAGCGAAAATGCCAATTCCAGATTTTTCTCCACGCTGTGAGGCATCTTTTGCAATCACTGGAATTATACCTAAACCCAATAATCGGTCTTGTAATAGTCAATTTAATATATTATGAGAGAGAAGTTTTGCATTGTTTGGGTAGATGTCATAATAGATGATTTGTAGACTCTCTTGCTCATTAGAAATACGTGGCACCTCCCAGACATGTGCATTTGAGAGATTAATCAATGTTTGTACAAAGACCACCTGCGGTGTATGAAACCGAAGCCATTGTGCTCTGAAGAATAATGCAGGCTGGGAAATGAATATGTTTTGCAATCTTCTCTAATAGGGTATTCGTACATATTTAAGTATGTCTGCACCATCAGCACACGAAATATGCACAATATTGCGGGCAACCTAACTTCTCCATGTAATATGTTACATATTAGCAACTAATTTCGGTAATCCACAGCAAAATAGCAGGGCTTTCTGCGCAAGCAGAACAGAAGGGCGTGATTTATAAGCCGGCACACCAGAAAATAGTACACATCCAAATTCTAAAATGGGCAGCACATACCTTTATATTATTAGAAGTGGGTGTCCTTGCATCCCCAACCGACTGTTGCATAGCTTACGTAGCATGTTAACAGCTCCACTCTTGTTTAGCTATGTGGTCAATATGGCCAAGCCAGCTGAGGGAAGAATCATAGGCTACAGCCAAATACTTCAGTGACTTCACAAGAGGCTGACCTGCACTTAGTTGTAGTTAATACACAAGGAGATGCGCCTGGTTGACAAGCAGTTATTCTTCGCTACAAAATGGTTTGTTCAAAAATTGCAATGCTTGAAGAATAGAGTGGTAGATGCAGATTTTGTTACAAACAAATATTTGGGGAACAAATTGGTTTTACTAATGTCAGGAGTGAGCAATGACCACCAATCCATCATCTTGGTGTTTTAGCAGAATAAACCCCTTTGGAGAAGCATCATTAACCGAGTATTAGTTTTGAGAGCCCACCTTTTCAAGAATGGCCACTGCCGTCTCTAGGGCTATGAAAGAGAGATTCCAAAATGTTTACCAGCAACCACTGCCTACACACTGCCTACTACACTTATGTAGTAACTGTGGACGAATGCGTTAGCTAGGTGTTTGTGAACATGAACTTACATTCGACTAAAACGAGCAGAGTGGCAAGCATTGACACCACGCACATGGCTTCAAGTGATTGCTGCTTCTCTCTCTTAACAATGACTAAGAGGCGTGGCCTCACTCACAGAGTTAGAGACAATCATATCGGACTGTTTTCCTAATACACTTCAGTACTGCATCACAGCAACAGAGACGGGCAATGCACACAGTGTATTTATTTACAAAGTGCATTCCAAGTGTCTTTCATTTCAAACAAAAGTTGTGCGAAATGATTTTTGACCATAATTTCAGCACGACCACTATGTGGTGTGTAGTCCACACCTGCCAATATTGCACTGAATGCTCTAAATTTATTCCGCACAACTGTCATGATAGTCCTGCATTCCGTGCATATGAACAGCTATCGGCAGGCGCACCCTAGCATTGATATCACGTCCCTCTACGATTGCTGTTCAGCTGGCCTCGATGCTGCTGCGCTGTTCGTCCTGGCCCAAGTAGAAGAACTCGCCATCCTCTGGTAGTGCTCCTGAAGCGCGCAGCACATCGGCTTTGGCACGGAAGTACTGGCGGAACCACTCTATGTGCTCGTGCTTGCGCTGGACAGAAATGTGTGGATTCTTGGACAAGCCCACCAACACCAGCTCCATGAAGTGGCGGATGGGGCCCCTCTCTGGAAAGTCCTTGATCTGATCCTCCAGGAAGACGTGCTCTTCGAAGCTCATTTGTGCCTCCTCATCCAGACCTGCAGCATTTGTGAGGAGGCTTATGGTTAGACCTTTGTCTATCACTTCTATTTGCATGCGAAATAACAACACTATGAACAATGTTAGTCGCAGCAAATTGCAGAGCACCACTTGAAAGAAGAGTATCACTCAAAACAGTGGTAGCTAGCTTGAAAACAGGGATGATGACGATAATGGCGAGAGAAGACAGTGGCAAGCTGCCTATGACAATGGCACCATGATTACAGCACAATGAAGACACTCTGTGAATGGCTCGCATGATGCAGTCCCAAGGTTGAATCCTGGTTGGGAACAGTCAAGTCATTTATTTGGTGCCCTTTTTCACCCTAGCTCTGGCTCATAGAAAAGTATGGGCGTCAGAAAGCACCTTTGGTCGGGAGCAAATTGAACAAAAAATGAAATTAGCCAAAAGGAAATAAATGGAAGAATGCTGTAGTAAAACAAATATAATATTTACTCGTGTAAGACCTCCACGCCAAACTTTTGAGGTAAAAAATTGGGCCAGCATCACAGACTTAACGTCGCAAAGACTGATGAAACAGCAGAGCTGTTTGCAGTTCTTTTGCCCACCTAAGTCCACACCAGAAATAACCATCCTCTCTCTTCGCTTGAAGTTCTCCATGACGCGCAAGCCAGGATCGGATGCTCTTTGTAGCAAAGCTGCTTGACGTCGTTCACGCCGATGTGTGGCATCGTATCGTCGTTTTGCTTCTGCTTGTCTGGCTCGCAACTCGGAATTGTCACCCATCTGCCGGCGCTTAGCTTCGGCAGTTATTCAGAATCTTCCTGCTTACGCCTTACACTCACAAGTGGCTTCCTTCCTCTTTCACATTCGCTCGGCTTCTTCAGGAGACAGTATCTTCTTTGGTCAGCCCATCTCGACTGGTTTGGTTTGGATGGCCCTATAAACTTCGTGCGTCCATCTTTTTCAAAATTCTTTTCACGAAACACATGCCCTAAATCGAAATTCCACTTCCAACAGTCACTGGAATTTAACTTTCTCTCTACAATGAAACAACTTTCATTAAAATGAGTCCAGGGATATCTCAGAAAAGCGTTTTTGCCTTTTACATGTATTTGAATAGGCTGCGTCGGAGTTAAGCCCGAGCTAAAGCTTCCTCTTAAACCCATAAGCAATATGACTGTCACTGTTACCTTGTCTGGTTTTCCCCTAATTGTACAGTACTTTCCGTGCAATATTGGCAACTGGAAATAAGAGTCGCAATGAGTTGAGAAATTAAGCGATCTAATAAGGGAGAGAGCCAAGGCAACAGCCAAATAGGAAAGAAAAGCAAAAATTAACAAATTTAACCGTTGTTTGTGAAAATATTTATGGATGAAAATCTCTTTATTTAAAAATGAAGTAGAGAAAATGCCGCCGGCAGGGGAGAATGGTGTTTTTACAGTTATCTGTCAAGCTGCCCCGTGTAGGCACTTCTCTACTGTGCCAATGTGGGTCTTTTTCTAACCTTCCGTGGTGGGCACAGTACAGCTCGTAGAACCACAGCGTCCTGCGCTCTATGCGGTTGTACGGGACTGGTGGCCACGCATCGTTACGCAACTTCCCAAATAACAATACGAGTCGGTTTTGGCACTTGGTAGAGCAGTAAACGAGGGATCGAGAAGAGCCTGTGATTGTTCCGCAAATATATATTTCTCTATATTTCTTCCAGAGCTAATTAAAGATACACTACTACAGTCAAATACAACTTAATGTGTGCAGTGAAGCCCCGCCCACGCCCTCATAACTGCCAGCCACTGTTCCACCCCGACGCTGCAAACAATTCGTACTTCAAACTTTTCCTCTTACCTAAATAAGACGGTAACTACAAAAATAAAGCGCGTAATTTTATACGTTTTCCCTCGCCTGTTATAGTGGAATGGCGAAAGCCTAATTCTTTATTGGACAGAAATAAAATGTTTGCTCTGCTGCAACTATTTATTGTCATGTTTCACTTCAGTTGGCAGTGTAGTTTCATGAGTAAAATGGGTTCAGCAGTGAAATGAACTGTACCGCAGACTTTTGAAGAGTGAAATTCTCAGACTCCATACATTTTGTCTGCGTGTATTGCACACCTCACTGCTTCTGCCGATGAAAAGCTTCAAGAACAGCGGATGCTCCGGAGGTACCAAGTATGATGCCATTTTGAAAAGGCCGCATGACGACGATTTTCTTGCTTCTGTGATTGGCTGGCGGAGTAACACAACCCTGCATGGTCCGTGTGCCTTGGCTGCCAACTGCACTATAGTAACGTTTATTTTACACTTTTGCTTGCTTACTTGTTCTTGGCCGTGTTCTTCCTGTGCTTCTTCCCTGCGCGAGCCCATGTGACGTGGTTCCTTGTTTGCCAAGTAAAGGAGAGATGTATATCACAGGCGTACCTGTGAGATACATCTTATTTCATTTCTCTTTTGCGGGTTTATGCGTCTTCATAACGAATGGTGGGCATTACTCACATTCGTGCTAGTAAAGGTATCCTCCCCCCTCATTTGCATAGAAAAGTTACCTTAATTGCACCCCCCCCCTCCCCGCAGAAAAAATATCTTGGGTACGTGCCTGCATGGACCTTATAAATGTAGCGCCAACTGCCTGCAGCGCCTCCTGGTTTGCTCGAAGTGAAATAGATCCCAAGTGCGTGCACCCAATGCACCACGTTACATTACGCAGCTGAGCGATTTAACAGCTTAATCGATTAGTTAACATGTCGCTGCTTTCCTTTTCGGTGAAGAAACAAAAAAGAGCCTGGTTCTCTTCTTTGATTCCGTTTCATCTTATCACATGCCACGTCGACAACGTGTTGGCCAAACGGCCAGCAATGACACGGGTGCGGTGCAGGATACGGGTGAATTCGCCAAGCCGAACGACAGTAAAACAAAAATAAAAATAAAATGGCCAGGTGAAAACGTGCGCACCAGTTCAGCGTCGCTATCAGAGCTGTACCTTCGCTTCCCTTTGCGTGAACATGCGGTTAGATACCAGCTATAATCACTGGCAGATCTGGCCGATCACAAACATACGCTCTGTTTGAAAACTGTGAACCATGCGCACCAGGAGGCGTGCTAAGTTATCGTCCAATCGGGTAGCACGATGGTGCAATCAAAGCCTTTCGCTACTTTGAGAAGATCTAGGGGCTTTAATCGTGTGACCCTTCGCGCGCTGGGACGCATGTTTAGGGCATGTTTCGACAACAGCTGGCAAGCGCTGGTGTGGCACACTAGTAGAGTAGCTGACTGCCGCACTGAGACCCAAGGCTCGATCCTGGCGGAAGCTGGGTACTTTTTTTTCTCATTCCTGGCGATAGCTGCAGTGGCCAACTTAAACGGCTATTGGATTGAGCCCAAAACAGCTCATGCTGTAAAACGTAAGCTGCTTGACAGTAGTGCCTTTAAAGTTAGCTTCGCTGCAATACAGCCGTGTTATGCTGTGACGAATACAAAGAGGGGAAAAGTGTCATTGTATGGGATACAGCACGTGTTCCCTAATTTACATGCGCACATTCGCTGTTTCAGGCCACAGTACAAGCACCGAGACACCTAATCAGTTTATTGGCAGGCTTTCAGGGTTTTAGCTAGACCCCTGCTCTTTTGTTTGCCCTAAACATCCTCTCAACTTTTTGAAATTTTCCATCTTAATGCCATTCCTTTTTGCTAGCTTTTCGAAAAGACAAACTATTTTTCTCAGCTTCTCGCAGCACGGCACGCGCGTGCGCGTATACTTAAGGAATGGGTTAACACTCTTATATATGAGAGACGCATGGTGTGTGAAATCAGGACTTAAATTGCCACAGCAATGTCAGAAACAGCTCTGAATGGCTGCTGGTATGCTTATTAGGGGTCTAGGTGCTCGGACTGTGACCTCAGACTGTGCATGCGCCCTTGTATAAATAATAAATGCGTATTATGTCCCGTGACAGTGGCTCCTTTCTATTGTTGGTATGCTTCACCGCAATAAGTTTCATATGCTTCATGGTACTGCGGCAGAGTTGACCAGTCACATTAGAATTATCTAGTGAAAGTCAATATTGAGATCGAACTAACGCATGTTTAGGCCACAGAAATGTATGGGCGCCAGCTGGAACCCTCGGTCAGGATCGAATTAACTGAAAAATCAAATTAGTCAGAGTCACATTAACAGACATTTAATGCACTGAGAAAGTCAACAGCCATCGATACTAAATGTCTGTCAAACATGCAGACATACTGCCGTGAAAAAAAATAAAAAATAAAAAAAACAGAAACGGAAGCAAGACCATATGTGCAATCAGAAAAAGATTAATGTTTGCAATCAGCTTGAAAATGAATAGAAGCAAGGAAAGAACAAAGTTCACAATATGTAAAATAAGTTAGGTAAATAATAAAATGAAGAGTTACAGTACACTTTCTAGAACTGGTGCATTTACAATGGTTGTTACAGAACCTGTGATGATGCACAATAGACAATGAGCTGATTTCCAGCAACTTCATTCAATTTTGCTGGCACTGCTGTGCCACAGCTTAGCTTTGTTTCTTCCATAAGCATGGGCTCACCCAAGGAATTTAGTAGGTTCTCTGTCACTCCCCTGCCTAGCTGCACCTGCCACATTCAAGCGGCAACATGAAGTTGCTGCTTGAATGCTAAATAATGCTTCTAGTAATGGAAAACTGCAGGGGAAGCACTGTGTATGCCGTCTCCAAAACTCACACAATAACAGCAGTACCATCTCTTTCCATAAACTCCTGCAATCAGACTTGTCTTATGAGATCAACAAAATGCTTCACCTTCACGGCCATGCTCCTGAGAAATGGCAGGAAACTGCAACAGTACAAGCCAAAGGTTCACTGACCTACTTCGTTGTCAATAGGGAACTTCCACAGCTTGCCCTGCTCCGTCCAGAGGATCATCTCCTCGTAAGCATTCTTGGGTGGAGGTGCCACCAAAAGCTGCAGCTCACGCTTTTGCAGTCTCTCCCATGTCTTTAGCTGTGGTACATCTGCATGTGTTTGCAAGGTGGATGATGGAACATGCTGGCCATATGCATGCTGTTGCTGTGTAAGCTGTAGATAATTTGTTCCTTGCCATCTGTTGAATGAAGTCTCACAGCTGCTGAAATGCACGTGCAATTTCTTGAAAGCAACTTCGACAAAGATCTGCCTTATTTGGCAAAGCTTAAAGTTGCCTTGTGCAAGGTGCCTGGCCACATAGTATTTCAGCAAGACAAAGATTGTCATCAAAAGCTCTGGCAGCACAAGAAAGACATGTTACATGCAGCATTCTAACAAACCAACTGACTGTACAGCAGACTTCCTTGATTATAAACTATCTTAAGACTGATTCTCTAATAAGCTGAATGGCTTGCAGACATTTGCCGATTTGTGCTCATTCAGTGAACTCTTGCTAGGACGAACACATTTTCAAGGTCCTTTTATGTCCATCTTAAAGAGAGTCAACTGCATTTTGAATGAAGAATAAACTAAACAAACAATACAGCACTGTGAAATAAGCAACCATCACATGAACTCAGATAGCACTCATGTGACTGATGCCAAAGCTACCTCATTCTACACGAAAGCTCTTCTCTGAATAGTGCTCCGTTGAAAACATGACTGAGACCATCAAACATTTTTTTCAGAATATATTACACCAAACATGCGTATCCAGGGCCTTTCCGGCAAGGCTTAAAAAAAAATGTAGTATGCTTAAAGCCACGGTCTCTGACCGCTTGATGGTCGTCACCTGAAGAAGAGTCCGGACTGACCTCAAAATGTCACGATACTCTTTTGTGAACTTGGCTAGCTTACTAAACAGAAGAATGCGATGCAACAAGCTTGCATCAGGCATTTACTGGTACAAGAAGAATGCCACAGTGCAAGAATAATGCTGAAAGAATATTCCAGTCCTCAAACCACCTTTTGTTTTACAAGATGGGCTGCTTTTTTTCAGGTGAGACAAGCTTAGTGATTAAACAGTGGAGAGTGTTCAATGAAAGCCTGAAGTACCTGTGTTCTCTTCAATGTCCTTTGAGAAGATGCCAAGCCGTCTGTCGACGTCGAGTTCCAGCTTCTCCTCGATGCTGTGCAGTGGTGCAAGAGAAATAAAAGAAGAAAAGCAGCTGGTACCATGAAGACAAGACACTTTTGTCGCTGATAAACAGGTGCACTAACTGGGGTTAACCTAATTGTGTTTTAAGCTAACTGTGGCTATACAGCTGAATTATGTGAGATGAAGTCTCTCTTTCCAGGATAGATTGCTCTACTTTTTTACCTAAGTGGGGACAAATTGCACTAAACAGGACACACTTCACTTGAAACTTCACCTGAGCTAGCCCTAGTGAAAGGCAACAGATTTCACAGTCAGCTCATCCCATCTTGTGCATGGTTCATTCTAATCCTAGCATGTGTCAGGCGGCCCAAATTGGCACACTCCTTGCAATTTTCCTAGCAGGTTTCAACAAGTACATACTTTAAACATGAACAAAAGAAAAACAGACATGCAATAAGCACTCCTCATATGTAATGTTTATTTGGAGCAGACAACACATATATAGAAAATTAGGAAAATCATGCAGACTGCACCATTAATAAGAAATAAAGAACTTTACAGCCATTTTTGCATACGATAATGAAGCCTAGTTACAACACAGTGACTGTCTTTCTTTTGAATGCTTCTTAAAGTGCACGCTTTTTAAAACCTGCAAGTATGAACGTACTAGTAGACCCCTCCAGCAACACATATTTAAAAATATTTTTTGCTTCACTTATTAGCATGGGTCATCACAGATCTGCAGCTCACCGATGTTGCTTGTCCGCGGCCTGTCGTCGAGCAGCGGCCTTTGCGTCCTTGTTGACTTGCTCTGTCAGTGCATCGATTGTGCCCGGCAAGAACTCGCTCTGCACTGTGCCAAGCTCACGGTCTCCACGGCTCCGATCTCGGCGCGCATAGGCACTGCCCTCCTGCTTTCCCTGCTGCTTGGCCTTCTTGCGCTCAATCTTCATGCCGACAAAGAGGTCACTGCATGCAACAAAGGGTGTGGGAGAGGACAGCATACCTCTTAAAACTTGCTAAGTGTGAATTTGTTACTGTCCCATCATCATGCAAGTCACTCACACATGATTTGAGCCAAAAGCATTGGTTGCTTTGTTATGCAAGTACTCAAAATACTCTTTGAAAGGAATCACTTGAAAGATTTATGGATTATGGCCTAACATGAAGTGATCAAGTGGTTGAGCAAAGGATGTTGCTAGAGCCAGTGTTTCAAGGGGACTTGTATTCGTTGGTGCAGCAACTGCTTTTCTTGGCAGCATTTATGCAGCTCACTCTCCCCACCTGTGCCCGCTAATCCTCCTCCCTCATAAGGCGCAGGGGAGAGTGAGCTATTTTAACACTGCCAGTGAAAGCAGTGTCCAGCAACATCCCTTCTTTGACCACTGTTGCTCCGTTCAAGTCATCATCTTCCTGCGGAATTCTGGCTTGTTCGGAGCCATAACATGATGCGTCTCTGTGTCACAACATGTTACCTTTTGTCTGTCCGATTTTCAGCTTACACAGTTCGTTATCGAATATTACTCCATATTTCGAATGCTTTTAGGAAAAAAGAGGAAGGGAACAGGGCAAAACAAACACTGATTTTTAATCGTCCTGTTCCTGTTCTCTTCTCCCTTAAAAAGTGTTGGAAACATCCAATAATGTCAAGTTTACAATGTGCCCAATTTTTTGTGTTACATTATACACAGTTCACATTAGATCACACAAAGGAGGCTACACCCACCTGAGGGTGGCATTGTTGTCCTTGTCCGGAGCAACATGCTCGTTGCCTTGCCTCTCTTGCGCATGCAACCGGAGCTGTGCCAGCAGCTCTGACTCGGTCTGCTCCTTTTGCTCCTCACTGCTACCCAAGCTGGCAGCCACATCTCTGGCAGCCTGCACAACTGCCTTGCCCAAGCCCCTAGTCCTGGACAACAAATCATCCATCAGTACATTAGACTAGAACTTCTTTATGTTATACAGCTTGGAATCAAAAAACATGTTCACTATATTGAGAACCTTGCTTTGAGCGGAGTAAATTTGACACCTTGTTTCAGCCAAATGAATTTTACTGATGCTAAAAAAAAAAGGTTCAATCAGCTTGCAAACAAGCCAGCAAACAAACAAACCAAAAAGCAGAATCCTCGACAAGTTAGTCAGTATAGACTCAAGAGAAAACCAATTACGTTACTGAATGGTGGCAGAAGAACTGCCATTAATCAATCAATCAAACAAACAACCAGGTTTGTATTTTCCAGTTTTATTGTTACAGTAGAGCATAGAAATTTAGTCAGTGCTTTGCTATGTTATATATACACTGGCACTTTCGTAGAGCAAACATCAGCTGACATTAGCAAATAAATCATGTTCCTTAATTGCTGACATGTTGTAAATTGCACTTGTATAGCTAAGTATGCAATGACTTCCATTTTCATGTGCTGCTAATGAGTATCATCTTGGTAATACCGCGTATTGGCTATTTATCAGTTTCCCTCTTGTTATCAGTCACAGTCAACCACCTAACGATATGCACTTAAATTGGCACTAAAACACATTCTGAACATGTTAAGAAAAGGTTTTTGATCTGTAGAGAATGCTGCCAAGAACAAGCGAGCCAAATATTCTGTTGCATGCAGCAGGGTGCTAACAATTTCTAATAACAGATTGCTTGCTCTCTCTGGTGGCTTTCGAGGCCCCCTCTCTCTTGCCAAAGTCAATGACATCGCAGACAGCGCGAAACCCTATAGATACCCGCCATTGGGCAATTGTTCACTACAATGAATTACTCCAAAGCAAAAGCTTGCTCACACATGCACGCCACTATAATCTTCCAGCAAACAGGGAAAAAGCAATTGTTAATGACCCCTCTCATCCTGTCCCCACTCCTTTGTTGCTTTCTACGCATCTGGCACATATGTGAACCACATAAGAAGAAAAAAAAAAAAAGGAGTGGTAGGCAATGCTATCAATCATCATCATCATCATCATCATCAGCCTGGTTACGCCCACTGCAGGGCAAAGGCCTCTCCCATATTTCTCCAACAATCTGCTATCAATCAGTTGCGAGAAAAGGGGGAAAGTAAACATTGTGTTCTAAACAGTACCGTTTGCATTAGGTAATCGTAAAAAATTTATTTGTGAATATATAATCTGAAAGGGATCACACGCATAAAGGTGGTGGATTGGGCCGTCATGGTACCTACGGCAAGTATCACCATGCCACCATGTCATGTTGGTTGGAGACCTTGGCAGATGAGAAAACCCATTTTGTACCTACCCAGAATTCCATCCTGTGTCAACAAAGTACCAGCCGTCATACCATTGTCACCAGGTCAGCTACTGCTGACTGACTGGGTTACATGTCTTAATGGGGTTTAAGAAAACTTAATGGTAATACCATTACTAGCAACCAGCCCCTGACATTAATATCCCATTCAGGCACTGTGTGTGTGTGCACACCAGAATTTTGCATCAAAAGCAAAAGCACTGTCGGAATTGACTGTATAGTAAAAGCATCTTGCACACATCTTGAAATGCTTCCTATTAGACCTGTGCTGCACATTTGAATAATATGTGCATAGTGTTGCAGTAAAGTGAGCTGGAAGGTATACAAGAGGACGTTCACTCTCGATGTCAGTATGTCATTATGCAGCTGGTTTACTTCATTCACTGTTGTTCAGATTGTTTTACATTTAGTATATTTTAATGTGAATAGCATTCTTTGCCTACTTCAGACATTTTGAGCCTACCTGGCCCCTTACCCGCTGCCATGTCAATGTGGTACTATCGTTACCTCTTCAGACACGCCCTTTCATCGCCGTCTTGTCATCATAGTCATACCGCCTTTGCTGTTGTTGTTCCACCGACATAGTTGCTTCTTCGTAATTCTATCGTAATCATCTTGTCATTCACTCGTAATTATGCCACGGTCATCATGCCATCTTCGACACTACATCATCGTCAGAGTCGCTGTCATGCATCCTGTCATACTGTTGTAGTCATGCCGTCGTGCTTGTGTCAACATCATCTTCCAGGTTCGCCATATTACTGTCGGCATGCTGTCGTCTTGGCATTGCTCTTATACAATCATAATTATCCCATTGTACTCAAGCTGCCATCGTTATACCATCACCATAATTTCAGAATTGTCATTACACTTTTGCCATGCCGTCGTCGGCACACTGCCTTTGACGTTCCGTTGACGTTATGTCATTGTTATGTTATTATGCCATTTGGCAAAAACACAGCGCAATGTAGCCTGTGGATGACAGTTTCTGGCAAAAACTACGTTTTTCAAAGCAGCTACGCTTTTTAAGGCACTTTTCAAGGCAGCAGTATTTACACAATTTTGCACATCATCTGTTGGTTTGAAGGCCTTTTAGTTTCGCCAGTTAAATGATTATATATAATTGAAGACATATTTTTGGAGAGTGCTGACACAGCCAATTTCATGATGCACCAGCAGTGGTAACACACAGATTGAAACCATTCTCTGCATACTACTACTATAGCTGGGCAAGAAAGGCTCACCTTTCTGCCTCTTCTTTCAGTGTGGGCTTCTTAGGGAGCCCTGGTTTGGCCAGTTTGAAAGATATGCTGCTGGGATCTGTGCTTGCAATGGATTCGATCTGAAAAGGTGGACAAACCATTTCGTCATAATGCTGCCAGAGCTTAAAATTTATTTGAGGATATACATGGTTATAACAGGCACTACTTGTTGCTAACGGTGCAGTCTGCAAAATTGTTTGTGGTTAGAATCAGAAGCTGAATCTGAAGGAAAGGTAGAATGAAAAGCTGAAGATGAGTGGGTTTGCATCAGTTAAAAGCGCTACGAAATTATTTCAGCAGGGTTAACGTGACCGTTACTTGCTGAACAAAACACTTTCGATTCTTAGTTTCGGTTACATAGCTGAAGAATAACTGCGTAGCACACTCCGAGTGTCGAAGAGCGCAGCCAGGAAAAGAAAACACGAAGCAAGGGCTAGATGTGACACTTTCTGGTGAATAGCGTTTGGCAGCTCTTCGTCAAAGTTTCGTGCAGTGCCTACACAGGTGCTCTGACCTTCATGTCGGAGAGCAGAGCCGAAAGTTTGTCTAGTGCCGCTTTCTTCTGATCGGTTGGCTGCTCGTCCTTGGCTCGATGCTCGCTGTTGCCTTCCGGCTTGTCGGAGCTCTGGCCACTTGACGAACAGAAGGGTCTGGCAAAATGCGGGCCCCACCGGCACGGTCTCGTACGAGGACGCAGAGCGCACCGCACACTAGCGAGCATGGCTCTGCGAAAAGACGTGTAGCACTTCGGTAAACCACACCGTGTAGAGATAAATACAGCTGTCGTTAGAGAATCATTAAGCGGGAATTGACGCCCGTTCTTTCCTGATGGCTTTGCAAAAGCAAAAATGCCAGTTACGTAACTTCAGAACATTGCGCACCTTTGATACCTCTGGCTAGAAGCAATGCGGGAACAACACATGGGAGCCGCCATATTATTTTGGACCGGAACTGCAGTGCCACTAGTGTCTGTCACAGAAAAAAAAAACAGTATAACTTGGTCACACCATTAGTTTCATTATTCAAGCCTATAAAGTTACCACGCTTCAATTTACTTTGAAACATAAAATATCTGATAGCTGTGAGCAAGAACTTGTTTACGCTTACATTCCTTCACGCGCTTACAGGTCCCCAAGGAAAGGTTAGCAACACTGGGCATAACGGCGCGCTGGATCGCACGTGCTTTGTCAAATGTGTGGTTTTGTTTGTTGTCATAATACATGCGGCAACCGCTGTCAGCAGCTTGTAGCACTTTGCGGAAACAGCTTTTGTTTTTAGCATATTCTGAAGCAACCCAAGAAGCGTCCTCGCAATGGCAGAGCTGTTGCCAAATGTTGACATCGCGGGTACGTAGACGTGACGCTCTCGCGCGCCGCATGAGCGGCATGAATGCGCGCGGCGAGCGCTCCAGAGGCGGCCACCGCACGCGCGTGAGCGTGCGGTGCTTGTTTCTTGTGGTGCGGTGCTGATTAATTTTAATCCCCCAAGGAACACGAGACATGGTCAGAAGACGCGGTAAAACGCTTTACCAGTGTCTTTGACGATGCGTAACTTTTTCGTGCCTTGTAAGCGGTCTCAGGGAAGAAATGCTGAAATTTCACGCGTGAGGTTCGTGAACACGCAAATGAAGTTGAACGCGACAGAAAATCCTGGGGGAGAAATGCATGGCACGAATAGATGCTCGGTCTTCAGGTCCTGCCCCTACTTGCCATGACCTTACTGCCATGAAATCGATCAATATTTGACTTCAAGGACGTTCGTGTTTTTTACTGCCGTGCTGTGTTCTGCGCAATGGGCCCGACCGTGTTCTGCGTTGAGTCCAGTGATTACTATGACTACGCAACACTCCCAGCAATGACGGTCCGTTAAAATTAGTGTTCCTTTCGCTCCACCTTCAATAGGCCCGTTCTTCGAAAAAATTGAACACTTGGCATAATTTACATTTTATTAGGAGTTTTTTTTTGCTCGTTATCTAAAAGTATTAACGCTTCTGGCTAGAAGCAATGCAAAGAGCGAAGTATGGACGCCACAGTATTTGCAACAAAAGTTGCTGGGCGCTGAGATTAAAGAATAGGAAAGGTATCTTTGTCACTGTCACCACATGAAATAAAAAAACAAAAAGCAAGTACCCATCACAGATGCATTCTATGGTTTGCACTGTTTCTAGAAAGGCTGGTGGAAGTAAAGCTTTTCTTCATAGTAAAATATTTAGCGCGCACAATTGACAAGGACACAGTAAAGGGGGACGCTAAATATTTTACTATGAATTCGTACCAACTCGCCCAACTATCTGTTCTGCTGCAGAAAGCCTTTCTTGAAACATTTGCTACAATATGTGGCATCTTTGAGGCCTGAGAGTTTATGAAGGTTGCAACAGCTTGTTATATTATTCTCCAAGCCAAAAAAGCAGTTATAAAATAGAAGGCTTGATACAAGTTCCCTTTTAGCTTTACAGACAGACTGTGCTTGTGGCGACATATTTCGATAGCTTGACAAAGGGGAAACAGAGAAATCATGTGGGCATCTCGTGTCTTTGTGGATGTGGACACAATATGAGTCAATTGAAACTACTGACATATTTGATAAAATCACAACTGAAGTAAATGGGTAGGAAATTTCACTCACTCTTTGCCTTCAGTCAGAAAAGCAGGGCAGTATAGCTTGTAACTAATTAATTTTCAACCAGAAATTGGTCCTCTGCTGCCAATGTTGATTGTGTATCATTCGCAGTGTTAACCAGAATCATGAGGTTATGAGAAGTTAAGACTAGTTTTGTCTGTACTATCGATATGCATTGCTAGCTCATAAATGTTAGGAATATTGTTCACTTAGGTATTAAACAGAAGGACCTCCAAAACGCTACCCTGAGGTATGCCTTTAATTATAGGCAGAATATGCACTCCACAAATGTGTTAAAAAATTTTTTTCCAGCATTTTTCCTCATTCTTTGCAGTGCCAAATGATAAGCATTAGATGCTGGAGTCCCTAGGTAGTTTGGTCTTGCAATTTTCATTTAGAAGCGAGCTATAGACCTGAGTCACTTCAAGGCAAATTGGTGTTCCAATGTGCATGCACAAGCGCCTTATACGTTTTTTAGAAAGTGTGTTTTCTATATGTGGATAAAATGTGTCACTCTACAATTGTGGCCTGCTGCAATAATTTCCTAAATGCAGACCATTTTTTTTACAAACCGAACCCCTAGTTACAGACTCACGACTTGCCAGGTAATTTTCAGTTATTTGCCAATAAAAAATAAAGGCTCTAAACCCTGATTACAGTTAAGTGATAGTTGTGGCTTGGGGTGGTTTTAGCCCAGGAATTCACCTGGCACAGGAGTGGGTACGTCTGGTGGTAGGGAGAAAGGAAAAAGGGTCTATTTAACATTAGTTACACTGGCTCCAGATACGGAAGCCTGCTACATGTAGGAGCTTATTAAACGTTCACATCAAGACATGTCAGCCATTTAATATACTTCTACAGAACGTAAGCCATTAACAAGAAAAAGTCGAGAGAATGAGCCTTACAAACGTCCCTTTAGTATTGCCGAGCTGAGAGCTGCCTTGATAACATGCAAGAGCTCTGCACCAGGACCTGATAGAATTATGTGCGACATAATTAAGAACGTACACACTGATACGCAACTGACTTGCACTTTTCAACACTATTTGGGCTGCTGGATATCTTCCACTTCCATGGAGAGAAGTGATTGTGATTCCCATTTTGAAGCAAGGTAAAGATCCTTCGTTGGCGTCAAGTTACCGCCCGATAGCCCTCACAAGTTGCATTTGTAAGCTGTTTGAGAAAATGTTTAATCAGCGACTCATACATTTCCTGGAATTAAACCAAATACTTGATCCCTTTCAGTGTGGCTTCAGAGAAGGGCGGTCCAGAATCGATCACCTTGTGCGCATTGAGGGAATCATTCGCGACGCCTTTCTACATAAACAATATTTCCTATCCGTATTCCTCGATATGGAGAAGGCGTACAACACAACGTGGCGCTACGGAATCTTGAAAGACTTGTCGGGAATGGGCATCCGTGGCAATATGCTCGCCCTAATAGAAAGCTATTTGTCCAACTGTACATTCCGCATGAAAGTCGGAAGTGTACTTTCATGTCCATTTATACAGGAAACTGGTTTACCCCAAGGAGGTGTGCTCAGCTCCACCCTCCTTATAGTGAAGATGAACACACTGCGTGCTTCATTACCACCAGCTATTTTTTATTCCGTCTACGTAGATGACATACAAATAGGTTTTAAATCCTGTAACCTTGCAGTGTGCGAAAGACAAGTACAGCAGGGATTGAACAAGATATCTAAGTGGGCAGACGAAAACGGGTTTAAAATTAACCCCCACAAAAGTTCTTGTGTTCTTTTTACTAGAAAGAGAGGCCTGGTTCCAGATCCTTGTGTTCAACTGTGTGGACATCAAATGCCTATCAACAAAGAACACAAACTTTTAGGTATTATACTTGACTCCAAGCTTACTTTAATACAGCACATTAAATATGTGAAAGAAAAATGTCTAAGGACAATGAACTTGCTTAAAATTCTATCCCACTCAACATGGGGTAGCGACAGGAAGTGTCTGATTCAATCACGATTGGACTATGGTGCCGTCGTATATAACTCTGCCGCTCCGAGCGCACTAAAGATCCTAGATCCTGTCGACCATCTAGGTACCCGTTTAGCCACTGGCGCTTTCAGAACAAGCCCGATTGAAAGCTTATACGCGGAATCAAATGAATGGTCCCTGCATCTACAGAGAACTTACATCAGCCTTACATATTTCCTAAATATGCACTTCAATCATCAATATCCATGTTTTAACACTGTTAACGATAAGGCCTGCACTACACTTTTCCATAATCGTCCCTCTGTAAGAAAGCCTTTCTCGCTTCGAGTGAGGGAGCTTAGCGATGAGATACATGTCCCACTCCTCGAGCTTCGCCTAATGCATCCAACCAAGTTGTTACCGCCTTGGGAGTGGCAGGTCATAGAATGTGACGTATCCTTTTTAGAAGTAACAAAACGCGCCCCAGAGATCGAAATATGAACTCATTTCTTAGAACTCCAGCACAAGCAATCCTGCGCAAAGTTCTACATAGACGCTTCAAAGTCTAATGCCGGGGTGTCGTATGCTGCCGTCGGCCCATCCTTCTCAGAATCGGATGTACTGCATCCGGAAACAAGTATATTTACGGCCGACGCCTACGCATTACTGTCTGCTGTGAAGCATATAAGAAAATCAAAACTTCAGAAGTCAGCGATATATACAGACTCCCTAAGTGTCGTGAAGGCCCTGATGTCACTCTATACACACAAAGATCCAGTACTTAATGAACTATATTCCGTCTTAAGTAAAGCGTACAGATCTAACCAGCATATCATTATATGCTGGGTGCCTGGCTATAGGAGCATCGAGGGTAACGTTCTGGCGGACCAGATGGCCACGTCAATCCCATCGCAAGCTGTTAAACCTACCGCTGCGGTGCCTGTCACAGATCTGAGGCCTTTCTTGCGAAAGAGATTGCGAGACCACTGGCAACGCATGTGGGATGCAAAAACGGATAATAAGCTCTACCTGATAAAACCACAGTTAGGATTCTGACCCTCTACTACAATATCGCGCCGAACAGATGTTGTATTCTGTCGTCTCAGAATAGGACACACGTTTGGCACCCATAATTTTCTACTCACCGGAAGTGAGCCTCCAACCTGTGGTAGATGCGGGGAGAGGCTGACCGTACTCCACGTCCTCCTGGAGTGTCGGGAACCCGAATCTGAGAGAAAGAGACATTTTTCATTAGTATACTGACAGCACATTCCTCTTCATCCTGCAATGCTTCTTGGTCCAGAACCGCTTTTTAATACAGACACAGTCCTAGGTTTCCTCAGGGATGTGGTCTTACACGTTATTAGTCCCATGCGTTCGTAGTGGCTCCTCTCTCCAGAAGATGCCACTGCGATAATTGTTTTGCATAGCACATGCCTCCAGGCCCTTGTGTTTCAAAGGCTCTAAGGAAACAGTAGTGCTCTAGCATTTCTTATAATCTGATATATTTTACCTATCGTATCATTCTCTTTAAATGCATCTAAATGTTCATAGTACAAGTCATACGTCATTGTCATAATTTTATTATACAGATTTTACTCACTTTAGAGCGTATATTTTAAGGCTCCTTTACAGCCACGTCACACCAACTTCATAGTAATCATAATTACAGTGCAAACTCATTAGCACAGACATGGCGCTCTTTGGCCATACCTGGCCCTTGCGCCATAAAACCCCATACATCATCATCGTTATTAATATACTTCTACGTGGAGTGGGCTTCCATATTTTGAGCCAGTGTAGATAATGTGAAATAAACCCTTTTTCCTTCATTCCTACCGTCCGGCATACTCATCCCTGTGCCAGGTGGATTCCTGGCTTAAACGCTACCCTGAGTCACAACAAACTGGTGGCAGCGGTGGGATTTGAACACATGGCCCCAAAGAGACTGGTGCGATGGAGCCTCATTTTGCAGGAATACCAGAATACTGCGGCGAGGTCAAGTATAGGAAAAGAAGCCAAAAAAAAAAAGAATGCAGATGGTCTGAGCCGGGGATTTTAAGCAACAAATGCAAGGGTATCTTTTTGGAAAAAAAAGAAGTGTGCTCTGTACGTATCGCTATCGATGCTGTTGAGATTGGGCAAGTAATTTCTGTCATGCCGAGGCCTGACTACAACAAAAAGAAAGACTTTTGATGCAGGGGAGGGCTGATGCGTCCTGATGTGAACTCCTACGTTTCATATGCTCCTACATGAATTGAGCTTCCATATCCGGAGCCAGTGTAAGTAATGTTAAATAAACCCTTTTTCTTTCATACCTACTACAGGACATACTGTGCTAGGTGGATTCCTGGCCTTAACACTACCCCGATCTACAACGCAGTACAATGAGGGAATATGGGGTATCAAAAAATTGTGGGGCGTCGATTTCTAAAAAAAAAGTTGAATTTCTGAATAGCTTGTGCCTATTGTCAATAAAACCGTACCACACTGTATTGGTTGCACATACACATACAGGCTGGAAGACAAAGTACCAGGCTGTGTGCCCAGGATGTGGAAATATTCGGCCTTTCCGTGGACCCTGCCCCCCCTAAACTTTTGACACCAACAGTACTTTATCACCAAGTGACAGTGGCTTTATCTCCTTTTTCTGTACATTTTACCATTATTATCAAACTCTTAGCTATCAGATTCTTTCATAAGAAAGCGTACACAATTAGTTTAATTTCTTTACATGAAATTCTTGCACAATATATCCAGATAAAAAAAATAATAAATATTACTTTTGTGGTTTGCCTCTTGTATTCACCCAAAACATTAATGAAAGACATTTGCTCTAAAGAGGAGACTTTCCCTCTGCACACATCTAAGGCTTGGACGTAATTATTTGAACAGATTATAGTGAAATGAATTGCATAGAAGAGCACCGAAGCCCAAATGCATGACGAGAATTGAGCTTACAAGGACGGCTCATCTCCGACAAGCTAAGCAGAGGAAACTGAGACGTGGATGAGTATGGCTCATCTTAGGCGATATTAGTACTAACAGCTAGAATGAGTACAGCTAAGGCTTGACAGTTATAGGGTTAATGTGGGCTGGTGCAGCTTACTATACTCACGGAATAAAATGTATCGATTTAGGGCTAACTATCGTGCATACTTTTGTTTCCACAGTCTTGAGTTTGAGTTACATTGGCATGGATTTTCTCTCTCAAGCTTAGATCGGAGTTCCTACCA
The DNA here is from genome assembly GCF_038994185.2 of Dermacentor albipictus. NCBI lineage: Eukaryota > Metazoa > Arthropoda > Arachnida > Ixodida > Ixodidae > Dermacentor > Dermacentor albipictus. Next base: position 81,087,739 of record NC_091825.1, on the reverse strand, counting down.
ACAGACGCATAGCGACATGACGTCGCACCCTTGAGTAATCATGCTTATTTGGTGCCCTACTTTAAAATTTTCCTGCCCCATTTCATTCCATCAGTATAGTACCTTGTTTTACGTTGTTGCAATAAAAACAAAACAATAAAGTATTTGGTTTGTAATATTTTGTGCTTTGTGTTTTGTTATTGTGTCCTGTTATGAACTTTTTCCTGGTGCAGAGGTTGAACGAGACCCTGGCTTTCTTGGGTTTCTAAGGTCCCTGCCAGAGGTATTGTTTCTTCTTTTATCTTTGACAACTTCTTGCACTGCTTTCAGTTCTTTGCTATCCAATTAAGGTGCTGTATAAGCGATGTTTGAAACTCTTGAGCATTGTCTGTAATGCGTACAGCATAAAGTTTTCGAGCGGACCTTTCTTGAGTAGGTTTGCCTGCATTCAAATTCTGCCTTTTCCACACCTCAACACCCACAGTATCTCAGTGGCTGCAGCATGGCGCTGCTGAGATCAGTGTCGCGAGACTGATCCTGACTGAGCGACAGTGCTCTGTTGCGAGTGGAATGCAAGAACACTTGTGCACTGTGCCTTGGATGCATGTTAACCGTTTATATCTGGAATTATTTTTCAACTCCAACTTTATTAATTTTTCTAGTACACACTAGAAACGTCCTTCGGGGCTAAAAGCTGCCATAAGCAGCTTGACTGGACCCAAGAGACGTAGTTGTACATGGCAGGGTGATAAGGGAGAGTACATTAAGCCATCAAACATATAACATCAAACAAAAACAATTGTAACATATTCAAATATAAGCCTATTGACAGGATAATTTAATCTTGCGATACAGAAACAAACAACATTCAAGGATATTTGATAAGGTTAAGAAAAAAAATCATCAAAGGGCACCACACAATTGGAATGATTATACATGAAATATATATGTTTACATGGGAACAAAGCACATCTTCAATTCCCTGCGAGAAAAATTAGAAGTGTCAGTGTAATTATTAAGGATTTTTGGTAAATTGTGTTTAATAGACTGTAATTTGTATTCAGTGCGAAAACGTCGTACATACCAAGGATCAGGGTTTCTTAGATGTACTGGTATTTTATGGCGCTGCAAGGCCGCTATGGATGTAAGCCAATTTCTCAATTCTTCTTTTGCATAATAAAACATATGTAAAACGCGATATTCGTAATAGCGGTCTACTCATATAATTTGGTATTTCTCTGACAAAGTTTTTATCGTAGATTTTTGTCGAATCCTGTAATTATTTTATTCATGTTTGTTTGTGTTGTGGTCCCCCATACTAAACTACAATAACTAAATTGGGAGGTAAACAATGCATGATAAATTTGTAACTGGGTTTTTACCGCCACGAGAGCTCTACAGCGAGCCAGCACCCCGGCTACTGCGGAAAATTTACTGTGAAGTTGATGAAAATGAGCATCCCAGTTTAGATGACAGGAAAAAGTTATACCAATATTTTATGTTGGTTAACTAGCTCAATATTGTTATCTAAATAAGTTATTGATGTTGCAGTTCAAAAATTTTATTTCTTGCTCTAAAAAGAACAGCTTTCGTCTTAGCAGGATTAATTCTGATTCCACTTAACCAGACAGATTACGTAGCAGCGCATTACATCTAATAATTAGTTCGTTTGCATCCTTTCCAGTAAAGACTAATGTGCTATCATCTGCATATATAAAGAAATCAACCGTAGCATCAATATTTCTAAGTCATTAACGTATAAGTTAAATAATAGTGGGCCCAAATCACAAGAATGTTTCCAAAATACCAATTAAAAAAGAATGCTTGATGTAATCGGCACAATAAACAAACACGAGAGATGCATTAAGAATCATATACATATTTAAAGAACACACATACGAAATTTTCTTAAATAATGCTAAAAACATGTTGGCTTCACTTCATTGCTTGAAGTTAGCTTTTTCAGTTCTATGAAAGCAAAAAAAAAGTGGATGTCCCAAATGCGACTTCCAGTTGTGACGCAGACAACTGCTATGTGAGATTGCATTTAGTCATGCAAAAAGGCCTGACTTCTTACATGACGATGACGTCAATGCCATTTTTCTTGTTGCGATGTTTAAAAAATGCTTCCGCCGCAATTTCATTTTTTTCGCAGTGCCATCTGTGACTGAGAAACGTAGCTAGGTGCGTGAATGTGCTCAAATTGTCTTTGGGGAGATAAATGAGCACTTATTACCATTTATAAGCCCAGCTTTTCTAGAGTAGCTGGGGCAAAGTGTGGACATGCCTAAGTGATCCATGGAGGTAATCCCTTTCGGTGTCGAGTTTTTTTTAAGGTGATGCATCCCCACTATGGCATTTTCCCCCTGGATATTATTAAACAAACACAACAGCTTATGTTTGGTTATGCATAAGGAAAAGAATGACATGGACAATGGCAATTGCGCTCTTAGTATGATACTTACATTCCTGTCTGACAAAAGGAATAAAACACGCAGCAGACCCAAAGATACTATTGTTCTCAGTACTTTCTCACAGTGTCAAGATCCGAATCCAGTGCAAAGTTGCTTCTCCGTCGGACAACAAGCTGTCATCATCTTAGTCTGAGCTTAGCTCATAGTTGGAGCTGGAAGGGCTGCCGCTTTAATCAACAGTTGAAAGACTCGCGCGAGCAGCCATTTCAAAGGGATCAATCAGCCATGCTCAAGGAAGGAGCGCTTTTGTTTATTCGAACTAGACCAGACAAAACAAAGGCAGCAACAGATGAAACAGGGAGGACAGATTAAAGAGGTAAGACAGGAGGCAGAGCCACACTGGAGAAAGCATACCAAACCTGCCGTGGTTGCTCAGTGGCTATAGTGTTGGGCTGTTAAGCACGAGGTCGCGCGATTGAATCCCGGCCACGGCGGCCGCATTTCGATGGGGGCGAAATGTGAAAACACCCGTGTACTTAGATTTAGGTGCACATTAAAGAACCCAAGGTGGTCGAAATTTCTGGAGTCCTCCACTACGGCGTGCCTCATAATCAGAAAGTGGTTTTGGCACGTAAAACCCCACAATTAAATTAAAGCATACCAACTGAAGGAGCACCCTTGTCAACAAGGAGGCAGCTCTAGCAAAGACAGTGGAAAATGGGTGGGGGGGGGGATTTTTCCCGAGCAAACAACAGATTGCAGAAACATACAAGAGTGGTGGCCTTGTGCTACAGCACGAACATTTCAATAGAGAATTGATGCCACAGTGGTGTACAAAGTCCTGGAGCCATACACCTCCCACCTGCGGACGCGTGGTGCAACCACGCCCACGAAGCCGCATGTTCTGCAGCTGCTAACAAAAAATGCAGACTTGGCAGACGTGTTGAGAGGAGAAAATATGCTTCTAGAAATATACAACAGATGGTGAAACCACCTTGGAGCTTGCCAACTCATTGTTATTGTGCACATCTGAGTGGAGAGAGTGGAAGACGTATGGGTACCTCGGTGACAGGGTGAAACAGACATGAGGAAATGTACGGCTATGTCAGTAACTCTGAAAGAATTAGAGAACCCCAGGTTATCAAAATTAATTTGGAGCCGTCCATTGCAGTATCTTCCATAACCCACTGTGCACCTGGCAGGCTAAACACACAATTTAATTAAATTTCTACTCTTTTTTTGTAGTTATTGCTGGGCTTGAAGCTGTGTTGCTGTGCCAGTGTGCAGCAGAGTCCACATTGCTCCACTCACTGAGCCGAGCTTTAGTATCTGCATGGCCTCCATGAGTGCTAAAGGAAGTGGCCGAGAATGATACCACGGTGCCGATGTTATGACCTCTGAGATTGGTGTGTCGTGCTGTGTGATCTTGGGGGCCACGGTATTGGCACAACAGTATCTTTCTGACTTTTATGTTATCGGCCAAACAAAGGCTGCAAAAAAAATTTGTGGAAAGAGAACACATACGTAAACAGTGTAATGTGCACATATGTATTCACCACTGCAGTCTAATTGAAAATAAAGGTCAGCCACCATTATGCACAAAACCTACTGTTGTAGTATTGCTGCCAAAGTTTGGGGAACCGTGTTAGCTATAGAAATTCACAAGTGCACATCAGAACCAATGTTTAAGAAAAAAAGAATGTCTTGTGGAAATAGCTGTGTAGGTCAATGTAAGGTGCACCAAGGCAGAAAAGACTATTTTTAAAGATCTGTACTGACACTATTGCACCAAGTAATGTTATTGGAGTTACTCTTGACTATAATTCATAGATTATGAAGGGCTTGACTTGAAAAGTTATGCTCCATCTCACAAGTTGTTTGCAGCACTGTGGAAGCTGTAGGAGGACTCCTTAGCCTATAGTAAGGCAGAATGCCCCTCGGGATGTGTTTATCCATGCTGTGTCTTCTGCTCAGCATCTGCTTGCCATCCTGTCAATACATGCTTCATGGTTGGTGGATTGATGCAAGAATGTTTTGGCATTGTAACCATAAAGTGCATTATGTAACCATAAGCTGCACATGAATGAGGCAGCGGGGCTTTGCTTCATCTATACATTTTGTGAGCAGTTTGTTGCCTTCTCTTTAGCCAGAAGTAAAGGCGAATGCCCTTATAGATGTTCACCTGCACCGCATCCTGTGCTCAGTGTCTATGTGGCATTTGCTCACTGCCGTCGTCACATACCATGCCAGAGGGAGTAGTAAATTATTGATGCAGTGAACAATTAGGCCTTTCTAGCATTCGACGTTGTTGCTGCATCACCATTGCTAATTCCGTGGCACGATCTTCTAATTCAAACCACTTTTATGACTCTGCGCTGTCTCTGTAGTCTTCGAAGCACAAAACAAACATTTGATCTCAATACTTGCGACAGAACATACCTAATGGTTTTCCCTCAGCGTGAGATGAGACAAAGCGATGATGGCTTTTACCACTTATTTATTTGCAGTCAGGGTGAAGAGCCAACAACAAGTGTGAGTTTGGCTCAAAGTGGGTGGGCTGTGCTATATGGGTGCTAACTAATTATGGTTAGTGTGGCATTTAAGGTTACTGTCAACAACCTCCACAGTAATTCACAGTATAGGATGTGCATGTGTGAAGGTTCTAACATGTAACGTATCGCTGTAGCATATCATGTACCAGGCGGTACTAAAACTCTAATCCTGCCAGTAATAAGACAGTTATGCCCAGAACTGTATTCCATTGCACAAGGGCATTACCTGTGTACATCTCATACCTTTGGCAGTGCTGCAAATGACTTGTGAGATGGAGTACAGTAGGATGCTGAAGAACGAGTACTTGTCCTCTGGAAAGAGAGAGCTTTGTAGCTAAGTATGTCAATCTTGATTTGTGTTGTAGCAAGGCATTCAAAGGTAAATGTTTTGTTTATTTTTGACTCCGAGTAGTAAGCATCAAAGATGCCTAAAGAGTTGCTCCAAAATCTGTGTATGCTTGATGGTAAAGAGCTACTTATGATAAGTAAAGAATTGTCTTTCGATTACATTGATGGGATCTTGTGGCACCTTCTTCTTTTTCCAATTTTGTCTCCTCTCCTTTTCAGAAACCTGCAACTACATTCCGCTTCTTTGACAGAAATGTGAGTCTTTTCATCCATGGGCAGGATCTTGATCCACACTCCCAAGTACAAAAATGTTAATGAATTACATTTATGTTATGATGTCTCAGATATACATGCCACTTTTCAGAAAAGTAGCTTGACTGCCAGGTTTGCAGTTACAGTAGTAGCCCAGTACAGAGCAGAAAGATGTTTTGTTCACATGCACTGTTATTTGTATTGACGGGTGATTGCCCCTCAACAGTTGGCACATCGCGATTCTGGAGAGATTTAGCATGATGTGACGGTTGATTCGTTGCCACACTGCATGCCCTCAAAGACCCTGGAGCATACAGTGGTGATCCTGCATGATTGCATATTGCTGTTTGTTTATCATGCATCACTAAAGCATTTTTCTTTATTAAGAGATGATTGTGATTTAGAAGTGATTCATGCCATGGTAATAACTTTTTTTTTTTCTGTGGCATTAGAAAATCACTCTTTTATCATATTAGTTCTTGCATTATAATTGCAGAATTAGAATGTGCTTTTGAACGTTTGGATTACAGGACTACTACACAGTCCATGGAGCAGATGCTGAGTACGTCTGTAGGGAAATGTACCGCAGCATGTCTGCGCTCAAGTACCTTGGCTCAGGTAGGTTGCTGGGGAAGCTGGGAAGCATTTGGATGAGTTAAGCAGCCTCTTCATTCATACCATGAAATAAGATGCAACATGATAACACCGATTGTTCACACAACAATATTTTCTGTCCCTTAGGGTCTTAGGGTCAGCGCCAGGGAACTTGTTCACAGACATTCATTGTTGACCTGAGTCTGACGTACAGCAAGGATTGTTGAAGACTCCTATAATGTTTGCTTTTTTATGTTTGCAGCATCAGTACTGCTGCTGACCACAAGTAGTTGACTTTGATGTGAATAGGCAGTAAACATTTTGTCCTGGCATGCACTACCGTGACAGAGCCCTTTGCAGTGCCATGCTTGCAGATTCTGCACATGCTAGTACAAGCAGTGCTGCAAAGCTGGCTTTGCTGTTTAACAGAACAGAGCTGAGGCACACAGAACACTTGAACATACTATAAGGACCACTGCATGGTGCACCTCATCTGGTGCAAGCACCATGCTGTAGTGGCGCTTATAGCATGCATTACTATGTAGCTCCATGTCGGCTACACTGTGGCATATTCAGGCGCACTGGAAGTTTATTTGCCTAAAGGCTTAAGCTAATTAGGGCAGGCAGTAGCCAGAGAGGTCATGTGGTTTGTGTGCAAAGCAACCCCTTATAAGGGCAGCGCATGTCCCAGTTTCTGTAACTGCTACTGTGTAGTTTCGCTTTTTTGCTTCACAAGAAGTGTGCATAACCATTTTCAGTGGTACTGTATGTCTGCAAATTACTTGCCTAATTGTGCAGGTGATGCACGTGTGGCATCCGTATGTGTGAGCCAGCGCAGCTATGAAAATCTTCTCTCCGAACTGCTGCTCATCAAGCACTACCGGGTTGAGGTGTACCGAAACACAGGTGCACGGGGTTCCACCTCCTGGTCCCTTGCCATACAGGTGAATGGTTTTACTTCTAGAAAACTGGAGGAGCTTATAGAGTTTTGCCTTCTTAATGTCGAACTAGCTAACTTTGGTTTTTTGCTCTTTTACTTTATGTACCTAATCTTTCACTCCAGGCACGACAGACCAGCTGTAGCGAAAAGAACTTTGTTTATTGCGTGATAGTTGGATGCAATAATAAATAATAGTTTGTTGGCAGTATTATGTGTGCTACACAGGCATGATTCACTGCCTTCTATTTGCAAAGAAAGAAAGCTTACAGTAGTATATCAACAAACTGCATGGTTGTGTGGTTTTAAACCTTTCTGCGCCACAGACAAGTCTTTCTAGTCTGGAAGCTTTGTACAATATACAGTAGAATCTCATTCACACATTAAAGAAGAGAGAGAGATGCACTAACCAGGAGAAGATATGACCTGAAGACACTAAAAAACGTGGCAGACTGAACTGTAGTTGACATCTACATGATGTGAAGTGTTGCGCAAATCGTTTACGGCACATGACGCCGATTCAGCCTGAATCAGCAGCTTGTTTTGGCGGTTAGTTTTGACATGCTCGCTTGGTGTGCAGCACAGAGTTGCCAGTGTGCATTGAGCTGGTGACGTCAAAGTGGCCCAATATGCGCATTGTCATTTTTCACTTTTGTAGTGTTTCCAAAATGAAATCAAGCTGGTGGTCTTTGCCAGAATATGATGCCGCCATAGCAAAACATGATCCTCCCTTTGCACTGCCTGCAGCAGAGAGTGGCAGCATGTTTGGAATATTGTCTTAGAACAGGGTGTCAACCAACCATGAAAACTGGAAATTCTCACGGATTTTGAATAGTCTAGAAATACTCAGGGAATTTGTGCTTCAATCAGGGAAAATTTGCTCTAATTTTATTAAAAGGGAACGAAAGTCACACTAATGCTGGCTCAAATAACATAGAAGAATCGTAATGAATCATCTTTGACGCCGTATCGGTTGGAGGAGTTGCCAGTGTACAGTCAACGACCGATTTTCCAAATGCCCAATTTTTGGGACATGCCCGATAATTCAGACGGCTTCACAGCACCGCCACGTACCCCATACAGTCAATGTTTAGGAATGTCTAAAATTTTGGGCGCAAGAACTCCTCGGTGTCTGATTTTCTAGACTTTATGCCATTACCGTAGATCCAAGACGGCTATAATCAAAGGCACCACCGGCACCATTTTGATTATGTCCCCGCCTCGAACCGTGCTCATGCACGCAGATCATCACCACCGCGGCAACGCTAGGCCTAGCTGCTTCGACATTCGCAATATAGCTTCTTGCTGTTTTGTGCCGCATTTTTTTCATTGAAAGAATTCGGCGCTGTGAGCAATGGCACCAACTCTGCCTTCGTAATCTTCGCGTTAGGCTTCGAAGCTTCGTGTTGCATAATGCTGATTTCTGAAAGTCAGCTTTGCCTCAATACAGGAATGTCATGCGGTAAAGCATGCATTAAGTATTACGGTGAAGCTTAACATGCATTAAAAGGGGCACTTGTCACTGGACACAGTATGTGCTCCTTAATTATACACGCGTGCACCCGTCTTCTCCTGTCATAGTATGGATACTGATATGCCTAATAAGTGTACTAAGAGGCCTTCAGAGCTTTCTTGGACGTGCCTGTAGCGCTTTGAGCCCTTAAGGGCAATAGCATTCATTTTTTTGAACTGCCCAATTTTTCGGATGTTTACGTGGCTCCTAGAGATACAAATATCACTTAAAGCACATACAAGGACAAGGGACCAAAAAAACGACGTAACAAGCTCCGACAGTGCTTGTCTTCGTCCTTCTTTTGGTCCCTTGTCTTTGCATGCGCTGTAAGTGATGTTTGAAACAATGGAATATCAACTAGCCCGTACCCAAACCTTACCCCTAGAGAGTTTGAAAAATCGGACGTTGACTGTGCAACTGACCAAGAGGATGCTTCAAATGGTCCGTGGGGCGAATACGCGGTGGAATGAGGATAACAGAAAGGAGCAATGCATTGAGGAATGAACAGGGAAGGAAGTGTGCTGCCGCTTCTTTGAAGTAGCTTGAGCTCAAAAAACAAAGTATCGGCTGATGCCAAGATGCACGTGTCCCTCATCTAAACCCAAATAAACTCTTTAAAGTAGTGAAGCGCTACACTGAGGCATTGTGCACGGGCCGAAATCGGCATACCAGGACAATTGTGGTTGACTTTGCAGGTGCTGAGAGTGAATCTCATTTCTGGCAAAGTTCAGGCTTAAGAGTTGATAGAAATAGCTCATGTTCGAAAATATTTGCTTCTGTATGCATCCCTTTTTATTTGTACTTGAAGATATGTTTGACTCGATTTGCAGTGGGCTTTACCATTTTTTCCGAAGCTATTTGAATCGCTGTGCATTTTACTAACCCCTCCTGTTTTCTTTTCGGACAAAATAAACAGTACTCCTTGCTATTCAAACTGGATTAAGTCGGTTTTTTTTTTTCAAATTTTTAGCATGCTTACTAGAGAGTGACAGCATCAGGCGACATGGTGTCAGCCTGCCTTGGCACATAGCAAAGTTCTGTGTCACTCAGGGAATTTTGCAAAGGCACTCAGGGAAAACCTGGAAAACTCAGGGAATTTGGAAATGTCAATTTGGTAGACACCCTGTAAAAGCATGCAGTACATGCTCAACAGCACTATGCCCTGCATACTGTGACACAGATAAGTAAAAACGTTTATTCGAGGAGAGTTACAGTCATCATGAGGTGAGTTCTGTTGGAATTTGGGTATGTTTCTAGGTGTGTTCTAGCCTCAAGGGTATCTTTATATTGGACCCACCACAAGCTTTTACTATGGGTTCAAGCAGTTTGCAGATGTTTGTATGGTGCATGGTGTAAGTGAACACACAAAAAAAGAAAAAGATGATGAAAAAATATTTTGCTGTTTTTTATGCTATGCTAGGCTTCACTGCATTTTTCTAATTAAGTCCAGGAGTTGGCTACAGTTGTAGCCATAATATAAGCATTATTTCTCTCACCATATTAGCGTGTACTGTGCCTTTATTCCAATGATAGATCATTTTCTCAGTAGGTGCAGCACACAACCTTTAGGACAATCCCTTTCAAGCTGAATTCTCTGATAAGGTCAACAGTTCAGGGACCTACCTTTATATTTTTTTTTCCATTGGTTCAGCGTACTTCTGCTGAGCTGAACTTTTGAGAAGATGAGCAGATTACCTAGCTGCTTTTATGCTCATCCTAAAGGGAAACAGCTGTATATGAAGAGTCATCAAATTTCTTGAAGACAACCTTCTGCACACCTCTGCTAAGACATATAGAGGATCAGGAATAGTAATAAAGTATGTTAGCACAGAAGTACTAAATGGTATTATGTGTTGTTTTGCGATGGCACTCTGTGAAATCTCAAGTGCTATAATGTGCATTACGTAGGCAATGCTGTTCTCTGTACGGAGGGAAATCACAATTCACAGCTCTGATTCTCTGAGCAGCAGACAGCCTAAAAAAATAGTTTTAAAGAATGCATATAAAATGAAGTGCATAGGAAGATAAAGTAAATTGAAGTAAACCAATTTCAGGCATCTCCTGGCAACTTGGCACCGCTGGAAGATGTCCTCTTTGGAGCCAGCAGTGGGGGCCTTTCAGAGTCCAAAGGAGTGTTGGCGGTTTCTATGCATTCCAACCAACAAGTGAGCTGATTGTTGTCTGGTGTAGTCACATACTCGTGGCACACTTTTTTTTACCATGACATCAAATTTAATGTGTGCATGTGTGAGCACGCACTTAAGAATTCTGTACATTTGAGTGATTCTCTATGTGAGCATGCCCATTTCCATGTTACGCTGAGTTCTTGTTGATTGGATCCTCAATGGTTAAGCTGAGCTTGGTTTGAAGATAAGTGTGATTTCTCAGATTCTGCGAGAGCTGTTGTTGGTTATATAATTAGTTATTGTTACAAGTCTCTCTGGAAAAAATGAAGTAACATACAGGTGGGCAAAATAAAAGATTTGGCGGGCACAAGTGCACTTGAAGAAAGTTTCATGCAGTTGTAAGTGTAGGAACTCAGGTAACAGAATAGTTTGTATATGAACTGGCGATAGTCAAGCATTCCAGCGTAAACTTTGAGGAACAGGATGGACACTACATCTGGCCAAAGTGCAGAGGACACACTTTCTGTGCAAGGCGGCCCTAGGCGAGGGTGCCATTGTTTACAGTTCAGATATGCTGATTCATGCTTGTGCTTCCGGCTCTACACTATATGTTACTGTGATGTCGACTGCCAGGCAGCACGCTCCGTTTCAAGAAATTGATCCTCCCATCATTTGTACTTGTGGAAGTCTCCGTCATTCACGAAGAGTCAGTTAATGGGTTGGAGATTCAGCAACTAACTTGAGTGAATTCACAGGGTTTGGGGATATAAGCAGCTGTTCAATTGGCGAAAGAACACTCGTTTTCACAAGGCTATCTGCTAGCTATTTCAACGTTTTCTACTGTTAGCATTTTGCCGCTGTTAGCAATGGTGCCAAATCAGCCTTTGTAATCCTTGCCAATGGTTTTGAATCTCGGAAAGCACAACGCGTTGAATTATTCTGGTTTCCGAAAGTAAGTTTCCCCGCAAATCAGCAGTGTTACGTAGTGAAGCATACTCGAAGTAGTGCGGTGAAGCTTAAGAAGTGTGAGAAGGGGCAATTGTCACATGCCCCTGTATGCATTCCTTAATTATACACTCGTGCACCCGCCATCTCCTGTCCCACTACATGCACCAATATGCCTAATAAGTTTACTGGAAGGCCTTCAGAGCTTTTTCGGATGTGAGCCCTTAAGGGCATTAAAAGACACGCATTCATTTTTTCGAACTGCCCGATTTTTCGGATGTTTTTGCAGCCCCTAAGGAGTCCGAAAAATCGGACATTGACTGTACAACGGACCAAGCAGATGCTTCAAATGGTCCGTGGGGTGAACTCGCAGCAGAAGGAGGACGAGAACAGAAACGGCTGATGCATTGAGAAATGAACGGGAAAGGAAGTGCACCGCCGCTTCTTTGAAGGAGCTTAGCTCAAAAAACAGTGTTGGCTGACGCTGATATGCAGGTGTCCCTTATCAAAACCAAAATAAACTCTTTAAAGCAGTGAAAAGCAACACTGAGGCATTGTGCGTGGGTGGAAAGTATATCAGGACAGTTAACGTTGACTTTCCAGCTGCTAAGAGAAAATCTCGCTTGTGACAAAGTTTGGGCTTTACACGAATGAGGTTGCTATCAGTTGATAGAAATAGCTCCTATCCGAAGATATTTGCTTCTGTGTGCATCTCTTTTTATTCGTGTTTGAAAATGTTTGACTTGATTCGCAGTGGGCTTTACCATTTCTTCCGAAGCTATTCGATTTGCTGTGCGTTTTACTTAACCCCTTTCTTCTGTTTTCTTTTTGAATTAAGTAAACAGTACTCCTTACTATTCAAACGAGATTAAGTTGTTTTTTTTTCAAAAATGTTTTAACACGCTTACTAACAAACTTACTAGAGAGTGATAGCATTGGGCGACGTTGTGGCAGCCTGTCTTGACATAAAACAAAGTGCTGTGTCACTCAAGAAATTTTGCAAAGAAACTCGGGGAAAGCCGGGAAAACTCAGGGAATTTGCAACTTTGTAGAGACTCTGGTTATATAAAAATTAGCATTATATTTAAGAAAACCTTAAAAATGAATAAAAAGGACTAAGTTATTCTTACGACATTGCCTTCTTTGTTCTTGCTCTACTGCCAGTGCCTCAGTTAGCAACATGCCCACATTGCAGTGCAGTTTACTTGGTCTGAGTGACTATTGTAATTTGGCAGCACATTCACATTTGCCTGCTCTCTCTGATCATCTCAAACAGACCCTGGGTATTGCTTACGGAGATGCGGTCCTGCAGCAGCTGACGGTGGCGGAATTTATGGATGATGAGCATTTCTCAAACCTCTGCGTGAGTGTGTAATTGCTTGCTTGGAAAGGGGGTTTCTTGCACAGCCCAGCAACAAGCAATAGGCCACTCAGGGTGTACGACTAACTTTGACGTGTCACGAACACCACTTGTTCAGGGTTGATTGGAATCACAAACACACACAATGTAGAAGGAATGAGACACAGCGAGCACAGTTTGTTCCTTCTTTGTTCTATATGTTTGCCCTTCCGATCAACCATGCGTCTATACCAATTGACCCGGTTATCCACTCTCCTGGCACATCACAGTTGGTTGTATATCTCCATGGCCTTTGCTTTTCGCTGGGCTGCACAAAAACTGCACGCTTCACTGTTTGCATTTGAATGACTGCGGGCAGTACTTCACAGTCGAATGGCACAATTTAATCATGCATGGAGTGGGGAATCCTGAGGCTGTTGGTGGGCACACATGCAGGCTGTGCTGGCCCAGCTGAGCCCCCAGGAGTGCCTGCTGTCTGCCACGGACGCAAAGCGTTGCCCCGAGCTGAAGGCCCTCTTAGAGCGTTCTGGTGCCCTGGTCACCGAGGCAAAGACAAGTGAGGCATTAAAATGTCTAGGTATAGTGTATGCAAAGCTGTAAAGTAGTGAGCCCAAACTGTGTATGTGCAGAATGCAATTGAAAACTTCATGGGTTATCTACGCGCGCGATTTTTAGAATTTTAGCATGGCAGGCTATGCGTGGCTTCTTGAGCTGGCAATGCCTAGGACCCCAATTTGATCTAAATTTATTCTAGCTGCTTATTTTCTGCCACTTTTGTAAATATAAATAGTAAAATTGGTTTTTGCTGTTCCCTTGCTATTCCCTTTTGCCAGTCCCTGTTTCACCTTGAGGGTAAAGCATTATTAATAATGGGCCAGTATTTTTTGGATGGGTTGCCTGTTTTGATACTGTTAGGCCTAACAAAAGGCATTGCCATTGCTGCGAAAGTGCATCAATATCGTGTCTGCAAGGTAACACCACAACATTCAGCGTGTTGGTCTTGCATTGGTGATGCTGAATGATCTACTAAAGGTCTCTTTGAGGGTATGCCCTTAGTGGGGTGTGGCCATTTTGTGTGCGTTTATGTAAATGGCAGAAGTGCTATAACTAATGCTCTGTACTATTACAGCAAAAGCAGTTATGGCCTCATTCCAATAGCCGTTTGGGTTGGTGATGTCGGCTGCTGGTGTCTGGTGTCAGTAATGTCAGGAATGTTCAAAAAAAGGTATTAAATTCCTGCGGGGATTGAAACCGGGCCCACTGTGCAGGAGTCAGCTACACTACCACTGAGCCATGCCAGCGCCAGTGGCAGATCCAGGGTAGGGGGAGGGGTCAGTTTCGCGATCGTCCCCCCCCCCAAACCACTAATTCACCTCCCCCCTTTTTACTTCCCTTGATACCGATTTTTTGGCACATGAAATTTTTTAAGCCAGTGTGGCAACCATCACTGTCTGCAGCGAGTAAAGCACCCCTCACTTATACCTTTTGTTAGGCGCAAGACTGGCGAACGCAATTGCCGCCTTTGTGGAAGCAAGTTAATTGCTTCCTCCCCACCTCCAACTTTGCCCCGTCAGAGAGTAGAAAGTCGTTTAAATAAGGGGGGCCATCAGTGCGGCAGCAAGAAGGGAGCCTTCCCTTCTCCCTCCTTTACTCATAAATACATGCTCCGCACTGCTATGTTAGGAGTCCTTACTGGTATGACTCACCTTTCAGTATCAATAAATCTGGAAACCGTTCAGTGTCATTCAAACTTGCACTTTTCATCGCAGAGTATGCTTTACTCATGCTCCAAGGGAGGCAGCAGAAGTCACCTTTAGTGGCTGATATAAAACAAATTGGCGGCGACCAACTTGAGCAGTGTGCAGCGAATAATGTGTAAGCTTTTAAAATTTTTGCAACAAATATTTTTGGTGCAGTAAAACCTTGTTATAATGAAATTGAAGGGGGGGGTCATAATTACTTTGTTATAACTATTAGTTCATTATAGCCACTATCCATTTCTATCCACAATTAGTAAGCAAGAGAGGATGTACTCGCCACCAAATCTCACAGCAGCCCGCCACGCAAAAAAAGAAAAACGGCCATCACATGGGAAAAAAAACAAGCAAAAAAGAAAGATCAGCAAGGAATTGCTACTTTATTCCTGCCAATCAGCTCGTCACTTATCGATCAACAGCACACCAGCTGGTGTCTCACTTCATAGAAAAAAAAAGTCCTAGATAGATTTTTGCCACTTCTTCTTCAGGTGAACGATGGCATTTTCAGCTGCAACCGCTATTTTGAGCGCGTCATCGCCGTCATCCTGAGTACCAAAGAAGCGGCGCAGCAGGTCTGTCATATCCAGCGCTTGTGTCAGATGTCGGGTTCATCAATATTAGGCTCCGGACTGTTGTCCACACATTCGTCACTGTCATCATTAGGCATCCCCATCACCGCGCACACAATTTCCGCCTCCATTAGCTATTCGATCATCACTGTGTCAGCATCGGCACTGACGTACATGCAAGACGCCGGCGTCAAGGAGAACGTCCCACAGTGCTAGGGCTTGGTCGCCCGTTGCACCCTCATTGGTGGCAGCACTGATATCTTCGCTGTAACCGCTGCTGCTAACACCAAATGAGGCATGCCAGAAGCAATTGGCAATCGCGCTTGCCGGTACAGCCATCCAAGCAGCCTGTAGCACCTTGATCGTCATGTACAAGGCGATCATGGACTCGCACTTCATTCTCATATTGAGCAGAATCCGGTCGATCACATGCTTGCAATACATAATGAGGCACAGTCTGAAGTAAAAGCATGGCATTGTAGGTGGACCTCCTCGACGACGCATGCAAGCACCTAATGCACTGCTTAAAGGTTCTTTCGTTCTTTCCTTCGTTTCTTCATTCACATTCAGCCATTGAATCTTTGCTTGCTTAGAGGCATGATGTTATTTTTTTGTCTTACTGAACTAGAGAGACAGACAACAAACTTTATTTAATCCTGAGGAGCTACTGTCAGGACCTCCCAGGGTGTCTACCAACCGGGAAAACCGGGAGTTCTCAGGTATTTTGAGTAGTCTAGAAAAACTCAGGGAAAACAGGGAATTTGTGCCTCGATCAGGGAAAATTAGTGGCAATATTGTTGAAAGGGTCTAAAGTCGCAGTAATACTGGCTCAAGTAACACAGGAATCGTAATGAATCGTCTGTGACATCCTGTCGTCGGCTGGAGGGTTTTTCAGTATACAGTCAACGACCAGCTTTCCGGATGCCTGATAACTTTGATGGCTTTGCGGCACCACCACGTACGCCATAGAGTCAATGTATGGGAACGTCTGAAATCTCGGACGCAAGAACCCTTTGCCGTCTGATTTTCTGGACTTTTTGCCGTGACCGCAAGTTCAAAACGGCATCAAAGCCGCCACCACTGCCATTTTGATTACCCTGCCGCCTCGAACCGGCACTCTCGCACACAGATCCGCTGGCAGCCGTAGCCACCACTGTGGCAACGCTAGACCTAGCTGCTTCGATGTTTGTTATTAAGCTCGTCGCCCTTGGGTGCTGTGTTTTTCATTAAAAGAATTCGCTGCTGTCAGCAGTGGCACCGACTGCGCCTTTTTTGTCCTCACGATTGGCTTAGAAGCTTGGAAAGCACGGTGCGTTGCATAATGCCGTTTCCGAAAGTCAGCTTCGCCTCTTTACAGAAATGTTACTTGGTGAAGAATACGCCGAAGTATTGCAGTGAGGCATAACAAGAGTGGGAAGGGGTTATTGCCACAGGACACAGTATGTCTGGGACACGCGTGCGTGAGGGTATTTAACTTGGTCTTTACCATATTGGTCTGTACTAGAGCTGATGCCACATGGTTAATATGACTCATGAGAAGCACTTTGTACATCCAAAGGGGTTGTCTTCACCTAACCCCTTCTTTCGGTTGGACACCCTAGCGATTAACCACAACATATTGTCCGTCTTGGCTGTAACGTAGGTAATTGTTCTGGCATTACAGCCCCTCGTGTCTATGAGCAGGCCTAGGATCTTAACTGAGTCGACTGTAGGAATTTTCTGCCCAATATTCGCGTATAATACCACGGGTAGTTGGTTGAGGGGTGTCAGATCCCTAACCCTTGCCTTGCGGGCTGTAAAGTAACAGCTCCGACTTACTTGTAGACAGCTTGAGACCTGTGTCCGCGAAGTAAGCCTCCATCTCGCCCAAGGCCGCTTGTAGAACTTGCTCCATTTCCGCTAGGGAGCCAACTGGGCACCAGATCGTGATGTCGTCTGTGTAAAGTGCGTGACCTATGCCCTGGAGGCCGCCCAGCCTGTCTGAAAGACCCTTCATGTGTATATTGAAAAGCAGTGGCGAGATGACTGATCCCTAAGGGGTACCCCGAGCCCCCCATCCATACATGCTTGACTGAATCTGCCCTACCTGAATAGTAGCAGTTCTATTCATGAGAAAGGACTTGACAAAGGCCTGGAATTTGACTCCCAGGCCTATCCCGACTGTGGCCTGCAGAATGTATTGATGTAGCACTATGTCGAATGCCTTAGTGAGGTCCAGGGCGAGAATCTCTCACGTCTCGGGTGCCGCTATCAAAGATTTGCTTCCTTAGCATTAGCATAAGCTCCTGCATCAATAGGCGATTAGGTGGTGTGTTTTTTATTGAAAGAATTCGCTTCTGTCAGCAATGGCACGGACTCCACCTTTGCGGTCCTCGCGATTGGCTTAGAAGCTTGGAAAGCACAATGCGTTACATAATACCGGTTCCCGAAAGTCAGCTTTGCCTCGTATAGAAATGTTACTTGGTGAAGCATAACAAAAGTATTGCAGTGAAGCATAACAAGTGTGGGAAGGGGCTATTGCCGCGGGACACAGTATGTGTTCCTTAAAGGGACACTAAAGGTTACCAGAAACTGAAGTTAAAGTGGTAGAGCAATGTTCTAGAACGTCTAAGGCGTCAATTTAATCGCGAACAGAGCTTTAGTAACCGAGAAATTGAGGTAAATGCATGACACGATTTGAGACCCCCCAGCGACATTCCGGTACTAGCCCGATGACGAAAGGACTCCTCATAATTTGTGTTACTAATACTCAACTACTCGTATTAAAAATATAATTTCATTCGATTATAAGACGAAAAAAAATGCTGCTTGTCTACGTCTATTCGATTCTAAGAAAAAATAACATTTTGACCTTACCCTTCAGTAATATGGGTGTTCGAAAGGTTTCGTTTTCGCTGGACTCTGCGCGCTCGACTCTGCGCCGCGTACGCTTTGGAGTTTCAGTACTTTCGTTATCGCGTCGTGCTGTGAGGGTTCTGCTGGCTCGCGAAACTTTCATTTGGAACAAGCAGCGAGAATGCCACGTCCATGTGATGTCGTGGGAAGCCGTCGTTGCTTTCCCGCTCCGGAGAGCCGATGTCGAGGCCGCTGTCGTAGTACGCAACGATGCCAGCAGTGCAAGCCCTCAGCAGCAGGTCGCGCTCGTTGGTGCTCAAATCGCTGAAGTTGAGCCCACCATCGCGAGCCAATCTGTCGGTGTCAGGGTCCATTGCGACGAGCGTCGAAGTTTGCGTCATAGAATGAAGTACCAGCTTATGGGCGTCTTGCGCTGGAGTTTGAGGTATAGTAGCGGCGCCTGGTGGTGGTGCGGGAAACGACATCTGGGTCATGCCAGCTTGGGTCGTACTGAGCCCTGGCTGTGGCAAAGTACGTTTCTAGGCCGAGTTTTGCGTCGGTTCGCACTTTTCTATGCCCTGTTGCGAGTGTGAAAAGGCTCACAGACCACACCGACCACGCTGTGAGCTCGCCGCAGCCTATAGTTTAACGAAAACGGACTCTCCGTGTGCCGTGGGACGTAATGTGGGACGTAATTCGTTTCTACTTCCGCTAGCCACCATACTCCCGCTTTCGCTCTGCTGTTGGCTCTGTCTTGGCTCTGTTTCTGGCCACGCGCTTGCGTTTTGCGCAGAAAAGCCGTAGCGCCGTCTGCGGACACCGGTCTACTCACCGATGGCGCAACGTCACTATGAGACCATGATGTCAGTACTCCTCGATCGGAGGGCGGGCGATTTGAACTGCGCTAGAGGTACGCGGACGCTTCAGAACGCATGTTCTCTTAAAATAAGTCTCTCCTTGGCACGAAACAAGCGTTTCGAGGTTTCTGTGATGGTATTTCAGCAGTCCACATTGACTTAATAGTAACCTTTAGTGTCCCTTTAATTATACACGTGTGCACCCGGTATGTCCTGTCACAGTACAAACACCGATATGCCTGATACGTGTACCGACACGCCTTCAGAGGGTTTTCGAATGTGCCTGTGGTAGTTTGAGCCCTTAAGGGCAGTAAATGACATGCATTTATATTTTTTCAACTGGCCGATTTTTTGGATGTTTTCGCGGCCCCTAAGAAGTTAAAAAACTCGGATGTGGACTGTGCAACTGACCAAGAAGATGCTTGAAGTGGTCCGTGGGGCGAACGAGTGGCGGAAGGAGTACAAGAACAAAGGACTTATGCATTGAGGAATGAACGGGAAAGGAAGCGTGCTGCCGTGTTG
The DNA here is from genome assembly GCF_038994185.2 of Dermacentor albipictus. Taxonomy (NCBI): domain Eukaryota; kingdom Metazoa; phylum Arthropoda; class Arachnida; order Ixodida; family Ixodidae; genus Dermacentor; species Dermacentor albipictus. The sequence continues at coordinate 81,068,179 of NC_091825.1, read as the reverse complement.
GCTGATGTTGAAGATGATGAAGTGCTGGCTGATGCCGAGATGCAAGTGTCCCTCATCCAAACCAAAATAAACTCGTCGTGCACAGGCTGAGAGTATGTCAGGCCAGTAGAAGTTGACTTACGAGCTGTTCAGGCCTCATACTACTGAGCTTGCTATCAGTTGATAGAAATAGCTCATATTCGAAAACATTTGCTTTTGTATGCATCTCCTTTTTTATTCGTATTTGAGAATGTCCGACTCGATTTGCAATTTTTTTTCGAGAACATTTTATTTGCTGTGTATTTTACTACCCTTCCCTTCCATTCTCTTATTGAATAACATAAACACTACTCCATAGTATTCAAATTGGATTAAGTCGCTTTTTTGAAAATATTTTTTCATATGCTTACTAGAGAGTGACAGCATCGGGCGATATGGTTTCAGCTCGTCTTGACATAAAACATAGTTCTGCATCACTCAAGGAATTTCGCAAAGGCACTCAGGGAAAACATGGAAAACTCAGAAAATTTTTAAATGTCAACTTGGTAGACACCCTGGGGACGCTCATAATGTCCATCCATCCATCCATCCATGCATGCTGCATGTAGCTCGTGGGACCTGGTTAACTCAAGCAGGCTAGGGGACTATTTGTCATGACCTCTTTTCTAAGGGGATGCCAATAAACCATCATTATGATCATAACAGCAACGTACTGTACCATAGGTCAAGGGATGTAACATGCATGCCACGTAGTCTGGGTACTTGTGTTTACTCATGGGTACGCATTATGGTGCCTCTTCGCAAGATATGAACCACTGCTTAAGAAGCGAATTGTAAATCTATGCACACAGCTGCAACCAGGCAACATTGGGCTCAGCAGACCGTTGTGCAGAGAGCAGGATAAGCTGCAGCACAAACCACAGCTTGCCGCCAACACCCAGCAGACAGTTCAGATGGTTCTCTGGAAAATGATGTGGAGAGTCTTCGAAGGCCCTGTACTAGTGTGTGGTGCCAAAAGTGGAGCTCCTGTGGAGTCGCTCCTCCAGCTTACACTACGACTGTGCTGCATGTACGGCACATCAGCTGGCATCAGCATGCACTTGACATCAGTTGGCAGTCAACCGGCTGTTACAAAGCTGGGGAAGAAGGGACCTTCATTAGAAAGAAGAAAAAGAACAAAATGGGAACTGTCAAACAGTACTAAAAACACACAAAAAATTTGGTATGTTTTTTCAGTTCTTTGGGCCTTTAATAAAAAAAAAAAACCTCTCTACCATAATAGATAAATTCTACTATGTAGAACTTTCTAATCAGCTTGAAAGTCTGCCTACTTTGTTTTGTTGTGGGTTCACTGTAAATCTAAACTTTCAAAACTTCTTCAAATTCATCTATAATGGAGTCGGCTACATGGTTGTTTCAGGCATGCCAGCCAATCTAATTGGCATTCTTGGATCTGTGCTGTAACCTTCACTTCTAACAATGTCAGTTTGAGCACATACTGACAGTGCAACATAGTTGTTGCTGCACTGGTTTCTATAGAACCCACGGGTTTCCTGTTCAGCTCTTTCAGTTTCCTTAAGTACTTAAGTCAACGTCCTCATCTTTTCTTTTATCACTGTGACACTGTGAATGATGTGTTTGTCCTGCTCCTCCATGGAGGCAATGTCAGCTTTTTTGTGGTTGTTTAGCCTGTGGGGCTGGAGTTGTTTTGTTGTCTGAATGCATGAAAAGTTTAATCATAATGATGTCAAGCCTTTTAAGAAAGAAAAGCTGATTATTTTGAGGCAGACTGTCCTAGCTGTTGTAAAAGATTCAGTAATACAAATTCAGACAAATCACTGAGGAAGACGAGGAACAACAGGTGCCACTGTCAACTAGCTTATTTTATGGCCAGAGTACAAAATGTACATGTAAAATCTGACTGGCACAGTAGTCAAGATCAAAGCAAGGACATCAAAATTAACTTTTGAAGAGTAGATATGATTCATATGTATCATTAATATAGCCCATTCTCGTTTTCTTGATGTTCGCATTGTTGCTTGCGACATTGCATCTCAGCTTCTGCCCACTATGTTGATCTTGCAAAACTGATGCCACTTAGCTTAATCAAAGCAGGTTTCACTTGAAATATCTTGCATACAGTTTCGCATTGCTACTTGTTGGGCACCACCTGGGTGAAGCAGAATGTGCAGGTTTATGCCAAACGACTGTCCTTCCTTTGCACAGGTGATTTCAACTCCAAAGAAATTGCACAGGACTTGAGCTGCTTGTTGCAGCCATCCCAGCTGCCACAGGGGCAGGCAAACATGCTAGGTGAGTTTTTCCATGTATTCACAGTGCAGGAGGTGAAATGGAGTTTGTTCAATGAGTTTCTTGTTTTTAAGATTCCCGAGGAGCAACTTCTTGGAGGTATGCTTTAAAGAGCCACTGAAGGGACAAACTGGGTCAATCTAGATTTTAAAAGCAAAGCTTTCGTTTGCGAAGCTCGCTGAGTTTTGGGATCATTGGATCTGCGTGGCTGTTCTGTCACCGAATAGGCCCACCAGTCACTGCGAAGTCACGCGCCACCAAGTTCCTTGCAACGCCACCGGATGGGGCTTGCCTTTGCGCATGCATGGCAGCGCTGGTGCCTGCTGTGCGGAGGAAAGAAAAAAAAGAACACACATTCGCGGCTGCGCGACAATGAGGGAGTAAACACTTCTTGCGGATAGAATGGATTCGAATTGCGCTGTGTACATATGCACGTGCTGCCTCTGAAACCATAATGCATTCAAAGGGCCCGTCGTACTCGCTAGCAGTCAGCAACTCTGCTTAACAAAAGAAACTTAGGAGACACTTAAGCTTCGCCTTTAAGAGTAAAACGCAATAGCATTAAAGGGTCCCTGATTGTTTCTCACGCTTCTCGGCAACTGCAGCTTATGCAACCGTAATCTGTACCAGGAAATGCTTGCGGTGCACGCTATGCACAAAGGCAAGATTTAAGTTTTTCTTTTCTTTTTCTTCCCCACCCGGCTGGTGCCACAGCTCTTGCGGATTTTAGAAACTTGGCACGCCATGCTATGTTTGGTGGAAAGCACGCGGCGTGTGCCGCTCTGTTATTGGTAGGCATGTTTCGCTCACGGTCAACCCATGCTCAATGCCACCAATGTCATGCTCACTGCGTAACGGGGCCCTTAAAGCTATCGCTTTAAAAGGCTCGGTATATTATTGTGCGCCCGCACTTGTGTATGTGTGTGTATGTGTGTACTTGTGCTTCGACTCTTTATGCACTCACACAAATAGCTTCGCTGTATGTAGATTCCAACTTGTTGGATCTGTTGGATTTTTAAAGCGAAGCTTTCTTTGCCTTTTCCTTCGACTTTCCCACTGCTGCTGCTACTGCTGCTCGCACACGCTGTGTCAGGGGGGGTATAGCCTATATATGCATGACAGGTGCCAGTAAGGCGATGGGAAAAACTCATTTTCACCCCACCACGTTGAATTTGCACAATGCCCTCTGGAGCTCCCTGGCTGTCACCACATTATCTGCTTGACAGCTGTAATTATCCGTGACTGCCCTCAGAAGCATTGCAGAAACTGCAGCGCTTCCCTTTCTACTAACGTGTGAGGCCAGAGGGAACACAGATAGAACTGTAGAGAGGAGAAGGAGAGGGAGGAAAGAGGCAGTTCTCATAGAGAGGGGAGAGGTGAGGCAAGGAAACCCCACTGCTATATGACAGCGGTTGCGGAGAAACAGGATAAGCTTAAGTTCAACGTATGGTACAGTACACTACTGCTATTTCTGAAGAATAAATGCCATGCAAATATGTCAAGCGGGCAACTTACACAGGGCATCCAGAAGCAGAGCCGCATAAATAAAGTGCACCACAGGAGACATTACGGAAGCGGTTGACCGTCAAATCAACACTTCTGTACCCGCCACGGTAGGTTTGCGTCTATGGCATTGCTAGAGCCCGTGGATTTTATCCGGACCGCGTCAACCACATTTCGACGGGAGCAAAATAGAAAATGCGTGTTCACTTGGGTTTTGGGACATGATAAAGAACATCACAGTGTCAAAATTAATCCGGAGTTTGCCACTACGGCTTGCCTCATAATCCGAGTGTGGTTCTCGTACGTACAGCTCCATAATCCAATTCAAGTTTAATACTTCTGCCACAATGCGATGTGCCATGTGAGGAAATGACAATGCTCAATCCTCTCAGAGGTTATAAAATATGGCACACAATCAACACATCAAGCAAACACCTCTCCCTGGGTGTTCTGTGCACTACGCAGACAAACACGCAAGGTAACGCTTAACGTTAACGCACCACTCTCATGTTAGCCTAAACGTTGAATAAATCAAGCTTTAGCCATCAACATCATCACTAATTATCGTCAATGAAAGCATCCAGCACGGAAAGCTTTGCTTACATTGATTGCCACAGTGCGTGGGATCTGCATAATTTTTTAGATTGCACTTTAGGAAGCTTACAATATTTGCTTTAGGCCAAGAGATTACGAAGTTGTAGAGAAACTTGCAACTGAGCAGGACGTACAGTTCTTCCACAGTGAAAATCATCCTTGACAAAAGGCAAAATCAAGAAGGGGGCTGACAGATGGAGTAGCACATTGTGGTATAAAGGTTATAAACAGGGATAAGGTGCATCAGAAACGCTGGCAAATGTTTCGTACCTATCTACAGGGTGTTCTTACAGTGACCTTTGTGTCTTCCATTAAAAAAAGTTATTTTCTGTTTACCACTACTTTGCTTTTCCTCAAGTTTCGCAGCATAATCGCATATTATGCCCTGGATTGTCCAGTACAGTCGAACCCGGCTATATCGAACTCGCAAAAAAATGCCGATCAGTTCGATATATAGCGTAATACGATATAAGCCTGCTGAATAATTGAATGTCATAAAACGACATACCATTTATAAAATCAGTTTATTGATGAAACTAGCTTAGTTTCGCATGAAATAGTCCTGCATTTCTTTCTGCTTGGGCAATTTCGCTGCCTGCGATGCATGCACTTCTCCACATTGTCTATGGAGTCGGGAGCAGCTAATGCCGCAACCTTCCGCATTCGCGCAGAAGCACCGGACTAGTGCGAGAGCACCAATCACTTCGGAGGATGTAGGCAAAGGGCCGTCGTTGATTTCCTCATTGTGCCCACTTTCACTTGTGCTCGGTACGATGTCGGCAATGTAGTCTTGGTTTTCGGGCTCTCCCGTGGTCGCGACACTATCATCTGCGCTCACAAACTCGTCCACTGTTGATTCGTCAACAGCTTCCGGAAATTCTGACAGCTCGCTCCAAGTTTCAGCAACACCGGCAACGGCTACGTCGCATTCACCAGAATTTGCAGTCATCACCGAGCATGCGGAAGCCGGCACGGCTGAAGCAATTTCGGGTGAACCACTCGTGCACGGCCGTGCATACGCGCCGGGTGCCACGGGCACTGGGGCGAGAGTTTGGCCGCTTTAGCCCTAATTTCCCCCTTATTCTTCAAGATCATCCTGAGAGTTCCTCGGCATCATTCACGCTGCAGGGACACATCCGACTTCTCACCGCGTTCGACCCTACTTATGATTATGATTATGATTTCGAGTTTCACAACGAAAGGCAAATTCTGCTGCTTCATCACGGCAACACTGCGGGAGAAGGCCCACAAGGCACACACACAATGGACCAGAAAAGCACCGAGACAACTTGCACTTTCGCCATTTTGCACAACGAGGGCACAAGAGCCTCTGATTGGCTGTCTGAGCAAGCGCTGTATTACAACTTTGAGGTGGTCCCGTAGCGCTCGTCACCCGTTTCTTGACAGAGCGTTGGTAGCGAAGACTCCGAGTCAGGCGTCGGTGAGAATAACAAAAGGGACTATATACACTATATACAGGTCATTATACAGGACAAGATCGGATCGACACAGGGGCCGAGAGCTAACAGCAAACGCGACTGTTCCCGCACGGCGACGTCCGGCGAGACTCCAACGCGTGACACATCTCACTCCACTCGAGAGCGGCACTTGGCTCCCGGTGGGTCGGTGGATCTGGTTCTCCCAGCAGCGGCGTCGGGGCTTATAAAGCCCCGAGAAACGATTGTCACTCAAACGGCCCAATACAAAGCCAGTACTCGACGGTCGTCCAAGAGGTCCAACCAGCGACCGCACTGGCCACCCGCTTCAAAGTTGCTGTGCGCGGTGACCTCCAGGGAAAAGGAAATACGGCGCCGGGCTGTCTAGCACTTTGTTGCACGTTTGAACATGTTGCTTGCCAATGCTTCTCCTCAGGATGCCGCTGCCTGACGGCTCAGCATCTTGACTTGTCAAGGGAGAGTTGGGGCGCTGTGCCTTTCGGCGCAGCCCCGGGTTTGTCCAAAGGGCATTCGCAGGATAAATTCTGCATCTTGTAGATTCGGATTCCGGGCTGGTGGTAATGGCACAACAGCATCCCCGCCATCAGATAAGGCGCCGGGAAGACGAGCTGCCTCCACGTGGCTGTGATGCCAGGCGCGCACGTTCGTCAGGCTCGTCCAAGTTCACGTCCAGTGTCCGGACGCCAGGTAACTTCACGTGCCCAGGTCCCACACGCCAGGACAGGAGCTCTGTTCACCGCGTTATCGCCAAGGCACCTCGACCAGCTCCGCTCAGGTCGTTCCGAAGCCCTTGCTTCTCGCCACTGGTCATGGTTGGTCGTTCTGCAGCTTGCAAAACCGACCAACAAAAGGCAACACCCAACACAAGCAAGTACCCTCTGTCTCTCGTCAAACACCAGACAAGGCCATAATCCAAATCGACCTAACTAACTTTTTGCTCCCGCTGCAACAAGGGGCAGGTGTACGATCTTGTACACAAGGCTCAAACAACCATTCTTCTGATTAACAGCACACCAAATATCATGAACAATTAATAATCCGCAATAATAATGAAAATTAGAAGGGTCCCCTTGAAATCACTTGGACCGCAAACATACTACTGAGGAAGCAAGTGAGGTCATTCATTTTTGTCGGTGATATTTTCGAGGAATCAGAAGCTGCTTATATTTGCGACCCTGCTTATCCGTGTAGCGGCGGTACAATAAACCAGACTCATCGTAAAATGAAACCCTCTTCTTTTTTCACTCCCCATTTGACGCTCTTCATCAGATCAGCTGTTTAACAGTTTTCCTGTTGCTCGCGAATCAGAGTTTCCCTTTCAACTGCAGCCCGCTCCTGCCAGCTGGCGGAAACCGGAGCGAGTGTGGAGCCTGTGTCGCCTAACTGCGGCGTCGTGTCCAAATCGCAGCTAGCACTGCACACGTCACTCCCAGTCACTTCCAGGACACGCTCGACCAGGCCAGCCTCCGAACTCTGCCTCTCCCGTGCCTGCTTGCCACTCAAGTTACCTTGATCAGCCCATGTGCCGCACCGCTGTTCGCTCACCGACGCAAAGTCAAGTTCCCTCGACAGCCGGCGCGCTTTGGATCGCGTGAGGGCCATGTACGCCACGTCGGCAAGGAATGATTTGCCCTGATCCTTCAGCAGCTGCTCCGAGCTATTTGAGAAGAGGTAGGGAAAGTGCTCCGGGAGGGCAGCAGACACAGCGGCTTCTGTGTCAAGTTTCCCAAACTCTCCTTCAATGATAACCGTTGCGATCGGCAAGCAGACACTCTCCTCCTCGGCCACTTGCCGTATCCTAGCGCACTCTCCCGTAAAATCACTCGAGGAGACGAAAGACGAGTGGACAACGTCCATAGTTGCTGCAGAGTCCCAAAGTACTTGGCACTTCTTACCGTTTACCTTAATTTCCTGCACATATGGCTCCAATAGTCGTATGTTTTTGTGAGTTTCCTGTATTGTTGCAAAAGCAATTTTCTCTTCGCAGTTCGCAGCGATGTGCCCTTGCTTTTTGCAATTGTAGCAGGTTAACGGTTTCCATTTTTCAAAACAACACATTGTATTGTTTCGCTGTTTTGTTGCAAAAGCAATTTTCTCTGGGCAGTTCGCAGCGATGTGCCCTTGCTTTTTGCAAATGTAACAAGTTAATGGCTTCCGTTTTTCGGGCTTCCCGGAAAACCTCTCTCTCCTATCTACTTTTTCTACGCGCACTGCCTTGCTGTGCAAGCTGCGGCAAGTGTGATACTCGTCCGCTAACTCTGCTGCCTTGTTTAGCTTAACCTCCTTTAGCCTATCTTGCAGCCAGAGCCTGACATCATCAATGCAACGGTAGAACTGCTCCAATGTGATGCATTCGACAATTTTGTTGCGATCGTCGTAAACCTCTTCGCCCTTCAGCCATTCCACCAGGTCGGCTTTTAGACGAAACGCGAAGTCAACATTCGACTCCCTGCCCTTTTTTGCATACCGGAACCTCTGCCGGAAAGCTTCGGGCGACAATTTGTACTTCCGCAGTAGCGCTTCCTTCACATCACTGTAGCTCTCAAACGCCTCTTTCGATAAGCAAGTTGTTACGTCTGATGCCTCCCCAGGAAGCAAGGCTAACAGATTCTGTGCCCAGAGAGATCGCTCAATGCTATTCCGTTTGCACATGTGCTCAAATTTCACGAGGTATTTGGCCATATCCTCTCCGACGACAAAGGGTGGAAGTTGATCGTGTATTATTGGACTGTTAGAAGTGAGACTAGGCGCCGGCGAGCTATTTCGGGTCTCCAACTCTTTAATTTTAAGCTTATGCTCACGACACTCCTTCTCTTTCCTTTCCTCCTCGCAACATTCCTTCTCCCTCTTTTCCTCCTCGTGACGTTCCTTGATACCCGCCCATGCCTCTTCGGCTTCCTCAGCCATTACGTCCTCAGTCCTCATTACCTCAAGGATCGCATTCTTTCTTTTGGTTGAGCCCAACTCAATGCCCAACTCCTCACAAATTTGGAGATCTTTGACCTTGTACTTCTCCATCTTTCACACTGTCCTCCTGCTGTTTACCCTTTTTGAATATACCTGCCGTACGCTACTATAATGCTACTAGTAAGACATCCGCAAGTATTTCACACACTGCCTTGTTTACCCCCTCAGCATCCCCTGGTTTTCAAAACACTCTCACTAGGCTTGAAACACAAGGTTAACACAATACAACACCAAATCCTTCCCTAAGCTACTATAACCTGTGTCAGAGAAAGTCTGGTGTTTGAGGTAAACTTCAGGCACTCACTGCGCAGAGGTAGCTGATGCCGGTCAATCCCGTAGCTGCCATCCACTATTACGACTTTGAGGGGGTCCCGCAGCACTCGTCACCCATTTCGTGACAGAGCGTTGGTAGCGAAGACTCCGAGTCAGGCGTTGGTGAGAATAACAAAAGGGACTTTATACACTATATACAGGTCATTATACAGGACAAGATCGGATCGGCACAGGGGCCGAGAGCTAACAGCAAACGCGACTGTTCCCGCACGGCGACGTCCGGCGAGGCTCCAACACGTGACACATCTGAGCGCCACTCGGCTCTTGGTGGGTCGGTGGATCTGGTTCTCCCGGTGGCGATGGGGCTTATAAAGCCCCGCCGCCGGTCACTCAACGATTGTCACTCAAACGGCCCAATACAAAGCCAGCACTCGACGGTCGTCCGAGAGGTCCAAGCAACGACCGCGCTGGCCACCCACTTCAATGTTGCCGTGCGCGGTGACCTCCAGGGAAAAGGAAATGTGGTGCCGGGCTGTCTAGCACTTTGTTGCATGTTTGGACATGTTGCTTGCCGATGCTTCTCCTCAGGACGCCGCTGCCTGACGGCTTAGCATCCGACTTGTCACGGGAGAGTTGGGGCGCTGTGCCTTTCGGCGCAGCCCCGGGTTTGTCCAAAGTGCATTTGCAGGATAAATTCTGCATCTTGTAGATTCAGATTCCGAGCTGGCGGTAATAGCACAACAGCTGCGGGCGGGCCAGGATCATTTTTTGCAGGGGGGGTATCGACGGCTCGTCCGAAGCAGCGCGGTCACCGTAGGAAGAACGGTTGGATGAAGCCGCACCGTCGGGTTTCCCCGCAACCGCGAGGGAAAGCCAACTTCTGGGGGCACTTTTTCGCAGCTTGACGTTCGATATATCGGGAGTCGCTGCTGTTTTTGTTCAATGTAAACGTAATTTTTACCATATATACTCATTGTAACTATAGCGTGCCCAGAAATTGTTTGATATATAGAATAATTTGATGTAGTCGGGTTCGACTGTATACTAAAACATGCCTTGTCTTATAGTTGAACTGGATCAGAAGGTGGCCATGGACGCTTTGGCAGCGGTCATCAAATTCCTCAACGTAAGTGCCTAAATTTCATCTGTATATCATTGACTGCTAGCTGATTACCTGAAAGGGCTGCTTTTCTTGCACATTTTATCAGCACTACCACTTGGTCACTTAAACACTTGAACAAGCAATTTCACAGGTACACAAGCCAAGTCCAGGAAACTGAGTTACTTCCAAAGAGCTGTTAGTTTGTGACTTAGGAATGTTAGATGCAGAACAATTATCTGGCCCCACTGCTTTTCTGTTGTGGTTGTGTCTGGCCACTGTTCCTCATGGCATTTTTGAGGAGCTGATAGGGTAACAACCCTTGCATAGCAGAATCACATACTACACTAATCATATTTACTAAGCATAAGTATTTCCCACATACTGTGTTCATTGGGACCATCTACATTTTTCGTGAACACTTGCCCTTACGCTGTCCTTCAACACCCTACCATCAGAAGAAGGAACCTGTTTACACGGTATTGACACGGGTACTTGTTTATCCTTTTCTTGAGGACTGCATTTCAATCGTTCACAACTTAATGTTATCGTTTAGCACAAGACACACCTGCACGGTTTAGAACTTACGCGAATGTTATTGCTGATTGTATCTGTTGTGTATATCCTCGCCGAACCTTCTATAATCAAATTGCACGTGCGAAATGAATGGTGTAGTAGTTTCTGGAAACCATGCAGGCACCAGTGGCAACACGCAAACCTTCGATATGTGCTGTGTAAAAGCCGACACCCTTGACCTACTGATCAGATTTTGACGATCGCCGACTGTGTTCACTGCTATCGTTGTGCTTCGAGCGCCACTTGTTTTGTGGACACAAGTTCGCCCAATAAAAGTCAGTTTCATCATTCACAGTTTTGCTCCTGTGTTCTTGATAGTCACTACATGACAATATAAAAGATAACTGCGGTCGCTTTTGATCTAACCAAGTCCTTATTTTTTTAAACTTTAGTACCAGATCGATGCATCCCCTTCCCTTGTTCTTCCATGATTCCAGTACAAGCCATCATCACTTCTATCAAGGGTTTGCATAGAGCACTTCCAATCAACTCTTTTCATGAGAGGTGGCATCGTTGCAACATTGGTGGAAGTAATGCCGTGCACATGTGGGTTTGTCACAGTGGTACTGCATGAACAGATGTCTGTTATCTTTGATCAGGCTCCTATGGAGATTTTATGATCGGTTCAAGAGCCCCTGAAACACATTTCGAACTTAGTAAGGAAAGGCTGCTGATCTGTCATAGAGGCTGTTGTTAATATGTAAGCCAAATATTACAGCGCTGTATGTAAAATGGAATTTATAATCTCTTCTCAAGAACACTGAAAAATCGCTTGCTATTGCTTCCGTGATGTCATCATGCTGAATCATCGCAGGTAGTTGGACGCACCAAAGCTATTGGCTGATTACATGATCGCGAGAGTATTCTCAGTAATATCAATACATAATGCTAATATTGAGTTCAATAAGTAGAACAGATATGTATGTCTGCTATCCCAAAAAGATAGAAAAATCATTTCATCTTTGCACTGCTGGTCTATACACTCCAGGTTCGTCTGCTGTGCACGGCCTCTGAGATGGCAGCTTGGCAGCAGTGTGCTGCACAGTGTAGTCTACAGTGGCCGCCACGGCGAGCCGCGTCGAGTCCTTTCGCTGCCGTGACGCTCAACTTGCCCTTTTGGCCTCTCGGATTTGTAGCGAGTGTGGCTTCCTTGACTAGTGGAGATGAAAAAAAAGATAGAAAGTCTGGTATCTGTGCAATAACTCCGCTCATGGTTGAAAGACTCAGAAAAATTTTGCGGCATGAGATTCGTGAAATGGCATTCTTTAATAGTGAGGCCGTTTTTTGATTAGTTAGAAAAGTTTTTCAAGCTATATTGTATTTACTTGTGTAACTGCAATTTTCTTTTTCTGATTTTTACCTGCTGTGGTCCTTACGGGAGGCAGGCTTATGGCTGCTCATTGAAGCATTAAACTGTGCTCAGACTTCTATGCAGAAGAACGCAACGCATTTACAGTTGCTGACCAAGTTCCAAGTGTGGACATTGCTGTGAAAACGTCCGAGTACTCGGGTAGTCAAAGACAAAATTAATTGTGAAAGTAAAATCAATCTTGCCGAGCACCAGCACAGCGGAAAATTTGTTTACAAACTTTTACTCACTGTCGTGGTCCATTAAAATAAAATTTATTTGAAATTTTGTGATAGCCGAGGCTGCGGTGCATTTTGCGTTCAACTATTGCACAGCCTGATGAGTGTTGTGGTTTTTCGGGAAGTGTAGGTGCTGCGAACGTGGCCTTGACTCCGTGAGACTGTCAATTTAGGCTGTGCTATGCAAAATCACTTTGGAGCTTTATTAGCTTTATTCCCACGTGCGAGCTTGTGCTGTTGCATCCAGTAAGCACACACACGAACTTGCTTGGCATTTGTGGTAACGTGGTAGGCATTTGTGATAGTTGCTGGCTGATCACCCACATCATGCACATGGCCTTCAGTCCAGTCCATGCACGTGATCTCATGCCTGGATCCCAAGGTGGTGTACTGGTTTAAACATTCTAAAGGCTTAAAGGCACACTAAAGGCAAATATTAAGTCCAGCTAAAATAATAGTTTAGTGCTCAAGAATCTCTAAGGCGTAAATATTATTGGGGACAGAGCCTTAGTAATCGAGAAATCGTGGTAAATAAAGTACACGATTAGAGACTACCCCAGGACATTCAAGCACAGTTAATGCTCAGTATAATGAAGTATGTAAAATCGGCAATTTCCTTTTTTATATCGAAATTTCATTGTACTGAAATTCAACCTTTTATGCGAGTAAGTGCAGTCGCTGATAGATTTTTCTTACAAGGAAAGGGGCCGCAGAATTTTCCGCAGAAATTATCAGGCAATTGAAAAATGCAATTTTGAATGAGAAAACAATTAATTTTGATGAATCTTGGAGTCAGCGATGAATAATACGGTTTCATGCGATGTGGACGATATGCCATGTCGACGCACTTTACAGAATATGCGCTGCTTTTGCTGCCGTTCGCTCTGTCCGTGTGATGTTATCATTTCGATCGGTGCTGTCGACCCAGATGAAGCTTGTACATACAGAGGTCGCCCCCGCTGACGCGGTGCCATTCTGTGAGTGGCAGTGTTCAGGTGCTGTCTTAGCCGATCCCCGCATCACGCCGACATTGGGGAGTGTTTGCAGTGACAAAGTCCACTACCGCGTCAGTCAGGGCGGCCCGTCCACGGTGCTCTTGGTGATCCTTTTGTGTCGAAAACGAGGCGAAACACTCACTTAGATGTCACCGAGTGGAGGGGCTCCACGGCGCATGGGACATGTGGCACTACTTGTGTGTCTTTATGCCAAACACATTGAATATTTGAAAAATTAGTTAGTAAAAAGCTGATTCGCAAATTGATATATTTGAACATTCACTATTTTATTCGATGTGGTAATGCTCAATATTCGCACAACCCTACTCAAATTGTTCCAGGGCCCCTTTTCCTGTTTCTGTTCCAGGACGCCTTTTCCTGACCTTCCTGTTCTGATATCAGTCTATTTGCAATGCCAAAAATTGGGTGTGATTGTAATTATTGTCGTAATGTCGAATGAGTTTTATGATTTCACATTCTTCTGGCTGCACCCCAATCTAGTCTCTTTACCTCTTGACATGTGCACCTCATTCTAAGGTTTTTCTCGCACCTCTTTCTTGGGAAATGCCTTTATCTACTGCGCTTCAATATTTTTGCCTGCTTCACTGAGGCTTCATCTTCTTTGTCATTTTCATCAAAGTTACACATCATTGGAAATGTGAAGGTGCCAAGGTTTAAGCCTTAAACGCTGGCATTTTAATTATGAAGGGTTTTCTTAAATGTTTGCCACATTTAGTGACTTTATGGTGGTTCACAGCAAAATATTCTGCTTTGTGCTTGCTTGTATGCAGCTGACATCATGTGCTGAGCACCTTGGCTGTCTTCGGCTTTGCACATTTGAATTTGGTCAGTTTGTGCGCCTCAACAATGCAGCCATTCGAGCTCTGGCTGTACTGCCAGCAGATGGGGAAGGTGAGCGTTTTTTTTGTTGTTGTTGTTGTTGCCATGGCGATGGTCATACAGCCTTCAGCACACTTGCCTGGAGTGTGGGAGTGACATGCACGGAATTGTGTTTGCAGTGTCTGTGACCAGACAGCTGGTTTTCAGCTATCCACTGTTGCTCTTGCTTTTCAGTTCATAATTGACTTCAACTGCTTCCGTTTACTGTATTGACAACTGTCACGATCTGCCCGGGTTCGTGAAGAAGGGAGGGCTCGAGGCACCCGCTGTTGGACAGATGCTCCGCAGTGTGGTGGTGATGAACGATGACTGACCGTCGAGCAGCTGTGCTCATCCGTGTTTATTGGGTGCGGGGACCAATGTTGCCTACCCAGCCTGGCAGGCCACCGAGCCTGGCGGGCCAGTGAAGATTATGCCCGAGGGGGCGTCACATGCTTGTTACAAAAACTCTATTTTTTGGCAAGCTAGCCTCGTCAGTCATGAAGTCTAGCCTGTCACTCACTGCAGTAGCCGTCTTAGCCATACAGAGAGAACAGTGTGACCTAAGCGATGGCCAGGCAGTAGGGCACTTGCATTTGTTGCGAATGGCACAAGTTTGGAGCTGCATTCGCTGGAGTTCAGTTACAAGGTAAGCTTGCTCTTCAAAGGTTAACATGACTTAGAGCAGACTTAGATGCTGTGCCATGTGTAAAGCTGCATAATGAAAAATTTGCTGATGTTTTCATGTGAAACAAAAATAGAATGTTGCAGTTGCTAATGCTTGCTATGTTTCAAGCGACATAGGAGCAATGAAAGTGTAGTGCCCACACAACAGGCCAGGAATGAAGAAAAGTGAAGATACAGAGCGAGTGTGTGCTCAGTTATCAGTTCTGCAGTCTATGTGTCGGATATGTTTTCTTTCACTCTATACAAAGGCTTACTGCACAAATGCATATATAAAGTGCGAGAAATCTGGGTGCACGGGGTGCATGCGCCCAGGGCAGTATGCTGTGGCAGGTGCTGGGTACTGAAAATGCTATAAGCTTTTACGCTGCACAAATGCATGAATGCCAATGCAAATTGCAGCGGGACAAGCAGCAGGGCGCCAGAAGACAAATTTTATGACGACGCCAATACTTCTGAGTCGATAAGCTTCCTGACAACTGACTATCATATGTAAAAGTTATGAAGTAAGCCAGATCTTATGGCAAAGCCGGATTTTATGGCACTTAATTCTGTGGCCACAACTTACCTTGTTGCAAAGGCAAGCCGGCTAATTGGTGTGTCGTTTAGGAATGCATCTTGCTTTGTCCTGCAACCATAATGTAGTCTAGTATAATAGACAGTTGGCTGATTGGGGCATGTGAAGTGTGGACATTTAGTGTTACTGTTTTACTGTCATCATGAGAGCACTGTGGGTGCAAACTTCTCTTCTGAAACACAGGCAGCAAGGCAGCCTCTGAGCCGAGCCTTCTGCGTTTGCTGAACCGGTGCCGCACGGTGGGTGGCCAGCGGATGTTGAGCCAGTGGTTGCGACAGCCGCTCTGCGACCTCAATCGTATTGGTGAGCCTCTTTAAAAAATTTCTTGCCTCCTTAGGGCTCATGAAGCCTGGCGAGAGTTTCCAACTGAAAAGAAAAAGAGACTTGCAGGTCATGCTTTCAAAAACAATTCAAACATGCAGTTTTGGCCCCTCAGAATTTCTAAAAAGCCCACTGAATTCTAGCTACATTTGCAACTATAATCTGCATGTAAAATGTATCCACAAGAATGAAATTGTCTTATAAACAGAGATAGTGGGATGAAGTTACCTCCCTCCCTGTGCAGAAAGTAATAAAAAATTTAAACAATAAATACAGTCGAATCTTCTTAATTCGAACACACTTAATTCAAACTTCCGGTTCATTCGAACTGACGCCACGGTCTTGTCAAAGTTATGTGTATTCCTATGGGCGAAAATGCCCGATAATTCGAACGCGCAAGCATTTGCAACAGGTAATTCGAACATACTGCACTTTGGCAATGCCCTCAGCAGCATGCCAAATCATGCGGCGGCGCCTCCGACCAGCATTGCTCTGACCCCACCATAGAGGAAACACTTAGGAGAAACCCCTCAATGCCACGCGCAAAAGAAAAGAAGAAAAAAAATAACCGTGGTGGAAATTTCACCCTCCCTCATATGGCAAGGTCGCCGTTTCTGCATCGCACCGTAATGCCCCAGCCACAACCAGCGGCAAAACGAGCGCTGTGAGAGGGGCCGTGGTTACCCCGGTCATGGCGCTGGGGTGGCCACGGCACTGTGGAAGTAGTGGGTAACGTAACTAACAAATGTGACTCTGCACTGCCTTCTGCATTCCTGGTGGACCAAAATTCACACTCTATTGGCTCCTTCCCACAGCTTGCACAAAGAAGCCAATCATAATCAAGAAAGTCTATCCCAATCTAGCTCGAACTCGACCGAAAATGCACCTTGTGTCATCCTTATTGGACTTCTCCACAGTTGTGCTATTTCAGCTGTATTCTTTTAGCTTTTATGTAGTAGTTGCTTTTATCGAATTGCTTCTTACATCGAATTTTTTTTGTCATCCTTGAACAGTTTAAAAATACTATTTGCTACGTTTAGCAAGAAATCCACTTAGTTGCATATCGCTTGGCTTGAGGTTGGCTAAAATTTTGGCTGAATAAACTGTTTGTACACCCTTGAGCAAAAGTATACAGACTGCAGGGTCACCAAAAAATGCATTTATTCGTAATTTAGATGCACAAACTGAGATTGACAAATGCACTGGAAAGTTGGCAATACTGAGATTGGACTGCAGTCCTCTATTTCAAGTTAGGTTCATAAGTGGGGAAGAAATTCGGTTTTATTGTAAAATCCATGGTCTGTATACTTTTGCTCAAGGGAGTAGATTAAATACACAGTGGAGGTGATGCAAAACTGCGGGAGCGTCTGAAAACAGTGGCTGCTCTGCTGTTCTATCAACATTTACAAGCAAAGAAGGGAGTGGCAAACTTCTCTCATGGGGAGTATCGTATTTACTTGCATAATGGATGCACCCCCACTTTTGCAATCAAAAAAGTGAGTTGTTTCTTTTCCTTGCATAATAATCACACCCCGAACTTACTGCCGTGAAATAGGAGACACGTGATATGATTGGGCGTTCGATGTGCGAAAAAGCTGGTGACATGCAGTATGGTTTGGTGTTGGTGCCGATGCGCAGCACAGGCAGCAGTACTCGAGGTGTTTTGTCCTGCTGAAATGCCGGATCAGGCGCTTGGTGTGTGACGAAAGTAGGTGACATGCGAAGGAGTGCAAAAAAAGAAGGTGGGGCCTATGACGTATGCATTATGTGATCCTCCGGCTCTGGTATGGCAGAATGCAGAGAAGGAATTTCACTGTCACAGGCTAGAGAGGGGGAAAGTGGAGAGAGTGTCGATGTTGGCAGTGAAGCTTGCCTCCTGAAATCATGTGTTCGCAGCACTTCAACTATTTTTATCTCTGCTATTAATGAATCAATTAAAAAATATTTGTGTGGTAGAACACTACCTAGAGGGCACATAACAACTTCCAGCATGAACCAAAATTTTATATGTGGCCTGGTGAGGGGCCCTTTAAAAAGGACAGGAACGAGCCATCATCGCGTGTTTGATCATGTTATCGTGCTCACCTATGTCGCCACTCTCCTTATAGTACGTACTTGATCATGTTACTGTGCTCTCACCTACGCTCCCCCCTCCTTCCCGATCTCCTAGCATACACTTGATCACATTAGGGTGTGCTCAATCATGCCCTTTCTAACATTGGGCATGCTTTCTAACATTGGGCAGCATGTGGCGCAATTTTAGCACACTTAGTCTTTACACGAAACCTAGGCTTCTTCCGCCATTTCTTCCGGCAGGAAAGATAAGACTTTGTCAATGCAAGCCCAGTGACAGTTTTGGTTTTGCGCTCTGTACTACGCAATTGATCGGGCACTATGTCTAAAGGGGCTCTCCTTAGTTCCAAGCTCCCTCTTATTTGAATAAATTTTCATTCCAATTGGAGTTCGAATTAACAATATTTTACTGCACTCACACTGTCATGGTGTGTCGGTAGTCATGCCTTTTTGCGAACAGTGTTCCCTCTTTCATGCTTTCTGTCCCTCTTTCTGTCATTCGTCCCCTCCATGTCAGGTTGCAAGCCAGACATTCATCCGATTGATCTTCTTACCTTTCCTCTCTTTTCCTTCTCACTTGTAGGAATGTCATGTTCATGATTAAAACTGTTGCTGCTTATTGCTGCGCAGGTTCCAAGCATAGGTTTTTAACCCTGACATCGGTATGACAGGTTGCAAAAGGTCTGTTTTTTCTTTCTAAGAAATTTATGTGGCAGATTGTGACAGGGAGGGGGGGCAGGGTGCTCTGGTACAACTCTATTCTTTTTTTCATCATTCATGCTCATATCCTTTCTTTTGCATAGGATAGTACAGTTAAACCTTGATATAACCAAGTCGATATTGTTTTTGTCAATTTGCTTCGTTGTACTGAAATTTCGTTATATTGAATAAGTACAGTCACCAATAAACTTTTTTTTACACGAAAGGGGCTGCAAAATTGTCTGAATTATTGGACAATTGAAAAAAGCAAATTTCAACGAGAAAAAAAAATCATTTTGTTGAATTTGAGAGTTGACTACGAACGATACGGTTGACTGTTTTGTCGACAATATTTGACATAGGTGATATGAAGCAAGCCAGCCACACTTTTACGTCCACTGCGCGCCTCTGCGGCTTATCGTGTCGCCCGTAGTGGGATGACGCTACCATGAAAAGTGCCTACAGCGTGGAGCAAATGCTTCATCTGCCTCTCGCTTCAACATGTCCCTGATGCTCGAAATTGTGCAATCTCCAGTACTAAACATGCAGGATGATGGAGCACATGATTCCATGCCATCTTGGCACGCCCACATTCACACATGGCAGATTTTCTCTAAAGCAGAACATGCGGGCTGCATATGAGTTCAGCCACGTTGACAGCCATGCACAGCCACGGTTGCATTAGAAAAGGAGCTGTGCTACCAACCTGCCACCCGTTCCCTCTCCACCTTTGTGCGCGCTTGATCACGTTACCGTTACCGCTAGCTCAATCCCCTCTAGCCTTTCCCCATGCTCGTGCAGCAAGACAGCCCGCATGAAGCCACCATCCTTCTTGGCTCACTCTTACACTCTGTCATTCGCACCCAAAGCATAGAGCACGTGGGGGGTTGTAGGATCTTAGTACACTTGGACTTTATATGGAATGCGATGCCGCTCCACTTTGGTGATCTTTCTTGGTTGTGTGGTGTGCGATTTGAGAGGTGCATTCCCAAAAAGCGGCCTATAATTCAACCGTTTCACCATCTGCTTCCATGGAAGTTTCCATTTATTGTCTCAGTTTTCCTTCGCTGTGGCAAGGAAATTTTGTTAGTATATTGAAATCTTGTGTAAACACACTTCATTATATTGAGGTTCCAAATGCATGGTGTTCTATGGATACGAAGCTATAGAAAGTTAAACAGTTATATCAAGAATTTCGTTATATTGAAGTTCGTTATATCGAAGGATTAAAGGGAAGCTGAAGAGTATGTCGAATTCAATAAGATGCTCATATACGGATGCGGGAACCTTATAAACCATGTAAGTAAAATTTGGTTTTTTTTTTTTTCAATTAGGAGCGACGTAATCGTTGGTTGAAATTGCGCTGTAGCTCCGCCCCCCGTCGAGTGAGCGAGCGGAGCGGAGACCGGAAACCGCGGTGTTGTGACGTCAACTCTAGTGTTTCGTTCTTTCGCAGTGTCTGCGACCATGCCTGACCGCACTTGTTTCTGCGTGCGTGCCATCGTAATCTGCTTCGATCGACCCTGCATTCCTTTGTTGGTGCGTCTGCGTGTATGTAGAGGGGTAGTCAACGTGCGTGGTAGTCAACGTGAGTGGTAGTCAACATGAGTGGTAATCAACGTGAGTGGTAGTCAACGGGAGTGGTAGTCAACAGATGAAGGTCACTACACGTACTGCATGAACCGGGAAGCTTTTCACGCGATTAAACCGTCTTTGTAGATTGCCGACAACTTTGGACAGCGCACAAATGCCGACGATCGCATCCCCGCTTACGTTCCACGGGGAGGCATGCAGGAACACAACACTACAGTTGTTTGACCGGAAACAAGCTCACTAGATCGGCGAAAGATCGGCGAGATCACTAGATCGCTTTGCAAAAAACATACTCACCAAAGAGCATTTCCAACACGAGGAGATCCCAACACTTTGCTTTCGTTCGTGTCGAAAGCACTGCTCACACCAGCATCGTTTGCTTCTTCGAGAGGCCGGCTCTTCGCAATCGGCTCGTACATGTAGGGAGTAACGCCGAACTCCTCAGAAAAACGCAGTCTCTCTCAATTTTCCATTACCGTCTCAGAAAAACAGCACCAAACTACCTGGCACTGGCTTCATGTGTAGCGGCAGCGGTCGGTTACTAGAGATGACGTCACGAGGCGCACCAACCAATCACAGGCGGAAACGAGACGCGCGAGCTGGGCGTGTCCGCTGCTGCACTTTTCGTCGAAATAAAATATATTTGCGCTTTCTTTCGCTCAATTTCGATACGATATTCGAATTCGGAGGGTTGAAAACCATTATGTACAGATGTTCACTCATTTTTTCTGGAAAACCTTTCAGCTTCCCTTTAACTGCATAAAAGTTAAAACATATTAGTTCTCTTGTTAACATCCATAACATTTCTTTTGTCTCCTATCTTCGCCATAATCCTGACACATTGGAGAACCAAAGTGGGAAAGTTGTTCTAACGACTCACTCGCATGACAATCTGTGTGAATATGGGCTTACCTAGCTAAATCATCATCATCATCAGCCCATTTTATGTCCACTGCAAGACGAAGGCCTCTCCCTGCGATCTCCAATTACCCCTGTCCTACACCAACCGATTCCAACTGGCGCCCGCTAATTTCCTAATTTCATTGCCCCACCGAGTCTTGTGCCGTCCTCGACTGCGCTTCCCTCCTCTTGGTACCCATTCTGTAACCCTAATGGTCCAATGATTATCAAACCTGCGCATTACATGACCTGCCCAGCTCCATTTTTCATTGCGTTTTAATATGCATTGCTAAAATTAAGATTTTGTGTTAGCAGGGGTGGGACTCCTGCACCAATTGTGTAATTCTGATAGAAAGGCAAATTCCTGCGTCAGACTGCGCCAAACGCACAAATGTGACCGAAATTGCATCAAGCTGCACCAGAACGACTTCGGCATGTGTGCTCTGGCAGTGGCCTCAAATAGCAAGCGGATTCTTTCTCTGAAATAGAGTCCAGTCTTTCACATTCTGCACACTGTGCGACAGCACCTCCCGCACAGTTTCTCGTAGTGTCCGTGCTTATAACACTGGACTTTTCTGCACTTTCGGCAAGTGGCCAGCGTGCATGCGGCCACCCTCGGCTGTTGTCGCTGCTCTTGGAACGGGTAGGGGGGTTGTATTTAGAGTGTACTAGAATACAGTTGAGTGGCCCGGGCAGTGTGGTGATGCCTAGCTGAGGCACAAGACAATGAAAAGTAGGCTGGGGACGCTGCCTGCGAACTAGATATTAAGGAGGCATGCACTGCAGTGGGTTCAGTGGGCGGACGTCTCTATAACCAGGGTCGGTATAATGTAAAACTATTCCAATCTGTTTTAATGCCCATGTGGGTGAGGCCCAAGTCATTTTGACCTATCATGCGGATGTGGAATAAAAAGCCAGTTTTACCTGATAGGTGAAGCGTTGATTACGATAGCAAAGTAGTGGACAGCTGTCCACTACTATCCTTACAAAGTAAGGATAGTAGTTTCATCAGCCATTATAAACTTGGAAACATTAGCTTACTAACTAAACAAGTATGGTGTGGCGCACACACAAACAAACATGAACACATCTCACTCGATGACCACGGAAAATTGCTGTTAAAATGCTAGAGTGAGGACATGCGGCAGCAGCAGCGAGTGAATTGACCTTCGTGCTGCCTGGCTTCAACACGGACTAAGCGGTGAAAACACAGTGCACACGGAGCTATGGGCACTCACAGTCTGTCCCCATCGCAGATTGCTTTCAAGATAGGCCACACATACACAGCAGCTGCCGGAGTAGAACCCCTAGGTTCCCTTTCCCCACTGTCTGGCACGCATTGGATGACGGCACTCTTCCTGCCCCCTTTCCGCACTGGTGTACGTGACATTGAGCCACCATCGTCGGCTCACCCTCACACGCTTTCACTCACACATACAGCATGCAGCGACAATGTTATCGCCCATGTACTTTATACGGAACATCTAGGTGATGTCGACGACAACAGCAGAAATGCACCTGGAGTGTCCATATAATCGCTGTCACAATAAAAACAGATTACAGTAGTGTTATGTTATACCAGCCCAGGGTTCATTGCGGCTCCCTGGGTCTGCGGTGACATTTGGTGACCCAGAAATTATGTTACTGCATCGATTGGACCGCATAACTTGAGAACATTCTCCATTATCATCATGAGCGTTGGCGCGGGAATATATTGTTCGATCGCAGTGCCACCAATGTTTTCAGCTTTACAGGAAAGCATGCGCCATGCTGCCACTCGACCTCGTCTTTCTATATTCTAATACGCTATAGCTACAAAACACGCTTCATGCTCATTTATTCTGTGTTTGGTTGTGGTTTCGAAATGCGCTGCCATATTCCACCGTAATTCAGATTGGCCTGCTCTGAACTGCATCGAAATGAAATTTTACCTGCTCCAAATCGCTACAAAATGAAATTTAGACTGCTCCAAACTGCTCCAAAATGCAGTTTTGTCTGCTCCAAACTGTAACAAAGCGCAATTTTACTGGCTCCAAAAATTGCTCCAAAGTGACTTTGGGCAGTCCCACCCTTTTGTTAGCACTTATGCACAACAATGCTCGCTCATCTTTGACACTCATCACAATGAAGCATGCTTCACTGTCTTCTTTTTTCTGTCCCCTTTCCAGAAATGTATTTTGTGTCACAATCAAGTATGCCTAGGAAATATGCTCACTCATGTTTTTGTCTGCTGTATGTTCTGCTGTGAGCTCAGTTACATTATTCTGTACATAAACTGCACTGCACTTGTTGCTCCAGAGGAGCGGCTGGACCTGGTGTCCTTGCTGGTAGACGACTGGGAGCTGCGGCAGAGCCTCCATGAACAGCTCCTGCGACAGTTCCCCGACCTTCTCAGGCTGTCACGTAGACTTCATAAACAGCGAGTTTCCCTGCAGGTACGGCTGCTATGTACTCCCAGCTGCCATCCTGGACTTGACTGGACTGTTCTGGACCACTGGGTTTATACTTACCTGCCAATCAGTCTTTGTCTGCTTAACTTTTAAACTCGGTGTTAAAACAGCTGCACAAATTGCGCCAAACTGCGCGGAGAGTGACCATTTGCCCCCCATCCTGCGCCAAAACGGCATTTTAGCGGAAAAGTGCGTCGAGCCTGTGCCAAAGCATGTATAAAAGCCAAACCCCCCTTCTGTTGATGCTTTGCAGCTAACAAAACTGAAATCAAAACAAACAGCACGTAATAATCGTCATCATAAAAGGAAGCAGAGGCCTGTCCATAGAATTTCTCACTATATATTGAGAAACTCTATGGAGCCCGTCGGAGTCATCCGGTTCGTCATTTGTGCATTTTCTCTGATGGATGTACAATGTAGTGCTGCTGTACCATCTTGCTGGTGCTTTATTTCGGTGTTCATCGAACCCATGTGGTACCACGGAGTTTTCCGAAGGAGGATGTCACATTCTTGGATTAAAGGTTAAAGGGCCCCTGAAACGGTTCGGACAAATTTTGTAGACGCATAGGGTACAGCTTAAGTAGAAAATTCGCACCACAATTTAAGTGAAGCGTTACGTATTAATGGAGCTACAAGCGATTACAAGTTACCCTCCTCCCTAGCCATGCTTTTCCTCCTCAACTCGTTCACCGAGCGATCGGGGCTAAGCTCCGCCTACACTGGTTCTGCGTCACGATGCGACGTCACATTGTCCACATCCGGTTGTTTCAGAGCCCACTCCCGCCCGCGCGAAACGTGTCCGCTAGCGGCTTGGCCGCCATTCCCCAGGGAGAGCTATCGAAGCAGTGTGTGGTGCGAGCATTCTGTTGTAGCGCCGAACGTGTCTGGTATTCCGGTAATTGCACACTAGCAGAATGTTTCGATGGAACGGTGAAGGCATAATCTCAAGTTGATGAAGGAACTTTAGCGTAGACGTACGTGAGCTGCCTGATCGGTCTCCACGGTCTAGCCACCTGTTGGCGCAGGGCTTAACCTGCCAAAGAAAGAGCTAATATTGCTCTAACCAAGTGTAAAACGTTTTAAACATTTACAAAAACAACGTGTTAATGATTACACTCCTGCGAAAAATTTACACCAGCAGCAAAGAAGAATAAATTTTGTTACTGCTGCCGTGTGCGGTTGAGCTCTATGCCACCAGGTGGCTGCACCGTGCAGACCATTCACATTTGCGCTTCTGTTCATCCCCTGAAACGACACGCAAGGGGACACCGCCAGGCCCTGTCCCCTTGTGCTTGCGTTTACCCTAATAGACAGTTTTAGTATGGTGTACGCTATTCCATTGTGTACACTAAAAATAGCAGGTCGTCACTGCGCATGCGCTGAACGCTAAACGAAATGGCGAGTATAGCGGGTGTATGCAACGCAAACGAGTTAGCATTAGCGTTTTTGCATGGTTTGCGGATTTTGCGGGAAACATGGCGGCGGTCCCGGCTGCCCGTTTCTAATTTAATTTGGCGCTGCATTTGTAAAATGCGCTTCGTTCATAGCAAATGACTGTGTAAACAGCTTTCGCTTAGTCTCAGGCCGCTTTGACGATAGAGTATTATGGATAACTTCGTGGTGTTTTGGAGATCACTTCTCGTTTCGAACGAGTCGAACCGTAACGAAAGAAACGTTCGAGATGTCAGCGCCACCTATCGCTACAGGTGCGAAATAGCCGCAACGACGGCATATGGCATAAAACTGTTTACAGCGCAAACACATGCAACCACAAAGTAAGGGACAGGACACAAGTGCTGACACAGCGCTTGGACACAGCGCTTGTGTCCTGTCCCTTACTTTGTGGTTGCATGTGTTTGCGCTGTAAACAGTTTTATGTCAAGTATGCACCAACTCGCCCAGAAAGAAGTTTTAATGACGGCATGTGGCCTTAGAGATCCGAAGATATCGTCGGCCAACTAAGATTGTAGAAAATGTGCGCTGCTTAGCGTACACTATATTATAGCGTATAGCGTACGCTATAGTTGCGTCCGCTAAACTGAAACTGTCTAAAACTGGACTCGCGAAACACTATTGCGTTAGTAATCTTCCGGCGCAAGGTGACGGCCGCAATCGCGCAAATCCTGGCGCCCATCGGATAGCGGCTGTCCAGTGCGCTGCAGCCAGTCCGCTCGTCTACTAGCTTGCAGAAGGACACGATATCGCAGCTTGACATATTGCCAGTCGCTGCGTTTTCAATCCACAACGCAACAAAGTCGAATCATAGTGCTCGCAAAAAGACAGACCGACACTGACTGCGGAGCTCTCGTCAAAGACGGAGCATGTTGTAACACAAGCAGACGACACTTGCCGTGTGCCGGAAGTGCTTAAGTGTACTAAAAAAATTGTTCTTGTGCATTCTCTTTATGTTACTTTCTTTTTATAAAAACAAATTAATTAATGTTCCAACTATTACAAACATCATTTGTTTACCATAAAGTTGGAAAAATTATCGATCACGCACCCTGGTCAGCCAATCAGATAGCTCGCCCCACTGACGTCATATCGGCGATTTCCGTCATATGGGTAGGGGCGGCTTAAAATTCTGCCAAGCAGTGGGCTGCGATCGGCAGCAATGTGCATTTTTAAAACCTTATAATAAATTACACGCTTTACGCGGAGCACTCAGATGTGTCAATTAATGATTAGAAGGACCTACTCTAACGACTCAGTACGTTTGTAGAAAATCGTTAAAATCGTTTCAGGGTCCCTTTAACTTTTGTTTATGTTTATGGGGGATAGCGGGGCTTTGCAAAAGAGCCGCTGTGATCAGAGTAGCACGTGGTGCATAGTTAAGAATGGTGTTAGTGAATGTGGTACACGGTGAGCGCCACCACTTCAATGGGTGCCGCCCTGTTCGTTGACACAAAACTATTGCGTCAAGTCTGTGCCGCTGCGCTACTTCGGTGAAGTAGCGGTGCTGACGCAGACGCAAAATCGTATTTGCGTCTTGCACATGTGCAATGGTGCTGACGCTATTTTTCTTTTGCGGCTGCAAAACCTTTACGGCCCCTATTCGGAAATTTCCTAATGTGCATGGCATGACATGATTATATTGCATGATGTCAGGTTCAGCGCAGGCGTGCATACTCGATTGGTCTTTTAGTGAGCCTCTGCCCACAAGCCATGACTGTCGCACTGTGTTGCATCCTGGGTTAATAAACACGCATTTGTTGACGACCTGTCTGTGATGTCTTCTTTGCGCCATATCGACGAACCTTGCTGTAGTTGCCTTTGTGCGTCACGGTGTGGAGGAGCGTCGCGTCCTTTCTTGATCGTGCTTGCAGGGTAAGCCTTGCGCAAGCTCATCTCCACAATATATGGACTACATGTATATCACTTAATATTTGCATGGTGTGTGCATTGGACTCTGCTCCAAAAGTGCTTGCTGCTGCTCCAAATCAGCTTTTTGCCTGTGCCAGGACTTGCGCCGAAAGGTGAAATGGCTGTTCCATCACTGTAAACTGTCAAGATTAAAAAAATTAGTGCCCAAATAATTTTTTGTGTCTCTTTGTTTGATCTGTGTCGAATGAACATCAGACCGATTTTCACAATATTAGAAAACCAGGTGGCAAAGTCAACAATGAAGAGCAAAATTATAAAAAAAATAGAAGGGAACAATTTTACAAAATCTAGTTCCGGAAGTCATCAGTGCAAATGTGCATGCCCAACAGAGTGAAGAGTTTGTTTGACTTCCACCAAACGGCTGCGCTTTCTATAGCTATGACTGCTCAAATTACCCTGCAGCACACTCAGTGTTGTCATCATTCACGGTTTCTGCTTGCTTACGTTGTATCTACATATATTATTATTCATTTTATCTCCTCATTCCCTGCTTTTTGCTTGCTTCTTTTTCAGGAAATATACAAGCTGTATCAATGCCTGCAAGTGCTGCCTAAAATGCGGGAGGCATTGACCAAGGCATCCGAG
Source organism: Dermacentor albipictus (assembly GCF_038994185.2). Taxonomy (NCBI): domain Eukaryota; kingdom Metazoa; phylum Arthropoda; class Arachnida; order Ixodida; family Ixodidae; genus Dermacentor; species Dermacentor albipictus. Next base: position 81,040,694 of record NC_091825.1, on the reverse strand, counting down.
TCACACAAGTCACCACTACTTGGCGCCATTTTTGCTGCGCCAATTCAGGCACGGACTTTTCTTCTAAACCTATGTGCACGTGCAAGATCTTGCACAGTGACCACAGTTCTTATTCTAACACTTTTATTCGTTTTACTTGATCCGTCCATAAGGAAAAAAAAAATATATATATGAATGTACACCTTGTCGGACAAAAGGTGTACCAGGATGTGTACTAGCATTACTGCCTATCGGCAGACGAAAGCATGGAAAAAAACAATGTTAAGTGTTCTCTTGAATGACGTTAACTAAAGAATTCCACCTTGTTGTGGAATTTCAGAGCAACCAAAGCCAAAGTAAACAAAAAAGCTTCCTTTAGAGTTGTACGAACAAAAGTATGGTAGGTTGCCATACACAAGTGGTACTGTCTGCTCCAAGTGGTTTAGAGACTTGCTGAGTTTAGGCAAAACCAGATCTTAACCTTGACTCAAAATATTAAAGATTTTAATAGATGTTATAAGGGGAAGCTTGTTTAACCCTTCCTTTATCGGGAGAATATTCAACTCAAAAGAAACAGTGCTTGTACCCTCCAAAAGCTGCTTTTTCTTAATTTCATTATTGGTTAACTGCATCCATGTGCACTATGCGTAATAATATGAAGAACAAAAGCACAGAAAGAAAGAAACGTTTCTTTCACTGTCTATACTGAAGAGCACATTCACCTGCGAATTGGTGATTGTTTTGTGTTGAAATGTTACAATATATATGCCTATCTTGCTTTTGCTTCATCCATTCATGATTTCTTCTGCTCCTAAAGTTGATAAAAAAAAATCTAATTCCATATCCCAGCTGACATTCCTAATCAGCTGCAGCACCTATTTTTGCACTGTTATGGTACTACAGCTCTTTACGCCCTGTACCTACGTAATCTGTCCAATATTTTACTGGGGCACAGAGTTGGGTGCATTCATTGTTGAGAAGTTCTGCCTTTTGCACCCAAGTGGTGTTTTGCATAGTAAAAGTGAACACCTTTCTTATTGAATCTACTGTAATTGAAGACGGTGTGCGAATTGGATGAACGTTAAGTTGGGGTGTGTAAGTACTCTAAAATTTTTGGACATTATATTTTTATTATATGTATTCTATTTGAAAACTAGGCATTCGAAAACTTTCGAATACTCGGTAGGATGTGAATATTTGAAACAAATTGAATATGTTGCTGGCAGTGTGTGGGCTAACACAATTCTTAGCGTATGTTTCTATCTAATCTAAAAACATCACTCTAGTATTGTGCTGAATGTTGTGATAATTTCGTGCTGCTGGTGAAATTTCACTTGTAAAGCATGCTTAGACACTGGACATGTGAGCATTGCGGAAAAGCCAGCCTCTCAGTTGCAAGGGGACAGGTTTGCGAGGGTCACTCTCTTAACACGATAGCGTTATGGAGCCTGTGTGGCAGAAAATTCAGCGTCGGCATCCGGCGTCCGCCATTGGATGTCATTTCGGCAAAAAGATTTCCAAACCACCTATACCACGGCCCTCCAGTGACGCAATGAGTTTACTGAACTAATTTAATTTCTCAACCTAAAATATGTGGGAAAATCATAGTAAAGTATGATTTACACACAACCTACAGACAAGATAGCTCTCTGATTGTAATTTGACTATACGAGAAAGCATAATTCTCTTACACGAAAACTCAAAGAAACCCCTTTTCTAGCGTTTATACCGCTCGCAGACCAACCGCGATGTCTGCCATTTGTGCGCGTCGGCAAGCGGGTGTCTTGGGGACCACAGAATGGTGCGCCCGGTTCCTTGCAATACCGCCAGCTGGCACTCACCTTCATCGCATTGCGGCCCACCTAAGAGGCTATGTTTCTACCACAAAGCCCACCTTCGTGCATAGCATTCACGGCCAGCGTTTCCAGGTAAACGTTATGGTCACATATGCTCCAGTTGCCGGGAAGCGTGAGAAGCAGTCAGGGATCTTTGAATGCTATCGCATTCCACTCTTAAAGGCAAAGCTTAAGTGTTCTCCAAATTTTTGCAGTGCCGCCCCCAATCCTGAGCTTATTGCTTGACAGCAAATGTGATGAGTGAAGGCTAGCACAGGGTCAAATGTCTGCGTTTATGGTCACTTGATGTTGTATATAAGGCGCAGGTTGGCGAGAACAGACAGGTAGTGGGAATTACACAATTTTCCAAGTTAATGTGAGCTAAATGCACAGTGTTTTAGGATAATGGTTTGCTAGTCATTTTTTACCGTTGACAATGTTATCGCAATGCTTCAACATGGTAAAATACCATATTTCCCACTATATAGTTGCATCGTTGTACAAGTCGCACCCGCCTCAAAACGGCAGTTCCCCCCTGCCAAAAATAAGAAAAAAAAAAGACATAAGCCGCACTGATGTATAAGACCCACCTGTTCATTTGATGAGGGATCTTTAAAAAATGCATTGACATTTCACTTCGTGAACGTGGATCATGCGCAAGCATATTGGTGCCATTCGTATAGAATTACAATAGCAATGATATGGACACTCCAGGCGCATTTCTGCCATCGTGGTAGCTGCAATGTTCCATATAAATCAAGAGCGATAACATCCCTGTGCGTCGTGTGCCGTACGTGCGAGTGAAAGCATGCGACGGTGAGCCAAATCACGCACAAGGGCGGAACACGGGAAGAAAGCGCGGCAGGGAAAGGGATGGCTTTTACTCTGGTAGCAACTGTGTAATTTGCACAGTGGGGTGCGCCTTATCTTGAAAGCGATCTGCAGATGCGATGACTTTGGAGTCAGTTGACTCGCGGTAGGCCTGCCGCCGCTTGCATTGCTGCTCCGTCCTCCTAGCACGGCACTCAGCAACTCGAGCAACACAACTTGTAGCAACTTCCAGACGAGGTCAACCCAGCGTTCTTTACAGCAGTTTTTTGCGAAAACAAAAACGAGAACTTAATATAAGTTGCATCGTTCTATAAGACACAATGAAAAATTCAGAAAGAAATGCAACTTATACACAGGAAAATATAATAACCAAACCTGCTAATAAATGCGGTTACACATAATTATTCTATATTCAATTCAATATTTCAAGCTGAGTATTCATATTCGAAAATGTTGAATGTTGATATGTTGAAAAACTGCTAAGAGAAAGCAGGGTGTCTACCATCCGGGAAAACCGGGAAAACCGGGAATTCTCAGGGAATTTGTACAGTCTGGAAAAACTCAGGGAATTTGTGCTTCTATCCGGGAAAATTAGCTCTAACTTTCTTGAAAGGGAACGAAAGTCGATGTTAATGCTGGCTCCAGTAACAGACGAAGCGCGACGAATCGTCATTGACGCCATGTCATCAGCACGATGTATTGCCAGAGTAGTTAACGACCGATTTTCCAGGCGCTTTTTCGGACATGCCCGATAATTTGCACCGCTTTGCGGCACCACCACGTACTCCATAGTGTCAGTGTATATTGCCCTAACTGCAGGTCTGAAATGACATTAATCAAAGCCGCCACCACCGCCATTTTGATTGTCTCGTCGCCTCGAACCGGCACTATCACAGGCAGATCTGCCGGCAGCCGCAACCACTACCACATCAACGTTAGGCCTAGCGGCTTCTGCGTTCGCTGTTAAGCTTTTTGCCGTGCGGTGCCATGTTTTCCATTGAAAGAATTCGCCGCTGTCAGCAATGGCACCGACTCCGCCTTTGTAATCCTCGCGATTGGCTTCGAAGCTCGCAGAGCACAGCGCGTTGCGTAATGCCAGTCTCCAAAAGTTAGATTCGCCCCAGTGCAGCAGTGCTAGGCGGTGAAGCTTAACAAGCGTAAGCGAGGTGCATTCCCACATTATGTGTGTGAGTGTTCCTGTTTCTGAACAGAGCCAACATTGGTCGCTTTCCTTGTCCCCTGTGATTTTGTTAATGCACTTTGGGTGTGGGTATGTGTTTGTCTGAAGTCGCCGAAACGCGACCGCTTGCGTTTCATCGAGTTGCTTGGCCAGTGGTGGCAGTGCGCGACGCCTCCAGCGATACCTATGGGCTATTTCTTGATAAGTCTCGCAGGGTTCCTCGTGTCTCTCCTCCTCATTCATGGCGTCCGCATCCGCGGACGAGGCTCGGCGCGCGAGATCTCGAGCCAAACTGTGAGCCGACGCGTTGCCGGGCGCAGCCGCGTGAGCGGGGGTCCACACGAGGGTTTTCAAGCCGGTTAGGGGGCGTCGTGTGAGGACATGGTACGCCTATTTGGAAATTCTACCACGGACGCAATTGCCGATGGCCTGCTTGCTGTCGCTGATAACGGTATTCGCTTCCGCATGCATGGCCATGGCCATCGGGGTTTCCTCCGCTTCCACCACTCGGCCAGCCGTGATTGTTGTGTTCTATCAATCCTCCGTTGTGATCCGCTACCACCGCGGTCATGAGGTCGCCGCGAGGGTGTCTGGCTGCGTCTGTGTTCATCTTGCGAGCTTAATTATACACGCGTGCACCCCCATCTCCTGTCACATTACGAGCACTGATATGCCTAATAAGCGTACTGGCAGGCCTTAAAAGCTTTTTCGGACGTGCCTGTGGCAATTTTAGCCTTTAAGGGCAGTTAGACATGCGTTCATTGTGTTCGGACTGCCCGATTTTTCGGATGTTTTTGCGGCCCCTTGAGAGTCCGAAAAATCAGACGTTGACTGTACAACTGACCAAGAGGATGCTTCAAGTAAGCCATGGAGCGAAAGCGTGGCAGAAGGAGGATGAGGACAGAAAGGACCGACACACTGAGGAATTAACAGGAAAGGAAGCGTGCCGCCACCTTTATGAAGGAGCTTGAGCTCAAAAAAAAGTGTTGGCTTACGCCGAGATACAGGTGTCCCTCATCCAAACCAAAATAAACTCTTCAAAGCAGTGAAACCCAACACCGAGATGTCGTGTACGGGCTGAGAGTATGTCAGGACAGTTGAGGTTGACTTCCCAGCTGCTGAGAGAGAATCTTAGTTGTGACAAAGTCCAGGCCTCATACCGATGAGCTTGCTATCAGTTGATAGAAATAGCTCATATTCAAAAATATTTGCTTATGTATGCATCTCCATTTCATTCATATTTGAAAATGTTCGACTCAATTCGGAATGGGTTTTACATTTTTTTTCGCTGCGCATTTTACGAGCACCTTCCTTCTGTTTTCTTTTTAAATAATATAGATATTACTCCTTACTATTCAAACTGGATTAAGTCATTTTTTGTTTCAACATGCTTACTAGAGAGTGACAGCATCGGGCAACATGGTGTCAGCTTGTCTTGACATAAAACGAAGTTCTGGCTCATTCAGGAAATTTTGCAAAGGTGCTCAGTGAAAACCTGGAAAACTCAGGGAATTTGGAAATGTCAACTTGGTAGACACCCTGTAAAGTTTTTGCTTGGGCCCAACTCTGATGTCACCTATTCAAATACAGTCTACTTTCCTTAGTTTGATCCTGTCTAGATCGCTGAAATTGATCCTATTATCTGGTGGGTTGAATTAAACAAGATACAGAAAAAATGCAAAACACACCACTGATCCATTTGGCATCACTTGCCTGATTTTAACATGCCTCTGGATCGAACGTGTGCCCACTTTCTATGTGTCCAAAGTAGAAAACTAGTGTAGAAATTACAATAAAGCTTCTAAAGAATGTAGAAATCTGATGCACACCCGACTTTTTAGCAAGAAATGTTGGCAAGTGTCTAGTACTTGTTGCACAATGGTGACCAGTTGTCTAAAGTCAGCGTGTGTTGTGGTAAAGCATACATATTCTGCTAATATGGTTTTGGTTTCGTATCGGATTCCAACGCACAGGAAATTTAAGGCCCAGTTTTCAAGAAAAATAAAAATAAAAAGAAACCATGTGCTGGAATCGGGTAAATACCATAACCGAACATTGTTAGCTGTAGTTACCCTTTAACAATCTTCCTATGGCTGGCCAAAATTAGGCATTTTCAGCGGGAGATTTTTTTGATGGATGTTCATTCACTGTTCCCCATGCTTTGCCATGACAGATGCCACCACTAAGCGTGTCGCTATTGAGGTCACCATAGGGTTCAGGCTTGTGCGTGCTGACTGGTCCAGTTGAAATTATTCAGCGAAGGCCAACTTTAGAATCGAAATAACAAATGTCTGTACCCATAACTATGCATGAGTACCAGCCGGCACCTTTGGTCAAAATGCTTTTCTGAAGTAACACCTCAAACAACTTCAATGAAATTTGTTGCATTTGAGGGGGAAAGTTAAATTCTGGTGACTGTAGGAAGCAGAATATTGATTTAAAACCTGACCAAATTTTTTAGAAAGACTGCTGAAAATTTATGATGGACATTCCAAAAGTAAGCTTCATCATTTATTTTCACATGGAAAGTTTATTGCCAAAGAAAAAATACACCATGGCATCATGAACTATACACCTTGCACTATTTTTCCACATAGTCGCCACCAACATTGAGACATTTGTTGTAGCGTGCAATCAAGTTGAAGAAATTGTTCTGGTAAAACACAGTGCCCTGCAATGCAAGGCTTGAAACATGAACTCTTCACCATACACAATCTGTAGGCATTCATAGATGACAGACACACTAGTCCCACGTCCCCATTCATACCGGGTAACAGCACGCACTTCCATTTGCAACCACGCTGTCAGCACACGTCTGTCTGCCATTGTGCTTTGTACTCGAATAACCTCGGGCACGCTGGTCTGCTGCTATTCTCTCTTCAATGCCTTTTGCATGCGTCATTCCTCCTCTGCTGACGCTCCTTCCATCACTGAACCAGCAATGGGCATCGATTCTTACGGCGATTGTTTGTTTCACCTGGTGTACCATCTTCGCTTTTAAAGAAATGACGAAACTTATTTCTGGAACGTCCCTCGTACGTGTATAAAAAAAAAAAAAAATTGGCAGTGGCTTAGCTCGGCTATGCCAGGGTATTCGTAGCAAAAGCTAAGGCATAGCATGGTTAGCCTTGGTTAGTCTTGACTGCAAGTCCAGGTTAGTGTGGTTGTCTAGCTGTGTTACGGCGTTTAGCCAGTCATTCGGCACGCTGTTCATCTGTTTCCTGGGCGATTCGTTTCCTCGTGATCTCATTCTGATGCCGATTGTCGATGTCAGCCTCCTCCTGCTTATCAAAATTGTCGCCGTCCATACTGCCACCTCAACTGTGGTTGCGGCACATGCAAACTCTCCTTTTCAATACTCCGACATGTTTTCAGACATGCGATGCAGCTGGCGAAGCGAGCGGAGGCGAGTACAACGACGAGGAATGCGGTGTGATGTCATACCAAACGGCAGCGGCAGATAGGCGAGGCGCTGCTTAGCGGCGGAACACATCTGGCTCGGTTCTAGTAGTGGCGCATGCACAGTAGGGACTAGGGAGCGAGAGAGAGAAACATCCACGGTGAGGCGCGCATTGTGACGCCATGGGCCTCCTCAAAGCACTGCCACGGCGAAATCGCAAGTTCGCGGCCAGTAAAGCTTTCGCTTTAATAGAAGCACAATGTTTACAAACACCTAACTCTGCACCAAAAAAACAGATATCGCAGTTCTGTAAACTTGGCGCGTCGCTATTTCTGGCGTGCGTCTTGGCCGTGACTGCACATGGCTGTAAGCGTGGCTGAGTGCATATACATCCGTGCACCCTGCTTTAGAGGTGATCTGCCGCGTGTGCAAAAAAGTGGGCGTGCCGAGATGGCGTGCCATCATGTAATCTGTCTTGTCGCGTATTTAGTATTGGAGCTTGTGTAATCTTGAGTTTTGGCGACCCATTGGAATGAGATGTAGACGAAGCATTCGCTCCCTGTGCCTTTCGTGATGGTGTTCTAGTACGGCCAACGCTATCAACCACGGAGGCGGAGTGCATGTGAAAGCGTGGCTGGCTTTGCTTAATCCGTACCACCGATGTTAAGATATCGGTGACATTGCATGAAACCGTATCTTTCATCGCCGATTCCCAAATTCATCAAGATGAATTGTTTTCACATTGAAATCACCTTTTTTTGATTGCCCTATAATCCAGAAAATTCTGCGGCCCCTTTCCTTGTAAGAAAAATAATCAGTGACTGTGCTTATTTGCATAAAGGGTTGAATTCCAACATAATGACATTTTGATTTAACGAAGCAAATTGCTGATTTTACAGGCTTTATTATATCGAGGTTGAACTGTATTAATTTTGTTGCTTTAGGTGTATTATTAGGTGCAGATTACAGAATTGTGCTATTGTTTTTCATTGCCCAGTTACAGAGTTATAAGCTTAACAGTGTTGTTTTTATAAATTTTGCAATTCTCAACAATTTTATCTAAAAAAGATGGCCTAAATAAAATGTCCGCTTCCAATAGTAACTATATTTTAAGCTTTTTTGTTCGAACGTAAAAGTGTCATTGAATTCGGTGCAGCAGCGCCTGAGAAAAATTATTTCTCCTTTATCATGCATTTATATAGAAGCCCCCGAGCTAAACCTTCCTCTTAAGCCTGACCTCGGTGCTCCTTCACTCGTGCAGGAGTTGGAGGGAGATTTCAGCAAGTACCTAGAGATGGTGGAAAGCACGCTGGACTTTGAAGCTGTTGAGCAGCGAGACTTCCTGGTGAAGCCAGAGTTTGACAGCGAGCTCCAAGGTCAGTCCATGCTTGGGGTCCTGTTGCTTAGGGGACGCTTGATTATGCAGCTGATTACCCAGAAGTTGTCTAAAATCTAATACCGTATTTACTCGCATAATGATCGCACTTTTTTTGTCAGAAAAATTGACGCAAATTCAGGGGTGCGATCATTACGCGGGGTTAAATTTTCCGCGAAAAAAAAAATTTTTTTTTTTCGTCCCGCGTTTGCTGCGGGATGCGAGATTGCGGGTGCGGGACACCAAAACAAAAATGGCGGCTGGCGGAGCAAGCCGAACGCGCCAAACGCGATTTTTTTTTCTTCTCGTGAGTACATTACGTGCATTGAAACAGTTTCTTCCGTATCAGTGATGAATATTATCGTTAATATCGGCAAGTTTGCGGCAATAACGAAGCCATGTCCACTTTGAGGGGACAGAAACAGGTGGGCGCGCTTAGCTGCCAGTGACATAGAAACACATGACGGGCATGCTGCGGAAACTGCGGCATCTGTCTTCACTACTATCCTAATACGGCACGTTTCCGCTAAGGGTGGGCGAATATCTTAGCTGTGTTACAAGCGTCGGCGTATGAATAGGGTACACTTTTAACGTATCAGAGTAAACGTGGCTACTGTCATTGCCGCGCGCGATTTGTTGCGTGCTCACGAGTGCAAAAGCAGATGAAAAGAATCGAAATGCGCCTTTATTGTTTTTGTTGACATCAGCCATTACAAAGGCAACCCATAATAAAGGCAAGTTTGGTTGTACCTCATTTTGTCATGGAAGTGCGGAAAGTGATGAAAGTAATGAAATGAGGCATCTACTTAAGAATGTTTAGTGCGTGCAGGCCGCTTGGCTTGTCTTAAAGAGTCGTTTGCGTAGCATTCGACAGGTGGCAAGCGCGATCATTATTCGCTAGACTTAGCACACGATGTATGGCTGCGGCAAGTTCGGGGTGCGATCATTACGCGGGAAATAAAAAAAATCGAATTTTGACGACAAAATTTAGGGGTGCGATCATTACGCGAGTGCGATCATTATGCGAGTAAATACGGTAAGTTGACCTGCCACAGGGACTGAATGGCTATAGCGTTCTGTTAATGAACGCGAGGTCACGGGTTCGATTCCCGGCTGCGCTGAACTTAAAGAAAATAAATGAAGCTCCCTTAATGCTGTCAGTTTGTCAGACAATTCAGCTTAACAGAGCCATCTGGTGTAGAGTGGTGCACAAAGAGATACCATTCCCAGATGCCTAACGTTTGTGTAGCCTTTTAGGACCAAATACTCATGCTGAAGACTTAAGGTCTTCTAGCTGTGAGCCACTTGAAGAGTTCCTACATGTCTCGCTTGTTTTCAAGCTTGTTTTGCAATTACTGCAGTGCATCATGAAAGTATTATGGATGTTACTGGGGGGAAACATTGGGAAGTGCAGTGGTGCTTGACCTTGCATTTGTCTTTTTGCAGCGCTTCACGAGGAGTTGGAGAAAGTGAAAAGTGAATGCGAAAGCTACCTCAGAAAGGTTGGTGCAGGACGCAGAAATGCGCATTTCATTTGGTAGCAGTTCTGAACCATCAGTGGTTGTAGGAGCAACCATTGTACACCAGTAAAGTGAGCAGGCAACAGTAAGGAATATCGTTGGGCAAGAGACGGACACTAGAGTGATAACGACAGATAGGTGCTGTAGCTACTCTTGGTGGAAGCCTGAGAATTCACTGGAGCTCAGGCCATAAAACGGCATCGCACTTGCCCTCCATGACTACTATGACCTCCGTACTACTATGACTTTCACGAGATTTCGCACGACTCAGCACCATATGCGTCTGCGCGTACAGCCACCAGCGTTTCTGGCGCTGTGCTAAGCTTGCTATCTATGCACCATGCCAGGAACACTGTCGGCCGTATTTTTCGAGAAGTTCAATGCAGACTCATGTAAAATCTCGCGAATGTGATAGTAGGTCTCCAAACAAGATTGTTCAAGAATACTGCCATTGTGTGCATGGTATCTGTGGCCAACGAAGCGCAAATGGCAGCGACAACGCACCGCTTAAATAATGAAAACTAATTAAAAAATATTTTCCCTTCTGTGAAAGTAAATTCTGCATGTCTTATATTTTCTTTTACAAATTGAGGCTTGCTACATTTAGATGCACTTTTGTGTTCTTACTTTGGTGCCTTAAAAAATGGCTACGATTTAGTTTCAGGGGTGCGTTAGAATAGGGTAAATATTATAGTTCACATTTAAAGGCAGTACAGTTGAACATTGATATATTGAACACTGATATAATGAAGGAAATATATGATTTCCTTGGCCATTCTTTATTTATATCGATTAATCTCCTGCTGTAACAAAATTGAAAACCCACTATCACTATAGCGAAGCTATATTTTTCAGGCTACCTTTTAAACGTAAAGAACTTGAGCTATGCTGCAAGGTAAACCGATTATATGTTTTGCTCTCTCCCTCTCTCTCTCTCTCTCTCTCTCTCTCTCTCTCTCTCTCTCTCTCTCTCTATATATATATATATATATATATATATATATATATATATATATATATATATATATATATATATATATATATATATATATATATGCATGCTTCTTTTTTTAGCTGCACCAGATTTAAAAAGGTTATCTGTAGCCAGTAGGGCAGTTCTAATCCTTGGTGTACATTACTCGGTGAGGCGGCTGCTACTCTACAAGAAATCAAAAACTTCATTGATTAATTCACCAAATTACACCAATTATCGTTTTAATTAATTACTTTTTGGCATAAAGTTCAATTTACAAATTGTAACCGGTGGGTTCACCAGACATATTCACTTGGAATGAATTCTTGGGACTATGCCGTTTCCATGATAATAATTTTCAGTGTCCTACGAAATCCATTGGCATTCCAGTTACTTTTGTGCTGCAATCCATAAAACAGTTTTAAAAAAATAGGTAGAACAATAGTGCATTTTTACCGCAAGTTTGACAGCGCATATCTTGAAACATGTGTCATCCTCAGGATTCGTTCAACGTCAATATGCCTTGCATACTTACTGTGTTGCTGTGCTGGCATAAGAGGCTAAATAGATAGATAGAGAAGCTCAAAATGCCTAGAGTAAAAAGAGAATGCTAATGGCCTTTTAAAAATACACCTCATATACTCTTATAGCAAAAATGTCAAATACAACCACTGACTCATTTTTCAGAAGCCTGATTTTTATGATCTACGCAATTATTCTGACTTTCAAGCAACATGTGTTGGTACCATGCTGCAATAAAAAGTTGAGGGACGCAGTCTATTGAATAGCACCTGAGCAATCAACGCTGTCCTTCATCCTGCTTTCAAACATCATGGATCAACTAGCTCGGTTGCACACCTTACTAAAATTTGTACTGCAGGATGCTGATCAGCACTGCATTGTGATGACAAAATTAGTGCTTTTGATTCTTTTGCATTGTGTCTATGGGAAAGAGAATAAAGGTACCCAAACTGCTTATCTTATCAAAGAGCTCATCTGAAAGAGTATGCTCTATTTGGGTTCTCCTAAGAGCTTCATTTTCTTCCAGTTTGTGCGGCTGAGAATGTGTACTGCATATTCTCGTCTAACGAAATGGCTCGGGTCATGGTTATGTAGGTTCCTACTGTTCTAGTAAATGCTATGCTGCAATGTGCCCCAGTGATGTGCGCTTGAAGATTAAAAAAAAAAACGAAACTGTTCTACTCAAATGAAAGTATTTTCACCCAAAAAAGTAGTTGGCCTTGAGACTATAACTACAAGGATAGTCATGGTGGCATGATGATAATCGTTACAGTGACTAATGATTATAATGGCATGACAATTACAGGAACACCAATGATAGTGTGAGAGCTCACATTGTATAACCAGTATTGACACTTGGCTAAAGATGGTTTTATTGTTCTTGGTATTTTTTCTGGCCAGGGGAACATGATAATGGTAAACGAGGGAACAATACTTGCAGCAGGTGCCATGAAATTTATATACAGTATTCAAGAACTCCTATCGCTGTTAAATATTTCATGATAGCAGTTTATCTTGCTCAACAAGTTGTTACTCTGCCACTTAAATAAAGCAAAAAAAAAGCCCAGTGTTTGAGGTTGCTTGGGCAAGTAACGTAAAACAGGCAAGTCATCTGCAGAGCCAGCGTAGTTGCAGCTGGATCATCTTGCAAATCTGTGTTTGATCACTCTAGCCCATTTGGGACTCGTGTGTGATGAAGTTCACCTTCAGTGTGTTTTCTTTCTTTTTTTTTCTCATCTCAGGCTGCAAAAGACCTAGGCCTGGAAGCTGCCAAGACCATAAAGCTGGAGACGAGTAAAGATTTGGGCTACTACTTCAGAGTAACCCGCAAGGTCGGAATGGTTACTGCTCATGCTCTATTTGTAACCAGTAAAGAAGCAAACCCAATGAAAGACCGATGCCAAACTGAAATGTGTACCATCACCACAAGCTGAGAATGGTGTGAAGCTTGGCTAGATGGTGGGAACATGATTAAGAAGGACTTAATCATACCAACGACTCGCAGAGGTCACATGACGAAATTAGTTGCAAATGGTTCCTTTGGTTGAAGAGCGACTTCTTTGTGTCATTTGCTTATGTCTTGATCTTTTCGTCAAGCTGCAACCTACTGAACCAGTCAACAGCACAGGAGCAGGATGTCTGCACATGCTGATGCCTACTTTATGTGGCAATGGCAGTGAGCAGGGTTGCGATCACACATACAGCGTGCTCTCCAAATGCTTGGTTTTGCAACTGTGTCACAAAGTAGGCCATCGAAAAATTTGTGAGAATGCTAGGACGAGCACAGCCAATAGACGAGCGATCGCAACCCAGGAAGTTTGCGTTGCCAATTTGGGCCTCAATTGGGACCAATACATTAACAGCGGCAAAGTGTTTCTGGAGCTTAAAAAATAAAAAAATTTATGCTGAAAATTTTCTTTTAAACTCGCAACATTTAATTTGCTCAGTAATGGCTATGCGTGAATATTAAAACAATTTAACAGCCTCATTATTTTTATTTTGCACTAGGCAGTATCGCACACAGACAGCATTGTTTGATGTCTGCTGCGTATTGTCTGCTACTGCCATGTTCACATCTTATCCACTACACTGTCACGTTCTCGCATAAGAACGTTCACTTGGGCCTGCACACGTGTCAACACCAGCCTGCTCGTTGCTTTTATGGAATGGGCAAGCACTCCTGGACGGAATATAGTGATGGCATGTAAAAGCTGTCATTGCACTGGCATTGCTGTCTGTTGTAAGTGGAAAGCGCTGCTGCTAGCCTACCACTGTTATATTACCTGGGCCGCTCCATACATGGGGTCTCTGACCGATGACTTGAACATTGATAATGTCACGTGGGGCTGAAGGTAGAACATGTTTCCAGAAAGACAAGCAACACTAAAATTGCAACGACAGCAGCGAGAACTGTCGTTGGCCGCCGAATTGAATGAAGGCCACTTGAGCCTGGTTGCTTATGTGTAGATGCATCAACTACTGTTGCAATATGGGCTTGTTGGTACGGCATCTGGAATACTTTGGTATTCCATGTGGACGAGGACACAAGAAGGCACATGATAGACACAGACGCAATGCCGTGACCAAACAGAATGAGCACTGCAGATGTTAAATAAACGTGACTTCAGAAAAATGGTGTGTCACTACATAGCTTGAATGCTAATCACATTACTGTTGACAGTCATTATGAAATTAATTTTGCCATATTTCTTTTATATCATCGTGTTTGCATCTTGATTTATTCTGATGGTGGTTGTAAGATTTGCGAGAATACACAGTCATTGACCAATTATTCGGACATGCCTGATAATTCGGACGCCATCATAGCACCACCGCGTACCCCATAGAACCAGTGTAATAGGACGTCTGAAATTTTTTATGCTGAAACCCTTCGACATCTGACTTATTGAACTGTTTACCCTAAGCGCAGGTCCAAAATAGCATAATTGTAGCCGCCACCACCATCAGTTTGGTTATCTTGTAGCCATGAACCTAGCGCTCTCGCATTCCAATCCACTGGCAAGTGTAGTAATCGTTTTGTGCTGCTGTTAGGCCTAGCTGCTTGGACATTCACCATCAAGCTTCTCGCTGTTTGGTGCCACTTTATTCATTTAAATGATTTACCGCTGTCGGCAACGGGCGCAAATTCTGCCTTCAATATCCTTGCCGACGGCGTCGAAGTGCAGAAAGCACAGCAATGGTTTAAAGCGTTGCTTAATGCTCCCGAAAATTAGCTTCATTGCAATGCAGCTGTGTTATGCAGTCAAACAGGCAGTGTATTGTGGTGAAGCATACCAAGAGTGCAAAGAGCCACTCTTACAGTACATAAAATATGTTATTGATATTAATTAAATGTGTTATAAATAAATAATACATGCAGGCACCTGCTATCTCTTGTCACGGTAAGAGCATTGAGATGCCTAGTAACTGTACTAGCTAGCCTTTTAAGTTCTTTCATATGTGGGTGCGGCGGTTTGAACACTTGAGGGCAATTAAAAGCCTGCATTCATTTTTTTGGACTGCCCTATTTTTCGGATGTTCTTGCGGTTCCTAGGGAGTCCAAAAATTAGATGTTGACTGTAATGTGAGTGGAAATAATACATGTTGAATGGACAGCTGCTCAGTCAATATTGGCACGTTACTTCACTTCCAATGGTTGTAACTTGGTTCAGTGTCACAATGTTCTCTACTTTTGTTCTTGCTCACTTATATATGTTTAATGTTTCCAGCTCTGTAGCAGCCACTGAAGAGAAAGAGAAGGATTGCTTCAGGATGCTAAACTTCATCAGTCTATCAATAAATAAATCACTCATGTGCTTGACATATTGATCACATTCTCAATGTATGTGTTTTTATTGTTGGTCACAGGAGGAGCCAGTATTGCGTTCGCGCACGGGATACACGACTATCGACACCAAGCAGAATGGCGTGCGCTTCCGCAATAGATCGCTGACTGAAGCCAACGAACGTTTTCTGGAGGCACGAAAGGCGTACGATCGTGCCCAGGAAGGAATCGCCAAAATGATAGTCGAAATCGCTGGTAAGCACATGGTCCTGCTATATGCATTTGCTGCTCTACATCATTGCTTCATCATTTCCGGCTTTCGTCATTGCTCTACATCATTGCTCAGTTCAGTCGCGCTTCTGTGCTTTGGAACTTCGTGTGTACCCTCCTTTTACAATGACCACGCCTGAAGTGTTTGTTGTAACAGTATGCACAGTTTCGAATGTATTCATTAAATCTGGATGCAGTTTTATTGGGCAGGGTTGGAAAATCGTAAATGCCATGAAATGTCATTAAAACTGATAGAGACTGTTGTACAGTCGAATCTCGATAATTTAAACTCGAAGCGGCCCGAAATTATGTTCAAAATAAAAGATGTGCGATTTAAAAAAAGGATTCTTGTTTTCGAAGTATTCATGCACCATAGAATGATGCACAAATGGTGCAAGTCGTAAAATATTGCGGCGCGCAAGCACACGGCTAGCGAGGACCATGAAACTGCCCATGCCAGCCAATGCTCGCTTCCTCATAACAGAAAACGAAACTTCAAGGAGCGTGCTAAGCTGGCGCCGGGCCGACAGCCTTCTAGTTTCTACACCTTCTCAATTATTCAAACATACTTGCAGCGGCTGTACGGCTTCCTGAGAGCCGTACAGTCACTGTGAATAGCTTTGCATTGATGCGATGCTAAACCATAACTTTGATGGCCAACAGTCAGCAAAACAGGGCTGGTTAGGCCTAACAGCCAAGGAAGGCATGGTAGTGGATGATAAACCGTTAGGGAAAGTTTGCTGCTCATCGGTGAGCGAGCTTCTGATCTTGCACACAAGCTGTACCGAGGATCACAAAAGCAATGAGCACGCCTGCCAAGTTCGTCTTTGCACTTATTGAACAGAAAGCATCAAGCTGAATTTGCGCAACACAGCATAAACTGTGTCTCGCATTCGAGGTTGCACTTTACAGCATTGCAGTGACACACGATGGGTAAATGCGAAACAGTCCCGTTGCCTCAACCACTGCAATATTTTAAGTAGAATGCTGCACAACAGTGGGCGAGAGCCTGTAAACAAATTTGCTGTGCTGCAGGAATTGAGAGATGTTGAACTTGCATTTTTTACATGAAAATACAATAAGCTATATACTTTGAAAATAAACTGACCGTAGGGGTGAACTTGTTTCCCTTTTTTTGCAAGTAAAAAAAGAAACTTTTTTTAGATTTGTTACGATCTAGCATTTATGTCAAGGTGTTTGAACTATTTTGCTTCAAGATTACTCGAAACTAATTACTATTTCTTTCAACTTCACTGAAGCAAAAAATTTATATTCTCACAAGCCCAATATTAATGCAGTGTGGGCCTGAAGGTAGCAGAAATAAATCAAATATGAATCCACTGTATGCCTTCCGTCTTCCTCATCTGTGTTTGTTGTAAAAGATGAGGAATTATA
The DNA here is from genome assembly GCF_038994185.2 of Dermacentor albipictus. Taxonomy (NCBI): domain Eukaryota; kingdom Metazoa; phylum Arthropoda; class Arachnida; order Ixodida; family Ixodidae; genus Dermacentor; species Dermacentor albipictus. The sequence goes on along the minus strand of NC_091825.1, from coordinate 81,023,630 downwards.
ATCGTGCGTAAACCTTTCTCATCTGTACAGATCATCATCAGCTTGTTGCATCTTCTTTGTCGTCATAGCTCAAGCTTGGCTGAAACAAAAACAATTCCTTACAAAAGAAATAAGCTACTTCTTTAATGGCTGCTTTCCCAGCTGGCTACTGGGAGCCCCTGCAGCAGCTGTCGGAGGTCATCTCCCACCTAGATGTCCTAGTTGGCTTCGCCGTGGCAGCAGTGTCAGCCACCAACAAGCCTTTTGTGCGGCCCACCGTGCGGCCCAAAGGTGAGCAGCTGAGACATCCATTGATACGCCTGGATATAACAAAGTCGATAAAATTGGCACTTAATTATATTGAAATTTGTCTGCGTAGAAGTTTGACATTGCATTAATTAAAAGTACAGTCGCCACTTGAATTTTCTTGTACGGAATGGGCTATAAAAAATGTCTGAATAATCAGGCAGCTCAAAAAAACTAATTTCAGGGTCATTGAACAAAGTCTTGATGCTGTAGCGATGAAAATATTGCCGCAGTTTTTGGTTTAATGAAGTGCTTGCGATTCTTTGACACGCATATATAAGGTCTAATGTGCTGAAAATCTTCTACAGTTAAGCTTGATTGGACCTATGGCCGTAGTGATTACTGCGAGGTGAAGCGAACCTGTTTGCCTGGTTTTGGTGATTAATTCGCAAACCAGAGTGCTACAATGTAGCTCAAGTAAAACTCTAGCTTGGGCTAGTTGGTTCATGCTTGAATGTGTAAAGAGCAAGGGGCAATAGACCAGGACAGAAGAACACAAACGACAGGACTGGCGCCGGTCCTGTCGTTTGTGTTCTTCTTCTGTCCTGGTCTATTGCGCCTTGCTCTTTACTCAATGTAGCGCTGCTCTAGGCTGCGCGTGTCTTGTTTCTTATTTAATGATCACTTACTGATTTTGCACTCTCCCATTTTCTGTTTCCATAACCTCTATTTCTCTCTACGCTTTCGCATTACAAGTGCCTCAGCATCATTTGGAGGCATGTGTTTTTGTCCAGGCTCAGGTGTGATACGGATGACAGCTTTGCGCCACCCCTTAGTGGAAGCCCAAGGGGACGTCCTCTTCATTCCCAATGATGTGGAGATGCGCAAAGGTCGGTGGCTGCTCCTTTAGGGCTATGCACTGCAACTTATTACAGTAGAACCCCATTGCTGCATTTTTAAAGGGACTGTGAGAAAGACAACAAGAAAACGTACTCTTCGGGAAAATGTAGCCATGAGGAAGGGAACAAATTGCCACAGCACATCAAAAACAGTCCTAGTGACTGCCAGTGCAGTTATTAGATGTCTTGGTGCTTGTATTGTGTGTGACCATGCACGGCAGATGCACACGTGTATAATTGAGGGACATGTATGGCAAATACATTTGCACAGAGTCAGTTGCTTCTAGTTTGTAGATAGGGTATCACCAAAAGGGATAACAATACAATCAACTCTCGTTATAACAAACTAATGGATGTCACAAAGCAATTGATTCTCCTTAAAGTTTTATTAGAAATATATGCACTTAGATCTATGCATCAAGCAAAAGTTTCTCTAAATGAACATTGTGTCAGGCGAGCTGTACCTTTACACAATTTACTAGCTGTGTGGCCATTGTTTGTTGTTCACAGATGATTATGTGGTTGGTGTCTGCACTCTTAATAGGAATATTCACTGAGAAAATTGTAATAAGGTCTGTTTAAGAATGACAGCTCTACAGATATACAGCTGTACCATAAGGAAAGGTTGCGGAATGTCTGGTATCTTTTGATGCAGCTTTGCAGCGTGCGCATGTTTGGATAACCAGTTTCACAAAACCATCATGCAAAATGTTGTTTGCTTTAAGTCAAAGTTGTTCAACCTCCATGGTACAGAAAAATATGGCTGTATTTTCCAAATGCCTGTGTTGGCTGCACGGGCCCATAGTGTCATACACTGTGAGCAAGGCAGTCACTGCCAGCCTTCCTCTCCCTTGTTCTTTCTCCCTCGCAGGTTCAAGTTCTTGCTACATTATCACTGGTCCGAACATGGGTGGGAAATCGACATACATCCGATCAGTGAGTATTTTGATTTTCACTTAAACGGACCTTCAAACAATTTTGACAATTTTGTACAAACGTACGGAGTTAGGTTAAGTCCTCCCGATTGTCAAGTGACGCATTTAAGCACTTCACGTAAAGCGTGTAATGTGTTATAAGGCTTTAAAATATGTACATCGCTACCAATTGTAGCGCCGCTGCTACCCTGAGTTTTCACCCGTCCCACCTCAAGCGACGCGTGTTGCCCCTCTGACATCAGTAGGATGAGCTATTTGATTGGCTACCCAGGTTGCATCATCAATAATTTTTCCCACTTTGTGGTGAACAATTGTTGTTCATAATAATTGGAATGTTGGTTAATTTTTTTCTATAAAAAAACGTAACAGAAAGGGAACACATAATGACAATTTATCACTACGCTCAAGTACTTCCAGCATACAGCAAGGGTCATCTGCTTGTGTTGCAATGTGCTCTGTGTTGATGCGAGTTACGTAGTCAGTGTTGCTCTTGATCTCTCTTTTTGCGTGTACCATGGTTGTTGTGTTGTGGGCTGGAAATGTAGCAATCGGCAATATGTCAAGCTGCAACATCATGTCCCTCTGCAAGGTGGCAGACAAGTGGAGTGGCTGCAGCGAATTGGACTGTTGGTATCCGATCAGCACCAGCATTATACACGTTTGCAGTTGTCACTTCATGCTGAAGGCTTACTACCACAATAGAGTTAGCGTGTCCGGTATTTGGGTAAACAAAGTACAAATGGACTGGGCATTTTACAGTATGAGTGGAGGCACAAACATGAATGGCCTACACGGTGCAGCCACCTGGTGGCACAAAGCTCAACCATACACAAAGCTAATATAGCAGTAACCAACTGGATTTGCTTTGCTGCTGGGGTGAATTTTCGGCAGAACCATAATCGTGAGCACAATGTCTCTTTGAATGTTTAAAATGTTTTACACTTAGTTACAGCAATATTGGCTCTGTGTTTGGTTGGTCAAGCCCTTCACCACCAAGTGGCTGGACAGTGCAAGCCGACAGGGCCACCCACTTACATCTACGCCAAGGCTTCTCCAGCACAGCAGTAGTAGTACGGAGAGCTTTAGTTTACGCCTCCGTCCATCTGTCAAAATGCCCAGCTCACCTGTGATTACTTTAATACCGGATACACCCAGCGCTGCGACAGAACGCTCACAACGCACGCTGCTTGGATAGCTCTCACTGAGTATCGACAATCAGGTGGCTAGTGGAGAGCTTGGAGAGGCTTCGTACACTGGCTCTAAGGCAACAGGAAATGTCACGACGCCACATGATGAAGCAGAGCCAGTGAAGGCGGAGCTTAGCCCCTATAACTCGGTGAATAAGTTGAGAAAAAGCATGCCTAGGGGGGAGGCTAACAAGTAATTGTCCGTAATTTTCTTAATATGAGATGCTTCACTTAAATTGTGGCGTAAATGTTTTACTGTAGGTGTACCCTACACATCTCCAAATTTTGTCTGGACCGTTTCAAGTACCCTTTAACTTGACAGTCGAATGCATGGGAAGTAAAAGGGAGGCAAATTGGGAAAGGAGCTTAAAGGGTGAGTAACTGGAGAGAAAAAGATAGTAAGGGAATGTTTCCAATGCAAGATCACATGCTTGCTGTCATTGCAAGTAGCTCAACAAGGGGTACTGAAGAAATGCAATTCTCTGTCTATGAAGTCCACAGTAGGCTGGCAAATGCACAAGTCGAAGACGAGCAATCTCATATGCTTCGATTATCTAGTGCAGGAGTGAGTTTATGCACTTGCTGAAGATGCAGATACCCTCATATCTGGTTGTGCAACGACAGCAGTACCATAGTGCCACTTTTCCATCTAGGATTGATAAAACCCACCAAGACAAGTAGGGCCTGTACCATAAACAGAATGGTGACCTGCATTTTTTATCATAAGAGCCAGGGCATCTACCAACCAGGAAAACCGGGAATTCTCAGGGATTTTGAGTAGTCTGGAAAAACTCAGGGAAAACTCAGAGAATTTGTGCCTCTATCAGGGAAAATTAGCTGTAATTTTATTGAAAGGGTTGAAAGTCGCGGTAATGCTGGCTCGAGTAACAGACAGGAATCGTAATGAATTGTCTTTGACGCCCTGTCGTCGGCTGGAGGAGTTGCCAGTGTACAGTCAACGACCGACTTTCCGGATTCTCGATAATTTGAACGGCTTCGCGGCACCACCATGTGCCCCATAGAGTCAATGTATCAGAACGTTTGCAGTTTCAGGTGCAAGAACTCTTCGCCGTCTGATTTTCCGAACGTTTTGCCGTGACCGCAGGTCCGAAACGGCACTAATCAAAGCCACCACGGCGGCAACGCTACGCCTAGCTGCTTCAACGTTCGCTATGAAGCTTCTTGTCGTTGGGTACCGTGTTTTTTATTGAAATAATTCTCTGCTGTCAGGAATGGCACGAACTCCGCCTTTGTGGTCCTCGCGATTGGCTTAGAAGCTTGGAAAGCATAGTGTGTTGATAATGCCGGTTCCCGAAAGTTAGCTTCGCCTTTGTACAGAAATGTTACTTGGTGAAGCATACGTAAAAGTATTGCAGTGAAACATAACAAGCGTGGGAAGGGGCTATTGCCACGGGACACAGTATCTATTTCTTAACCCTTTGAAGGTTTTCGCCGTACATGTACGGCAGTGGTTTTCTGTCCCGCAAGGTCTTTGCTGTACGGGTACGGTTCCGACCCTCCGTTCGAAATTTCGCGCCATAATGACGATGCGTGCTTACCAGGAGGTGCTGCCACTTCTTAGCACTTAAAAGATGCGTTTGAAATTGATGCTACCTTCATAGGGAGATAAACAGAGCTGATTGCTAGCTTCAGCGCGTCGCTCATACTGCGGCAACGCCCCTTTGGCGGTTTCGGTTTCGCCGCGTGATCGCAACGGAGGCGCGCAAAACGTCATTTTTTTCTTTGCCGGCACTCTCTTTCAGGGCGGCGGAAGTTGATTTCTATCTTGATTGGCGCTGCTCTTAGCTTGGTTACGGTATCAGTGCCGTTCGCGAGGTATTCTCGCTCTCAGTGGCAACGCCTTGCGGTTTCGGTTCCACTGCGTGATCGCAACGGAGGCGCGCGAAATGTGGTTTTTCTCTTTTTCGCCACGCTCTCGCAGGGGCAGCGGAAGTTGATTTCTATCTTGATTGGCACTGCTCTTAGCTTGTTTATCACCACCGCTCACGAGGTATCACCTTTATCACCACCGCTCACAGCTCAGAGGGTGCCTCAGACCTTTAACCCTTAGGGGCAGTATAGGGCATGCATTCTTCTTTTCGGATTGCCTAACATTTTGATCATTTTCATGTGCCCTAAGGAGTCCGAAAAATCGGACATTGACCGCACTTTTTGCCATAAAGACGTAGGTCACTATATATTGAGGGTTTAAGGAGCCATTGTGTTAACATATGAAGTATTTTTCATGGTGCTGTGTTCTCAGATGTAAAGCAAACAGATGTTGAAATTGGCACAAACCTGCAAATAAATAAACAACAGCCTCAGGAACGCTGAACTTTAACTTTTGTTTGCTTGTGAATAGGTGGCCCTAGCAGTGCTCATGGCTCAAGTGGGAAGTTTTGTGCCATGTGATTCTGCCGAGCTGTCACTGGTCGACGCTGTGCTGACACGCATTGGAGCTGGTGACCAGCAACTCAAGGGCGTCTCTACATTTATGGCCGAGATGCTGGAGTCTGCACACATCCTCAGGGTGAGATGTTCCTGCATTGCAGGCTCAGCTGATCATCCTTTCCTGGTCGTAGCCTGTGTAGTATGATTCTTAATCAGAAGCTGATAATGTGCATGTTTGGCTTTAACTGGATTTTGTTCTGTAGAAATAAGACAAACTATTTTATGCCCAGCACTGAAAAACACTCAGCCGTTTCTTGCATTTGCTTGTTATGGATCCTTACTATAAATAAAACAAATGAAGAAGAGGAATGCATTCATTTTTAGGATGTTTTCACAGCTCCTAGGGAGTCTGAAAAAAAAAATTGTAAGTTGACTATCAGCTTTTGGTGTAAACAATTCCTTGAGATAGTATAAAAAGAAGCATTAACTCTAGTGACTAGCCCTAGCGAAATGCCGAGGTTGAATCTCGGACGACTTTTCTCGAGAAACTTTACTCGCTGAATGCGTGGCTGCCAACAAATGATCCCGACCTAAGGATGTTAACACTTAAGAACAGTGACCTTTAGAACATGCAGGACCCCTTTTATTCATCGCATGGCACTTTTAATATGGTTTGATGATGAAAGCCAACCTTTGTTTTGAAATGTGACTAACTGAAGTTGTCTTCTGTGCCAGTGCTGCTTCCAAAGACCAAGAATTTGCGCATAGATACATCAGAATCGCTAGAAATGCAATGTTTCCATGCATGAGTGGCACGCAATGCTGACGCCATCTCGCAAACTAAGAGCACTCATCGCACCAGCCATGCCCTTTCTCTGGAGACACCTTAAAAATGCCCACACAGTGGAAAAAGAAAGCAGAAAAGGGAACCAGAAACCTCAATAGCACTAAAAGGACAGGGACAGATGTAAAAATGACAACACACATGTCTGGCGTGACGATGCATGGCGTGCTGGCTCGAGCTCCAAATATTACAGGCAGAGGTTGTGTGCTTCCCGAGTTGCATACTTTTTTTGAGGTGTGTTACATCTCGTCAAGATGGTCGAAGCTTGTAACTGTGTGACTCTGGAGTGCAGTGTCTATTGCTAAACGGTGCAGATATAGTCCGGCATTTCCATCATGCCAGGCAGCAGCCGGCGAAGTTGGATATGTTTTCTCAATTACACCAAGATCACCAAAAATTTGCTCCTTGCACAGTTTGCTGTGTTGAATGGGGCCGAAATCAGCTCTTGCCACAGTGCATGCGCACATGTGTGCGGTGAGCGAGCACTTTTGTATTTGGCAGAGATGTAAACTCAACATGCTCGCTTCAGTGCACCTGAACTGTAAGCCAGCATGCTGCCGGCCAGTAGAATTAGTACACGATGCACTCAGGTCTGGCGGCTGTCGTGTTTGATTGGACATGCTCTATACCTGCGCAAGCCGTGCCGAAGCACGCTGAGGTCACGCTGGTGGCACCAGATTCTAGAGTGTAGAACTATTCAATTTGGCTGCACTTTTTGCACTAGTTCCGCTGTGGTACAGTGCGAGTGCAGCAGAGTGCAGTGCCAGTTCAAAAAGTTCAAATGCACTTGCTGTCTGCTTGGTGCATTTCACACGTTTGGTGCATTGTATCGTAGCATCTCCTCTAGCGACACACCACAGTGTGCTGCGAGGCGTGTCGTAGAGTCTGCTGTTGTCACCACATTGCTCTACGAACACTTCTTGAGTTGCTATGGCTCCTTGCAATTCAAGATATGTTTTGCTTTCAGCTAAGCGGTGCTCAAAGTTTGGCTCCTATGCGGTCATGCTTCTGCACTCGGGCAGCACGTCTGATCAACTTAGTGTAGGCCTGTTGTGAGCCATATCGAAAAATTTGCATCTTGCAAAAGCGAGGTTAATTTCTTTTCGTTATCGGAATAATCGTTACTGTGATAGTGCTACATTGTGGGAATGGAATAGTGGCCGTGGATGCTGTTTTTTTTTTGTCAGGGATGCATTCGAAGCAATTTAGAAACATAAGCTATTTAACATGTCACATGACTTGCACTAAACTGCCCTCACAACCATGCACGCATCGAACTCGTACCTCACTATTTATACAAGCTTCAGGAACTGTTGTAACGAAAGTGGGAGATATTTATGTACGCATGCCGTTGTTAAACTAGCGCTGCACTGTGTCGTCTGCTACTGAGAGCTTGCACGATGCTTGCACTTCCAAAGTAGGGAGTGCTGGAGAACCGGGAACTTGTGCAGAACTTGCCCTGCACGAAGTCAAATCGAAGAGCGTGGTGCATGTGGTGCGTACTGCACTGAAAAATCACGGACAAAAGTGCTGCACTCCTTGAACAAGTGCAGAAAGCGCAGGCAAATTGAAGAGACCTTGTATAGTGCTGAACTTTTGTCAGCATAGCGTAACTGCCTAGTATGCGTCTGCATTAAATCGTACTACAGTCAAACCCACTTATAACAATACCGCTTTTAACAATATATCGGATATAGCAATGGACAGCCGCGGCACCGTCACCTATGCAGTGTGTTCTATGGTAAAATAAACCGCTTATAACAATGCTATCATACTGGATTGTCAGTTATAGCAATTAAATGTAGCCATTTGGAGCCAACCCTCACAGAAAATAAACGCGCAAACCCAGCGACCATGCCGGCCAAACTACTCCGCCAAAAGCGCGCGCGTGTATGCGGAGCCACCTGCACAGGGGTGGCGAAGCTACTGCCGATGGAGCCATTACAGAACTTTGGTCTACGGTGCGTGGTGATGACGGAGACACGGAGGGGCTTCAAGAATGCTTGCACGCCGATGATGCAGTCGCGACAAACGAAGAATTGACTGACGAGGCGATCGTTGCAGCAGTCACCGGCGCGGAAGACGATGACCGCAGCGACGACGAAGATGAACCGGAACCTGTACAAGTTGTGTCTCAATAGGAGGCCTCAAGAATGATCGATTCCCTGCGGGACTTCATTTTTGTAAAAACCCTTTCGCTCGGACATGTTCAACATTTGGATGCCCTCCAGAAAGACATCGGCAAGATTGCCGCGAAGCAGTCGAAACTCGCCGATTATGGGTTTGTTTCAGCAAAGAAGTGAGAAGTGCAAGCTATTTTGCCCTCATTAAATGCTCTTAGGTATTCATGTTTTCTTTGTTTCTTCTTCTGGGGGGTGTAGGGGGGGCGTTAAGGGATTTTCAAGCTGAGAGGCAGCCACGGCAACCTTCTCGTATTTTTTACAAGACCCCTTTTGGGACCACCAAAACGATGCCTCGGCGGAGCTGGCATGTCACTTGCTGTCTGTGACCCCTCTTTGCAGTTGTTATGCTTTTTTTTCTTGCAACCCGTTTATAACAATTATCGGTTATAACAATGAAATTTTCATGGCACTTGAACATTGTTATAAGTGGACTCGACTGTATATCTGTGCCTTTAGCCGATGTGCGTTGCAGATGTACTTGCACAAGCGAACATGAAGATGACATTTTGTTTTGACCCTGAGAATTGTGTGATTGCTGTAGAGATAATTGCAAAAGGAAGTGCTACTCATGCCACTCAGTGCAAAAAAACACAGCGGCACATAGGTAACTATCTAGCACACTGTAGCACAGCTAACCAATGAGACACCTGTGGAGATTGGTAAACACAACTCTCAAGTTGAGGGATAGCCTCTGAGTTTGACGTGTCATAGCGCTAAAATTGGAAGTAGTGGTGTCTCTGTGAACATCCAAAATCAAATTTGAACTTCGCACCATGGTGATGTTCAGTAGGCGGAGTGTTGTGGGCATGCCCTGCTCCTCCGTAGCCTTCACATTTCAAGGCATTGAAGAAGGACAGGAAGCACCGTGAAGGGGATCAAAGGCGATCTTTGATCGCCAATAACTCCGCTTCTGTTGAACAGATTCAAGCACTTTTTGCTGCAAAGTGTTTCTGAAAAGTCAATTTTAACTTCTAATGCTGTTTTTTCCTTCCATAAATTGTGTTTCAGGGCCCCTTTAAGCTGTCTGCAGTTATGTATGCAATGTAAATTGGAATTGGGCAATAAAAGGCACTTAGCAAGAAACATTACCAGAGGCACTGCTGGCTAAACCTTTTCACACTGTGTCAAAAAACATGGCCTTTGGCTAAATAAAAGCAAACGTTTTCTTCTGCACTTATGTGGGGTGTTGTTCTTTTTTTGTGCATAATAATTGTGACACAAGGCTTTATATACACATTTGTGTGAGTTGCGCAAATGGAATAGACCGTCTAGACTCTTGTAAGGGCTGCACTTTTTTTTTATTCCTATTTTGACGAGGTACGTACATGGGACCGAACCTCTTGGTCACAATAGTGCCGACGCAGTTTTGGCTTGTGCACATCCTGTATCCTCAGATGTACCGTTGCACCAGAGGTCAGTGTGCAGCTATCACCATTAGTGTTCCTGTATATGCTCCCGCAGGGAGCAGAGTTGCGCATACCTTTTCCGGTGCCGCTCGCACAGCTATTGGCCGAGCGCAAAAAATGACGTCAAATGATCCGCGGCGCGGCGAAGCCAACTTTACGGGCGCATCGCCGACTCATGCGAACGCGTCGTTTCCGTCAGTGCCAGCGCTATTGAAATCAGCGGACCGTCGATCGTGCGTTGAGAGGAGCAGCTGTGGGTTTCAGGTACGGTATTCGATGATGTGAAGTCATGGACCTTGGTGAAGTGATACGAAACACATCGTACTGGCACTTGTATTGTGCCAGTACGATGCCAAAAATGTGTCGTCAGATTACAGTATGCACTGTGTGAATAATTACTCTGCAAGTTTGCCATCTTGATGTGATTAGTGCAATAAAAATAACCTGTTGTTACTCTTAATAGCTTGTTGCCTTTCCATTTTCTTTGAATTGTGCCCCCGAGGTTCCAAGAACCAGCACACTTGGCCTGCTGCCAGCAGCCGTGCATGCATTCCCTTGTAAGAAATAAATTTGATCTAGAAGCTCCTGCATTTTGAATCTTTTTCTACTTGCAGATTTGCTGCTACTATATAGCTGATTAGTCTGCGGTATGAATTAATCGTAAAAGTAAGCTTTGCTTAAAATGTGCGCATGTGAACATTTGAAATTCGCTTAAATCTGTGTCTGCACCGCATGTATCGAAAACGTGCAGCTGTTGTGAACGATGGTTAGCGATAAATTACGCTCTGTTAACGGTCACTGACATAACTGCAGGCACGATAGCTCTCTTGGCGACGGTCATTAATCGGCTGGTTTCGGCAGCCAAAATGCACTAAGTGTCCAGCTTACGTGTGTGAAGTTTTAAACACTCTGTAAAACATTTCTTGCTCTCTGACAATAAGACAACTTCATATGCATGCTGAAAATAATCGCACCGCCTTTTGTGACAACGTACTGCGCGTTTGCGAGCGAACTTTGGAGCTGTTCGAGCCACGGGAGTATTTTATTTTGGGGAATCGAAGGCGGTCCTACCCCCTATTTGTACGTTCATGTGTCTGTTTGTATATGCGTGTTTACATAGGTACATACAAAGTTTCGGTTGATTGTAAGCCCCCCCCCCCCCCCCCCTCCGACTGCACGAATGACTCATTCGAGCGTAGCCTGTATTAAGAAGTGCCCTTTGCTAAGCGCCTGCGAACAGTTGGCGCTTGTAGCTCGCTACCACTAGAGAAAAAGGTGGAACACCGCGCGGCATTTGGCTCCTGCGTGCACGAGGAGGGGCTTCGCTGCAGAGGTGGATCACGACGGCGGACCTATGCGCAACTCTGCTCCCTGCGGGAGCATATACAGGAACACTAATCACCATCTAGTAGTGGTACGCAGAAGTACGCTGCATGCAAAAATTCGCTGATATGCGCGCATGGCATCGGCGCACCAAACGCAATTGCTTCTGCATTTGAAATATTTTTTCCAAATTTTGGGCTGTCTAGTTGGTGGTGCAGCCCTTACACAGATCTATATGGTGTGGGTCATGTATGCACGGGACACTTCACGACATTACACTGATGTAGCAGATCGTACTTGGAATGTGGTAGTTGCCCGTGAAATGCAGTCATTGCCCGCTATATCAAGCAAACACCATGTTTCTTGCAGAATGCCACAGCCGACAGCCTGGTAGTGATCGACGAGCTGGGCCGGGGCACCTCAACTTATGATGGCTTCGGCCTGGCTTGGGCAATTTCTGAGTGAGTTTGAAGGCACGCAATGGCATTCGTTTATTTGTTTGTACAGTAGAACCTCTCTTATACGTACTGGGAAAAAAAAGCGCAAGTAAAGATGAAGTAACTGGGAAAACATATGATCCATCTGAAGTCACTAAAAAATTTAGCAGACTTAATTGTAGTTGACGTCTACATAATGCGAAGCATTTCCTGAATCATTGCAGCACAAGACGGCGACGTGCACTGAGCTGGTGCGGCCCGAGCAGCCTGAAATGCATGCCATCATTTTTGCAGCTTCAGCTAGCTTACTCTTGTGCTCCTCAAATTCGGCCTGGGTCAGCAGCTTCTTCGGGTGAAGCATTTTTGTAGGAAGTTCTGACCTGCCCGCTGGTCGAGAATCATTGCAGCATGGGACGCCAATGTGCATTGAGCTGTTGGGGCCCGAGCGGCCCGAAACACACATGGTTGTTTTCCTATTGTGTAGTGTATTTAGACGGCTACGTGAAACTATAACGAAATCGAGCTCGTGGGCAACACTGGAACACAATGCTGCCAGAACAAAACGTGATGCTCACTTCGGACTGCTTGCAGCAGGGAGCAGTGACGCGTCTGGGTTATTGCCTATTAAAAACATGCAGTACACTTCCATGTACTATGCCAGACACACAGTGAAATAGATAGCTGAAGCTAGGGCTGGTGGCAATAGGGTTGGCAGCAATAACTGTCAGCACGATGCGCAACGACACAGGAGGAGGTTTGCTGGTACTGGAAGAGGAAACTGAGTGCGCGCTGGCATTTTCACGTGTCGCAGGCAGGCAAGAACTGTGGGGAGGCTGCTGTAGTGCATGCCTACTACTCTCGCGATCAAGCATGCCTCACTTGTTCATACAGGATTTAGTGCCTGGAAATGTATCATAAGTTCACAGTTTGGCAATGTACTCAACGGTGGTGTCTACAGATCGTGTTTTCCGGGAACATATTAACTGGTAAAAAAGGGACGTAACTGTATTGGATTATTTGTTGTGTTCTAGATTGTGAAAGTTGGCATTGGGAAATCATACGAAATGGGATTGTATCAACTAGGTTTTACCGTATATGTTAAGGTTCACATGCTCACATACATGTCCACCTGCAGGCAACTGGCAAAGGAGGTGGATGCCTTCTGCCTTTTTGCCACCCACTTCCACGAGCTGACAGAACTGGCTGCAGAGCTGCCCTGTGTACACAATGTCCATGTCACGGCCGATGTCAGCAAGGACAGTTTTATACTCCTATACAAGGTTAAGCCAGGTAGGTGTCCCTTCTGCTGATGTATCAGTACTGAATTTTGAATCTGGTTATTTCAGCCATTCTTGAAACTGATGTGCTGCTCTGGAATGTGGAAACATCTAGTTTTTTCTGGGTAATGTCAAGTGAAGATGGATGAAGCAATGTGTGACTGGGCTAGTTGGTAATCCATTATAAAAATGGTGCAACAACGGACAGAGGACGTAAAAAAAGTACACAACACTGACTTCCGACTAAGGGCTGACTTCCAACCTTAGTTCAAAAGTACTTCTGTTCATTCATTCTTTTTGTCGTCTGTCTGCTGTTGCGCTGTTTTTGTAATGGATGAAGAAAAACAAGAATAGAGTTGCCAACTAATAATTCGAGCACCAATAATTCAGACAGGCTCCATCATTATGACACTTCGTAGTGCTGCCAACAGCCTCATAGACAAATGTTTAGAAATTACACAGTTTGCGACACACCGTTTGTTTGTCCAGAGTCCGTCTATGCACCACGTGCTAATTTGGCCTTTGAGTTGAGCAGAAAGAGCTATATTGTTACGTAGAAAGACGCAGACGACAAGCTATGTACAAATATATTTACAAGGAAAATACGCTGCGCTTGGCCAAGAGGCAACAGCCCGCGCTAGCTTCTAAATCGTCGTCTTCGTCTTCTTCCTGCTCAGCCCTTCGTCAGTGGGAGCATACCCCGTAGCACTACCCCCGGCGGCAAAAGCGCCGTCCCGGAGCGACTAAAGGCTGGACTCTGAAGCAGTGTAGTAGCTCTTCAGCCTACTGACGTGCACGACATCACTAGACGCCAGAGTAGATGACGAGGTTGAGCTCACAGGAGCAATTTCATAAGTCACAGGCGTCACCTGGCGCAGCACGCGGTAGGGTCCTGTGTATCGCGAAAGGAGCTTTTGTGAAAGTCCGACGTGACGAGAGGGCGACCACAAGAGCACGAGTGCACCAGGCGAAAACTGCACGTCACGGTGGCGGGCGTTGTACTGACGCTGCTGAGTGGTTTGCGAGTCCGTCAGTTGAGCACGGGCAAGCTGGCGTGCATGGTCGGCGAGAGCGATGGCGTCGCGCGCATACTCGCTTGTTGAGATCGAAGCAGGAGGAAGTGCCGTGTCAAGGGGCAAGGTCGGTTCGCGACCGTAGAGCAGATAAAAGGGAGAAAATCCGGCGGTGTCGTGCCGGGAAGAATTATAAGCGAATGTGACGTAAGGAAGCGCAATGTCCCAGTCGCGGTGGTCCTTGGAAACATACTTTGACAGCATATCGGTAAGAGTACGGTTTAACCGCTCTGTCAGGCCATTGGTTTGAGGATGGTATGAGGTAGTCAGCTTGTGTTGAGTGGAGCAGGAACGTACAATGTCGGCGATAACTTTCGAGAGGAAGTTACGACCACGGTCAGTGAGCAGCTGTCGCGGGGCGCCATGAAGTAAGATAATGTCCCGCAAGAGAAAGTCCGCGACGTCAGTGGCGCAACTGGTAGGGAGAGCCCGCGTGATAGCGTATCGGGTGGCGTAGTCAGTTGCGACGGCTACCCATTTGTTCCCAGAGGATGACGTGGGAAAGGGACCGAGGAGGTCTAATCCAACACGAAAGAACGGTTCCACAGGGACAGTGATCGGCTGGAGATGACCGGCAGGTAGCACCTGAGGTGTTTTCCGACGCTGGCAGGTATCACAGGCAGCAACATAGTGTCGGACAGAGCGAGCGAGACCAGGCCAATAGAAGCGGCGGCGGACGCGGTCGTACGTGTGGGTTATGCCAAGATGTCCTGCAGTAGGTGTGTCATGCATCTCAAAGAGCACAGTCTGTCGTAGATGTTTTGGCACGACAAGAAGAAGATCAGATCCGTCAGGGAGGAAGTTCCGTCGGTACAGAATGCCGCCCTGGAGGACATATCGGCGAACGGATGCGTCTGTAGGTGTAGAGCGCAGACGCTCGATGAGTACTCGCAGCGATAGGTCTCGGTACTGCTCATCCGCGATGTTAACGAAGGCAGACACAGAGAAAATGCCGTCGGCAGTACTACTGTCGGCGTCGTCAGGCTCGTCTACCGGGTAGCGAGACAGGCAGTCAGCGTCCTTGTGTAGTCGGCCAGATTTGTAGGTGACAGAGAACGAATATTCATGGAGGCGTAGGGCCCAGCGACCAAGTCTTCCTGAAGGGTCTTTCAATGAGCATAACCAACAAAGCGCGTGATGGTCTGTGATAACGGAAAAGGGTCGGCCATATAAGTATGGGCGGAACTTCGCAACCGCCCAAACTAGGGCCAGACACTCACGCTCAGTGATGGAATAGTTGCGCTCCGCGGGTGAGAGGAGCCTGCTGGCGTAAGCGATAACACGGTCGTTGCCGCGCTGGCGTTGTGCCAGTACTGCGCCAATTCCGTGACCGCTGGCATCAGTACGAACTTCGGTAGGCGCAGACGGATCGAAATGGGCCAGAACGGGAGGCGTTGTGAGAACGTCGATTAGATGCAAGAATGCAGAGGCCTCGTTAACGCCCCACTGGAAAGGGGCGTCTTTTTTCAAAAGCTCGGTTAGTGGTCGTGCTATGGCCGCGAAATTTTTCACGAAACGGCGGAAGTAGGAACAAAGGCCGATGAAGCTGCGCACATCCTTGACACACTTCGGAACAGGAAAGTGCGTAACAGCAGGGATCTTGCCTGGGTCCGGTTGCACTCGGTTCGCGTCAACGAGATGCCCAAGGACGGTAATCTGGCGACGGCCGAATTGGCACTTCGATGCGTTCAGTTGCAGACCGGCGCGACGAAAAACGTCCAGGACTGCCGAGAGGCGCTCGAGGTGCGTAGCGAACGGTGGGGAGAATACTATGACGTCGTCCAAGTAGCACAGGCATGTGGACCATTTGAAACCGTGAAGAAGGGAGTCCATCATGCGTTCAAAAGTGGCAGGAGCGTTACATAGACCAAACGGCATTACTTTGAATTGATAAAGACCGTCCGGAGTTACAAAAGCAGTCTTCTCGCGGTCGAGATCGTCCACAGCAATCTGCCAGTAGCCGGAGCGGAGGTCAATAGAAGAGAAGTAGCGAGCACCATGGAGGCAGTCAAGGGCGTCATCGATCCGAGGTAGGGGATACACGTCCTTTTTGGTAACCCTGTGAAGGTGCCGATAATCCACGCAAAAGCGCCATGAACCATCCTTCTTTTTTACCAGTACAACCGGTGACGCCCATGGACTACATGACGGTTCTATGATGTTATTGGCAAGCATTTTGCGAACTTCAGCGTGAATAACTTGACGCTCAACCGGTGACACTCGATATGGGCGGCGATGAATAGGAGGGGCATCGCCGGTATTAATGCGATGTTTAACAGTTGTAGTTTGGGCCAAAGGACGATCGTTAAAGTCAAAAATATCGTTGTAGGAAAGCAGAACGCGGTAGAGCTCACAAGCGTGCTCGGACGGCATGTCGGGCGCCATCATTTTCTGTAAGTCGGCGATGGTGCAAGTTGTCGACTGAGATGGTAGAGGAGGATCGGCTGAATTGCTGTCTACCTCAATAGATGCTATTGAGTGATCTTCGAATGAGCAAAGTTGGGCCAGAGACATCCCGCGTGGCAGCACTTGTGTCGTCAAGCCAAAATTGACCACTGGCAGGCAGACGCAATTAGCCGTAATAGATAAAACGGTATGAGGTACCGTGATCCCGTGTGTAAGGAGGACGTCTTGTAGAGGAGCCGCGATATAGTGACCGTCGGGCACTGGTGGGGATGACACTAGGTCAACGTAAGTCAGTGCCGTAGGTGGCAAGCGAACAAAGTCGACGGAACTGAGGCGACTGGGGTGTGGTTCAGCGGGATCCAGAACAGGCAGGTCAAGGCGGAGAGTACTGGCGGAACAATCAATGAGAGCAGAATGTGCGGAGAGGAAGTCTAAGCCGAGGATGATGTCGTGGGGACAGTGGGCGATGACTGTGAATAGCACGACTGTTGAGCGATCGGCGAAGGAGACGCGGGCGGCACACATACCAATTACGGGGGCTGTTCCGCCATCGGCGACACGGACAACAAGCGTCGTGGCGGGCGTGATTATTTTTTTCAGGCGGGTACGAAAGTCCGCGCTCATTACCGACAAATGCGCCCCAGTGTCTATAAGAGCAGATACAGGAACACCGTCGACTTGCACGTCAAGAAGGTTCAGATGAGTGGGCAACGTCAGTGGAGGATTTGGCGGCGTAGGGAGCAATGCAGCGTCACCTCGAGGCGCTGCATCATTCAGTTTTCCGGCTGGGAGCGGCGTCCGAAGGGAGTCGGCGAAAAGGAGCGACGGGGCTGGGGAGAGCGAGATTGTCGTCCTTGGGGCGAAGGTGAACGAGAATAGGGGCGGTTCGGCGCAGGAGAGTCAGTGGCGGCATTATCGGAGCGTGCGGCATAAGGACGAGAAGGGCCACCCGAGGGGCGGGAATAGGCAGTATAAGCAGACCGGGTCGGGGAAGTCCAGCGACTTCGACAGTGCCGAGAAATGTGCCCGATGCGACGGCAGTGAAAACAAATGGGCTTGTCGTCAGCAGTGCGCCATTCAGCTGGGTTGCGGAAACGTGGTGGGTAAGACGATGCGGGACGGGGCGGAATCGAAGAAGCCGGATGGGTATCAGGGTGATGGGCCGAGCAGATGGTGTGAAGGCCCATGTTTTCGAACTCCTGGCGGACAACTGCCTGGATCAGGGAAACCGTGACTGCCGGTGCGTTGGTGGGGCTGGAGTCGAAGGCAGCCGGATAGGCGGCCTCAATCTCACGCCGAACGATCTTGGTAATATCGCCGGTGGTGTTGGGACGAGGAGCGTCGGCACAGGAAGAAGTCGCTGGGGTGTTGGGCAGACGGGCAAACTGCTGATCGATACGTCTGCTTTTAGCGAGTTCCAGGCGGCGGCACTCTTTGAGAACAGCATCCACCGTCGCGACGTTGTTGAATACGAGCAAGTTGAAGGCGTCATCGGCAATGCCTTTGAGGATGTGGGATACCTTGTCCGACTCAGGCATGTGTGCATCAACTTTGCGGCACAGAGCCAGGACGTCCTGAATGTACGTGACATAGGGCTCTGTTGACGTCTGCACACGGCCGGAAAGCGCCTTCTGCGCGGCAAGTGTGTGACCGTAGGGGTTGCCGAACAAGTCTCGGAGCTTTTGCTTGAACGAATCCCAACTGGTGAGCTCCTCTTCGTGCGTCCGAAACCAAACTCGAGGTGTGCCACCGAGGTAAAAGACTACGTTGGCGAGCATGATAGTGGGGTCCCACCGGTTATTGCGGCTGACGTGTTCGTAAAGGCTGAGCCAGTCCTCGACGTCTTCCCCATCTTTTGCTGAGAATACGCCAGGATCACGGGGAGCGGAGAGGGTGATGTAGGTCGTCGAAGTGGCAGCAGGTGTCGGAGCCGGTGGAGTCGGGTTGGCGTCGCCGGGAGCCATGAAGGTAGGCTCGACGTACCGGCCACTGCGAAGCTCCGTGACGAGGTACAGGGAACGTCCACCTCCACCAAATATGTTACGTAGAAAGACGCAGACGACAAGCTATGTACAAATATATTTACAAGGAAAATACGCTGCGCTTGGCCAAGAGGCAACAGCCCGCGCTAGCTTCTAAATCGTCGTCTTCGTCTTCTTCCTGCTCAGCCCTTCGTCAGTGGGAGCATACCCCGTAGCAATATGTTTTTGTTTAGATACGTGGTCAGCGTCTCCTACAACTGAAAGTAGCAAAGTGTAGTTAATTCAGTTGTCAGCAACTGTGCCTGAATGACGGGCCAAGCCAAGCCAAGCTGCTAAGTTGTAAAGGCTGTATTTGTGGCTTGTCATGCGCATTCCGCACGTTCAGTGTTAGTTCCTTTACGTGTTAGACTCCTCAACCTAGGCCAGGCAGCTCTACGGATGCCGCTGAGCAGCGCCGCTCGCGGGAGGAAATGAAAAAGTCACCGACGCGTGCAGTCGCGTTGTGTAGGAAAGTACGGGCTGCAAGAGGGTGTCTCACTGCATTTGTTCGCACAAGCCTACCGTTCAGTGCCACAACAACCTTGAAAACATGAAGGGCTGACACCCACCCGTGAAATTATGCTTATTTCCGGGCAGGTAGTGCAATAAAGAGAGGAGACAAGCATGCGCCGCTGCTGTTGTTGGCAGAGTCATGTAAGTCACGCTTGTTTGCTTCCACACTCAAAATTTTCATTCGTGTCGTGCAAGCAACCGAGGGGGTTCATGCGTATAACTCGAGTCCATTACTAATCCTTTGAGGGTCAAATTATTTTGAAAAAAACTTTCCCAGGTGGTCAAATTACTTTATTGCGGATCTTGAATGTACAAAATGTATAAAGTCGGGAATAAATAGTAAAAAAAAATTGGGAACAGTATTTTGGTGTCGGCATCATTCAGAACTGCAAAATGTTCAGTAGTATTTCAGAGTGTGGTACTCCTTGAAACACGGGTCTACGCACAGCGCCTTATCGCAGTCTGCACACCTAAAATGCGTGTCTGTTCTCCTCTTGGAGCAACGAGTCGTGTTGACGCACACATGACATCTTCTCTGCGTATGGCTGCCTTGGGCAGAGGTCTGAGGCACCCTCTCGCGTAAGCGCGTTGCTGCAGAGAGCGAGAATACCTCGTGAACGGTGGTGATAAGCAAGCTAAGAGCAGCGCCAATCAAGATAGAAATCAACTTCCGGCGCCCCTGCGAGAGCATGCCGACAAAGAAAAATCACGTTTCGCGCGCCTCCGTTGCGATCACGCGGCGGAACCGGAACCGGAACCGCGAAAGGCGCGTTGCCGCTGAGAGCGAGAATACCTTGCAAGCGGCAGTGATAAACAAGTTAAGAGCAGAGCCAATCAAGATAGAAATCAACTTCCACCGCCTTGCAAGAGAGTGCCAACAAAAAGAAAAATGACATTTCGCGCGTCTCCGTTGCGATCACGCGGCAAAACCAAAATCACAAAAGGGGTTTGCCGCAGTCTGCGCGACACGCTGAAGCAAGCAATCAGTTCTGTTTATCTCCCCTAGAAGGTAGCTCAAATTTCAAACACTTCTTGTAAGTCCTAAAAGGTGGCAGCACGTCCCAGTGAGCACATATCGTCATTATGGCGCAAAATTTCAAATGGAGGGTCGAAACCGTACCCGTACGGCAAAGACCTTATGGGACAGGAAACCGCCGCCGTACATGTACGGCAAAAACCTTTGAAGGGTTAAAGGGGAAACTGGGGCCCGTAGCTTCAGCTGGGTGCCAGCAGCAGTGGCAGCAAGTCGTGTGGTTTGATATCACTGCATGTTAAAAATAAAAATGCAGAAAGAGGCAAAGTATTCATCAAATACCAGAAAAGTGTGAAGAAACTCGCTTGAAAGATGCCTCACAGGTACTGAGACGCTTTTACCATTGCATCACACGACACGACTGTTAAGTCTCTCAGATTCCAAAGCAATTGACGATTTATACACCTGTCACACAGGCACTTTGGATCACGATCGAGTGCTTTCTGAATCGCGTGCCTCTATACAGGGCACTTTCAATCACAGTTTTGTGCCATCCGGATCCAGGCGATCACTAACATAGGCTGTTGTCTACACCATTATAATAAGTGAGCTCAGCCAATTGTGAGGTAGCGGCACCATGCGACACCCATATTTTTTTCTTTTTTTTCTCTCTCTCTCTCTTTCTAGTGTGTCATAATTGCCCGTGTGAGTTATATGCACAGGCACAGTATTCTGCCTGTGCACATCACTATATACTCTGCCCATCAGACTGTGTTACCAACAACAGCAGCGGTGCATGCTTGTCCCCTCTCTTTATTGCGCTACCTGGCCGAAAATAAGTAGTATAATTACACGGCTGTGTGTCAACCCTTCATGCTTTCAAGGGAGACAATGGTATGCATAGGGAACGACTGCAGGCCTGGAGGCACTGCGTCATGTTTCTATGGCAATAGCCTGTGTCAATGCTTGCTAATTTTCAGCCAAGATGTGTTCAGCCAAGCTCTGTCTATTACAGTAGAACCCTGCTGTTACGTTCCTCACTGCTGCGTTTTCCCGGCTGCTACGTCGTTTTCGTTCGGTCCCGGCATAGCTTCCATAGGATCCAATGTATAAGGAACCCCGCTGTTACGTAGTAGCCGTGAAAATGTTCCCGCATGATACGTCGCAACTTAGCATCCCGAACCCACCTGGGCTATAGCAGGCAATGCGCTTCAACCGCCATTTTGGCTTTTGACGAATTTTGTCCGGGCTTGGCTGGGCTTGGCTATAGAACTGGCTGCAAGAAGCCGCACGCCAGTTCGAGAGGTCGCCACTAGGTGGCCATTCGTGAAAAATGCTCTCACTATCATCACTGTGATTACGGTCACCGCATGGTTGTTGGACGGGTCAACTCACAGAGGAAGGAAACCCTTTCTCCGTGGAAACCTACGAGGGGCCCTGACGTCACTCTTTGTGAAGCTAAAGTGAAGCCGGACGTTGGCCTTGCCCGCCTATCGGGCCAGCTCTCCTCCCTTGTTTACATTGCTTGCGAAACCACGCCGCGCTGCGTGCAACCGGGCTGCTTGGACGCGCGCGCTGCGCAGCAATACTAAACAATCGTTAGCACGTTAGCATGATTACGCCAAAGGGGGCAAAAGTTCCCGCGGATATTCCTTCGTCCGTTGCCATTGCCGTGGCGCGGTGACGACGAGGAGCACGAGCTGCATGATGCCGGGGTGTTGCCAAATCCTAGCTTTGGAGAAGCCGTCGCGGCTCTGGACCTCCTCTGCAGGTACGCCGCACCTCACAGCGACGCTGACAGCAATGCAGCCTTCCAGGCTATTGAGAAATGTGTGGTGATTTCTAGCGAGCGAAAGAAATGGCAAGCTACCATTCTAGACTTTTTAAAGTTCTAAGTGCACTCTGTGGAAATAAATTGTCTATAGTTGAAGCTGCACTTTTTTCATTCATTTTCGGAGCTTTTCTCACTGTTGCGTTTTCCCGGCTGTTACATTTTTTTTTCTCGGTCCGGTGAAAAACGTATGAACGGGGTTCCACTGTACTATGCGCATCCATGAGGAACGTGTGTGCTCCTACACCCTCGTGCGATGGTGGCCAGTTGCGTTAGACGCTAGACATACGGGCCTCAAGATGAGTGATGAATGGGCTTTCATTAAATCGTAGCATGTCCTACTGAAAACCGTTTCATCTGCCCATCAGGCTGTGTGTTACGGTGCTGCAGTTGACACATGATGTTTCAGCACTTGTTGCCTAGAGTAATGTCGTTTGGCTCAGGTGTTCATGAGAGCATCGCTTAGTGACCGGGCAAGTTTAGTTGCACTCTAGCTTTGCTATAACGAAGTTGAAGGGGAAGCCAAAATTTCTTCGTTCTGTTCATTACTTTGCTGTACCAACTATCGCCATTTACTGCAATATACAGTTGAACCTCGCAATAACACAATCGGCGGGCTTCATGAAGGAATTAGCTTTAGTGAGGATTTTGTTGTTGCAAAATGAGACAGCACAGAAAGGTAATGCGTCGCAGAACTAAACTTTACTACAGTCGAATCCTGAGAATTCAAACTCGAAAAGGCCTGAAAATTTGTTCGAATAAAAGAAGTTTGAATTAAGAGAAGGACTTGTTTTTGAAGTATTCGGGCATCATAGCATGATGCACAAACGATGCGAGTAGTGAAATATTGTGGTGCACAAGCACACAGCAAGCGAGGACCACGAAACTACCCATGCCGGCCAACGCTCACTTCCCCTGATAACGGCAGGAAACTAAACTTCAAGGAGCAAGCTAAGCTGGCACCGGGTGGGCGGGGCTGGCAGTGCTAGTGGCGTCGTCGCGGAGTCTGTCGAAGATGAGGGAGTTATGAGGGAGTTGAGAGGGAGGATGAAGGGAGCATAGTTGCGAGGAAGGGCGGTAGGGAAGTGGTTTGCTTTCCCGCCAGCTTGCTGGATGGCACTAATTACCTCAGCCACCTACAGCCACCGAAGCAGCGGAGTTGCCGAGGCCAGGACTGGGCCTCCGCTGCTGCTTCCCCCTGCGTGCTCGCATGTTTTTTCCTTTGTCTGCTTTCAGATTGGCGCTGTGTTTACCTTCTTCGTCCTGTGTTCTTAATGCGAGTATTGTCTTTTCAAGATGACGAAGTCTTTACTGCTGATCACGATCATTTTAGTGTGCTCCCTTCTGTTGCGGTGTTGCCGCATCCAAAAGACAAGGAGATAAGGTACTGGGTGTCACCTTCGCATCCATGTATTCAGGGTCTGTCCTGTTGTATAGAATCAGATATGACGCACTGTCTCCAACAACCTTTCCATTGGGACGTCTTGGTTTTGGCTCCTAAGAAAACAAGCCCGAACAATGCCAACCAAAACAAGTGCGAGCGAGAGCTGATGTGAGCCGATGATAGTGAGAAACAAGCGGTTGGGCAGGTCCACATGATACTGATTACCCGTGTGTACGCCACTGCAGGGGCCACTCTTATATGTCTCTTCTGCTCACAGCTTGCTTGCTGCCGCGGCGAGCCACAAAAAATCGGCCCAGGACTAATCCCTCCTGCAGCGCACGTTTTGCCGCTAGTGTGGCTGAAGCATTACGGCGCAAAGCAGAAATGGTGACTTTGCCACTGAAAAGAGGGTGAAATTTCTGTTCTGTTTTTTTTTTTTTCTGTTTCGCAGTGGCATTGAGAGGTTTCTCCTAAGCCTTTCCTCTATGGCAGGGTCACAGCAATGCTGCTTTGGAGGCTCCACCGTGTGATTTGGTGTGCAGCTGAGAGCATTGTTGGAGGGCAGTATATTAAAATTCACCATTGCAAATGGTTGCTCGTTCGAATTACCGAGCATTTTTACCCACTGGAATACACATAACTTTGGCGGGACCACAGCATCAGTTCGAATTAAGCGTGTTTGAATTAATGAGAGCAGACTGTCAAAATTCCATTAGTCTAATTTGGCAAGCTTCGTCGAGAATTTAGAACCACATTACCGAAAATGCTAAGTGCACCGCTTGCATTGACCAGCAGCGGCAGCACTGTCGTGAAGCAGTGTTCTCGATCAATTGCTTTCAGAGTTACAATAACTTCTGCGAGATTTTTCGTAACTCGGCATGGATGAAGAGGAACAGCACTCCACGCATGCAGCAGCATTTCTCCCGTGCATGCTGTCGCTCGTAGGCTCCAATGCGTCGGGTGCCGAGCGCGAAAGTGATCATATCTTGTATACCCGAAAGCAGTCGATTGAGATAATACCCTCTTCGCACAAATCTACGTTTGGCGCTGAATCCGCATGCAATGCCTGTCGGGTGGCAGAAAAACCAGCTTTCTTCAAGCAAGGAACACATATTTCCGGACGATCACTCTGTCACGACCCAATGCATGGCACTACATGCTGCAATTGCCATCTCAAGTGCCATAAGCATTTCCACGTCAGCGGGACGTAAATTCTTTGCCTTCTTTTTTTCTGCATTTTTCTTGTTGAGGTCCACATTACGCACTGCAGGTCATGGCCGCCAGAAGATGGCGTCCATGATGTGTTTCCAGTGCGATCGCTTCTGGGGCTTGGTTCTTTTTGTAAATAAAAATGGCGATGCCCACGCAAGTGTAATGTGGTGGCATTTTACGTTATTTTAGTGCAAAGCAATCACATTTGAGCACACTTTGGTGACCGCTAGCCTTGCGCGAGTAGGTAATATGCGGAGTTAGGTTCCAACAAATTTCATTAATGTGGGATTGTACTACAGCAAGATTTTGTTGTCAAGAGGTATGAAATGCATAGAATCCTATGGGTGTTCACCGAGGATACGAAAATATTTTGTTGCAGCGAGAATTTTTTAGTCAAGAGATTTCGTTTTAATGGGTTTGGACTGTATGCCCAATGATATGCTCAACCTAAAACATGCAAAGAATACTACGGCTCCATACCTCGTCAAACTGCTGCACAGTTGCATACGTGATAAACATTCAATAACGCGTCATTTCATCCAACCTTAGATGGAACGAACACATATCTTATATTACAAAAATGGCAATGCGCCGACTTGGATACTTGAGAAAGTTGCAACGACAGTCCAGACAAGAAATCCATCTTTTAGCGTACAAAATGTATATTAGACCAATTCTTGAGTATGCCTCAGTAGTATGGCACCCGCACACCCTGAAGAAAATTACACAATTGGAAAACATTCAAAGAAATTCATATTTAACTGTTATAACTGGCACGTATCTTCGACTGTTCTTATTAATAAAACCAACCTGGAAACATTAAAATTAAGATGATATAGGAACCGACTGAAATACCTGTATTTACTTTATCATGATATGCTGGGGATAGATAAGGTAATGTAGATTACCTTAGTTACCGGGCGTGCAACATGATCTAATCATCCGAAAAAATAAAGTAATTTTCTTGCAGAACAAACGTATCTAAAGGCACGTTTGTTTCTCGGACGATAGGCAAGTGGAATGCACCCCCCGCCAGTGCAGTGGAATGCCATACCGTCCAGTCATCCTGCAACATGCTGAATAGATTTAGACGTGATATTATATGTATGTGTATGCATATCTATATGTATGTATATATTTATATATATAAATGTAATTTTTACCCGCCGTGGTTGCTCATTGGCTGTGGTGTTGGGCTGCTGAGCACGAGGTCGTGGGATCGAATCCCGGCCACGGTGGCTGCGTTTCGATGAGGGCAAAATGCGAAAACTGTACTTAGATTTAGGTGCACGATAAAGAACCTCAGGTGGTCAAAATTTCCGGAGTCCTCCACGATGGTGTGCCTCATAATCAGAAAGTGATTTTGGTATGTAAAACCCGACAATTAAATTTTTTTAATGTAATTTTTCTCTTTTCTACTATTTTTTTTTCATTTACTCCTTGTTATCAATATGCTCTGTACAGCTCGTGCGGAACGAATATGTCTACTGCAATGTATTGAATTCTTGTAAAGATTTTTGCTGTTCATTTCTTTCTTTTGTTCATCTGTATACACATATCGCACTGTCCACTCCTGCCCAAGGCCTAAGACTAAGGCCGGCAGTATCCTGTTAATAAATAAATAAAAAACAACGGCAAAAAAACTGGTGGGTGCAATACGTCACTTTTTAGCCCATGACATGACAGCCGTTACAATAGCATCCTTATGTTGCAATGTGATTGTCTTTCGTAGATTTTCTTCCGCTTCCCACTTGGCTCACTGATATTGTCATGAAACCCATCAAAGTATACAGCCAATAGAGTTTCGCACAGGTTCAGAAATGCGTACTTATACACAGGTGCGTTCGGCCCTTGAAAGGGAAACTATCGCATTCACCACTTTCTCGTGGCCCTGTGGCTCGGCTGTCTGAGTGCGCCGGCTTGGCTTTGCCAGCTCATGCCGGTTTCACATGTTCTCGGAGGTCATGCTTAGCTCTTAGGCGTGCCACTGTGCGAGAGAGAAGTGAATGCCCTTGTTTTTAGCACGCCTTGCATAAGTATCATCATTGAAACGTGGCACAGCACATCTAGGCATGGCCTCTGAGATTGCTTCTAACATCGCCAGCTACATGCCACAGCGAGAGAGAGGTGCGATAAGATAAGAAAAAAAGTGCCACTTGTCCGCGACCGGTGTCGCTCGACGGCATATTCGGCAGAATTATGAATTGCCATGCGAAACGAGTGCGTAACCCAGCAGAAAACGATATGCTCGGTGTGCCACGGTCAGTATTCTGGGTTTTGGAGATGAATCCAGCTTGTTGTATCCAGTGGCAGTACAATTTTACTTCATTAAAATGAAGTTTAAGATACGTGTATCTGTATGGGTAAAGGGGAATTGCATTTGCTCAATTACATCCAATATTTCAATATACCTCATTTTATTAAAACAAGGCTCAAGGCTACTATGTTCAAGAAGTATTGCAAGGCCCCTTTACCCCCTATGGCAGCCGGAATGAAACTTACTGTGAAATTATGGTGAATCACTCACTGTGGGCCAAACCCTGACTGTATTACGTCTCCCTACAGGTGTGTGCAGTCAAAGCTTTGGCATAGAAGTTGCTCAGCTGGCCCATTTCCCAGAGCACGTGATCAAGGTGAGTGTGTGCATCATGTCACGTGGCACATGGGCCTTGTTCGCAGAGCCAGTTTATGTTGTGTCCTGTGACTGGACGGTGTTTTTAGACTGGTTTCTGCCCAAAAAGAGGGCTGTGATTGGTGTAGACCACTGCCCTACAATGCCAGTGCTACATTGCTGATGGCGCCCTGCCCTGCTGGAAACAGACCTACAAGGAAACTCCAGAATGCTTGCCTGCTCCCACTAAGGGGCACCGAGAGCTTCCAGTACCCCCAGGCTCTTGGAGCCTTCACGCTTGCCTGCTTCTAGTTGCAGCTTATTTGTTGGGTGTGCAGACGTGAATATATTTTACATTGTTGCTTACGCATAATTAGTAATTAGGGATTTTGAAATCTTAACTATACTATACCGTTTGAGGAGAGTGCAGTGGCAGCAATGAGTAGCTGTTATGTGATAGGCCATAGATGGCAGCAGTGCAGATGCTGTCGTTTCCATGCCGAATGCAGGATGGCGCTGTATGTGAGGAGGACAGTGGAACTTGGAAAAAGTCGTCTCAACAGTCAGCAGGGAATAAGAGGTGGTCGTAAGTGCAGTCAGTGTGTTGCCGTCATTTGTTCTGATGACTGTCAGAACAGTGATTATTAACATTGTTAAACAAGGCTAGGCCAGTTTGGCTTCAAACAAACTAATGTTCACTCTGTTACCACTGTATGAAAGCATGCACCAGCTTGTGCCGTTGCCACCAACTATTTGAACAGTGCTTTGTCATGTTTCTAGGTTTGATAAACACCACTCCTAAAAATGTAAGCAATCCTAGCGTCACACAGAAGCTTTTTTCCATTCAGGTCAGCATTTTCGGCGTGTAGCTTCTAGTTTGTGAGGCTATAAAAGCAGTAGAATTAGAGCAGAGGCGAGGCAACAACTAATTGCATTATACTAGCTGCACTTAATTCTTTGCTATCAGTGCTATCCAGCTAGTCACTACTCTATTCATCAGCTGAAGTTGCCACTAAGACCCTGTAAGTTTCACATTATCATTGTACAACCTGCCCCAATGTGCAGCTCCTGCACATAGCTGCAAGAGTTCACTGACTTCACTAATAGCATCCTGAATTAATGTACCTTGGAATTGCCTCGAAACCAGCCCAGTTCTCAGTGGCCTGTCGCAGTGAAGCATGGAGCGGGGGCAACCCCTAATATAAATTGCTCTATGCTGGTGCTGACACCTAGCATCACCGCCGTGTTGCACATCAAAAGACAGTTTTTTTATTTTTGTCTTCACTGTCCGAAGAACTCCACAACAATTAATCTACGGCTATGACATGAAGTGCTTGCTTTTTGGCCATTGCCATCTCCACCGATCTTGGCTGTCATTTTCCGCATTGCGTGTGGTTCCACGATTCAAATGCTATGCTTTAGTAGCATTGCACCTTGGCACACCACCGATTTTGTCAGCGTGCAAAAGGGCAAGCAAAAAACCTGGAGGACGTTTAAGCTTCGCCTTCAAGAGTGGAACACGATAGCATTATCGCACCCCGTTCGCACGGCCCACTCATTCGCTCCGCATGCTCTTGAGTCACACAAAGACGAAACGTGCGCCTGAGCAAGCGCAACGAACCAAAAAACTCGGTGTCTCGGAGGGAGAAACGATCTACACGAACCAAACGTCGTAATCAGCACGGACAGCCAGCTCGCGACGCGCCATGAAGGCGGACGCGATCATGGGGCTGATGCCTCGATGGGATCGTCCTCTATCTCGCTTGGGAGCACCACGCAGACGCATGACTCCTTGCCAGCAGCATGGCACACATCGCAGCGGACGCTTTCCCACCAGACGCGCTAAG
Source organism: Dermacentor albipictus (assembly GCF_038994185.2). Taxonomy (NCBI): domain Eukaryota; kingdom Metazoa; phylum Arthropoda; class Arachnida; order Ixodida; family Ixodidae; genus Dermacentor; species Dermacentor albipictus. The sequence continues at coordinate 80,994,652 of NC_091825.1, read as the reverse complement.
GCGCAGCGATCACATCAGAGGCGTGCCACATCAGACGCTGCACCTAGGAATCGCGCTGTGAGCGGAATGAGGAGCCGCGTCGCCTAAACACGAGGGTTCGAGTGACGCACACTGGAAGGGGAGAGAGCGAGAAAACTTATTGAACGCAAGGGTATTGGGGCATCCTCGCACCGGTCCCCGCACGGCGCCAATGCGCTCAAATGAGACGAAGGGGAGAAGCGGGCGAGTGGCGCACCACCTGTCGGGACAGCACCATACATCGCGAGGAGGGGGTCTTCTGTGTTTTTTGCAAGATGGCTCTGTGTGTGCACCAAGTGCAGAAGAAATGTAGCAGAAACGTACTTCGCTGTGCGTTTAACTGCGACTTCTGTAATTTACATGCTCATAATTACCGATATACACCACTGTATAACCTTGTACGGCGCGTTTCTAAGGCAACACCGCATTCACTAGAGGTGCTTTTGTCCCACTTTGAACCATCGAACCCATGGCTGGGTGGTAGTGTCTCCGGCTCACACTCCGAAGACCCTGGTTCGATTCCCACCCAGCCCATCTTGCAAGTTGTGTTTATTTATGAATAGCCTTCCGCCATTTTTCGCTCACGGCCAATGCCGCCGACGACACCAGCTTTTTGCGACATGAGCTCCTTAACGCTGTCGCATTAAAATTGCCCCATGATAGTGTGAATCGTTTATCAGGGACTGCTGGCGTGCACTGGTGTGGTTTGTCAAAGATGAGAAGGCATATAAGTGCATACAGGTGCAACTTGTTGAGGACCTTATACAGCAAAATCTCGGTGATGCAATCAGCTGGTACGAATTTCGGTGTGATACGAATTCGTAACATTCTCCAACCCATGTGCTTATATTTAGGTGCACGTTAAAGAACCCCAGGTGGTCGAAATTTCCGGAGTCCTCCACTACGGCGTGCCTCATAATCAGAAAGTGGTTTTGGCACGTAAAACCCCATAATTAATTCATAACATTCCCCGGCTGAAATATGTTGCTTACAATACGAAAAACATTTTCTGTTTCGAACGTGTTGCCGTGCTGCTGCGGATCATACCAATGCGTGAGGAACACTGGCGGCAGCGACGACTGAGCCAGCGTAGTGGCTGGCACAGACAAATCTGGGTGGGATCCATAGTCTCCAAGCAATCAGCTATGTCATGCGGCTGCGCAATCTCTCATTGGTCCCTCGTCAAGCGGACTGGGACATGTACAATGTTTTGCGACAGTGGCCCCTTTCAGCTCTTAATGTGCTTGACCGCAATATGTATTTTGCTTATGATTCACTGCATAACATAGCTCTATTGCAGCGAAGCTGACCTAAAGGGACACTAAAGGCAAATATTAAGTCTAGCTAAGGCGATAGATTAGTGCTCGAGAATTTCTAAGGCATCAATATTATTGCAAACAGAGCCTTAATAATCGAGAAATTGAGGTAAATGCACGACATGATTAGAGACTCCCCCTGGACAGTCAAGCACTTGCACGATGACGAAAGCACTGCTCAGCTAAATTCTGTCACTAGTAGTCAACCACCCATTGCACAAAACATCCTCGTATTGTATTATAAGATGAAATAAAATGCTACTTGTCCAGTTCTATTTCGTGTCTAGACAAAAGAACTCGTTCAAATTACCTTTGACAACAACGCCAGCGGTCGAACGGTTTTGTTTCCTCTCGACTGCGCTCTGCCTAGCTTTTTCGTTTCAGTAGTTATCACGTAGTGCTGCACTGGTTTTGCTGGCTTGCAAAACTCGTACAAACTGCAAGTGGCAGAGAATTCAACGTCAATGTGATGTCGCGAGATGCCCAAACGGTCTACACCATTTGGCCAAAAAGCAGCTGCAGCGGCGAATCCCCCGCATGCTGCCTCTCTGACTTTATCTGTCTTGGCTTGGTGCCGCCGTCTGTCGGACGCCGTTTCACTCACCAGCAAAGGGCGGTGATGGAGTATGCAACGTCACCGTTCCCGCTGTTGGATGGCAGGAGATTTGAATTTCGAGAAAGGTATTCAGACGCTTAAAAGATGCAATTTTCTCGTAAACTAAGTCTTTTCTAGGGACAAAACGAGTGGTGTGAGGTTTCTGGAATGGTATTTAAAAAGTCCACATTGACTTAGTATTAGCCTTTAGTGTCCCCTTAAGAGATGCAGCGATTATGCTGCACATGTAAGACCCTTGCCGACTCCAAAATAAATGCAATGTTGCACTCAGTGGATCTGGCCCAGTGGGCGTGTTTCTCGGTAGGCCTTAATTAATGCGAAGTTCGCCTTGGGTGTTTCGCCAGCTACTCTGTGCACATGTGTAACGCCTGGCTTGCGCAACTTTGGTCGCTTATTGCAAACAGTGGTTGCTTACTGCAAATTTTCGTCGTTTACTGCAAACTTCGGCAGCTGTTTGCAGTGTTATGGTCGCCTGTTGCAATGCACCGGTCTCTTGTTGCAACGTATGGGCTGGCCGCACCACTAAATTCACATGACTGCCACATTCAAATGCAACGAAAGATGCAGGAACATTACAGATTGGCGGCAAATCAAGAGGAATATAATACATGGAAGTCAATGCATGACGTAGCAGCCGGGAAAACACAGCAGCGAGGAATGTATTCACAGGGTTCCACTGTGTTCGGAATTTTCTGCTAAAAATAAATAAATTTTTTCTCGATTTTGTGTATGTTTTGACGATACAGATTTTGGGTGATACAGAGGTTTCACGCGACCTTGTGAAATTCATATCACTGAGAGTTTACTGTATATTAATTGTCTCTTTGCATGGTGCATTGAACACAGTACACTAGATTCAGGGTGTCAAGCTTCCATCTTGGTGCAAAATTTTGTTTCCATGCCTCGCTATTGAGAACACTTAGAGAACACTTGGAAAACTCTTGCCAATACGAAAATGTTTATTCAATAAAAAAAAATAGCAGAACCCATCTCATTATGAATGGCGACTAGTCACAAATAATGTTGAAGCAATGTAGCAACACACTGGGGTAGGCACATGGATGGGTATTTGCCTGCTCACACTATCACCTTAGGTCACCCTTTCATTTGTCAATAAATAATCTAAGTCATGGCTATGCTACAGTAATTCCATTACATTTAGGTTGTGTTCAGGTTGTGTCGAGAACACTGTACAAAATTCATTGCTGTCTCTGAACTGTCCACAAACTTTGTTTTTTTGTGTTTGGTGCAGGAGGCCAGGCAGGTCCTGTCTCAGTATGAAGCTACTGCAGCTAAAAAGGACGAAACACCCATGGAGGACTGATATCCTTCCTTGTTTTCCTTAACTATGTGCCAACAGATGTTTTTCTCTGTTATTTTAAATAAAATTATAGTGCCAGTCATCTTGTCTGTATTGACGCATTGTTGATTACAGATCAAATCAAATTTTAGCGAACTGTTTCATGATGCATCATACTAGAGAATAATTAAACAAAAGAAAAGCTTTTTAAAATACACCTGTGGTGAAAAGCACAGTTCTATCACATCAGCTGGAGTACTGAAGAGTTGGACTTTGCACTTGGTGCTTCATAGCCTCAGTTGCTCTTTTACCATTGAAAGTAATGTTACTAACTAGTACTTGACACTTGATCCGCCTCTACTTGATGGGCAAGAAAGACAGACTCATACACAGTGCTTCTGCAATAACTATTTTATTTATGCCGTGTCTCCACGGCCCTGTCAATCGTTATCACAGGTGAACAAGGGCGGTGGGGCGTCGAACACAAGGGGTATGCGGCACATCTCAAGTCGCGTTAGGATTTCTACAGACAAGAGTCCTTATGTTTGTGTGTTTGTGTGTGTGTGCAACTTTTTATTACAGGCTGTCTCTACATGCATCTATACACTTGCGGACGAGCATTGACTTTTATTTTCTTCTGTACAGCAACATCTGGGATGTAATAGCAACTTGCTATCGTGGCTGCGGCTATGGTTTTTACGTGCTTCTCTGTCACACGACCTTGCTTGTAGCTCGCTCATTTTAGTACCGACATCTGGTGAACGTCTGCTTGGGAGTCTAATAGTACTAAGTGCTACAGATGCAAGGACGGGTTTATGGCATTTTCCTTTGGTATATGTCCTGTTGCTGTCGCTCCTCGCCCGGCACAAATTTCGCTCTTTTGTGCGTGTCTGATGTGTTACTGGTGTCCTTTAAGATACTGTTCATGAGCAGGTGGCAGGAAATCATGGTACAATCAAGCTAAGCATAATACTTTATCTGGCCTTCCACAGACGTGCCATCCTCTGCGATGCACTAGGACAAGATGAAGCCATTCAACCTTGATATAACAAACATGGACGTCACAAATTATTGAATATGACGAAGTAAATCCAAAATCTTTGTGATAGCATGTGACGAATATAACATTATAACAGATATTCAATATAACGAAGGTATATTCATATCGGATATGACTTCACTACAACAAGGTTCGATTGTGTTAGTGTGTTCGCTAGACATCAGTGAGTAGATGCTGTGCAGAATGTTTGGTTCTGTCACAACCAGTTACATTTGCCGTGCGACAGAGTAGCAGAACTTCATTGGAACCACTGATAGTGCTCCACGCACCAGTGGATGCTGCATAAAAAAAAATTGATCAGAAAACGAGCAAAGCCCCATTTATCTGTCTTTCTAAAGATACACGAACACGAAGAGGCTTCGACGCTATACATGCAAAAAATGTGAACACATTCGGCATCTTCTGTAGGTATCGGCACAAGTTTATGTTTTTCATGTTGTTCTCATAAGGATCACACAAAAATGTAAGAGCAAGGATGGTCAAAGATAGCATTTAACATTCAAAATGAGCCGTATTTATATTCAGCAAAGGGTCTGTTCCTTTGTTTATTCATCTCATATTTTCTGCGCAAGCAGGGCATCCGAGGAAAAGACTGCTACAGGTGCCTGCATCCTCAGTGTTGCAAATTAGAGCCATCAGATGACTCTGCATTTTGTTTCACTGTAGGGAACCTTGCATCCCTAATTCACAGATTGCTAAATGCAGACATTCAAAATTTCTTGTTGCAAGAAGACTTTACAGGTTTTGTTGGTAGCTGCCTTTTCTAGCTGTTGACGTGAAAATCATCGAAGCAAGAAAGTTTGGCACCACTTCTGGCAATGACAGCATAGCGAACAACATTAGTAACTGTATGTGGCTTTCGTTCTTCACTGGGCTTCCAAAGCAATGCATATTTTTGGTGCAACCTCGGTTTGCTGCTTGCTGAACATGCCCCAGCAAGCTAGAAGACACTGATACACCTTTTAACAGCGGTGCGCCATGAAGGTATAGAGTACTTTGATCAGTCACTTCTTCAGAAGCTAGGAGTACATACAAGTATTTATAACAAGACAGGCTGTCGTTCTTGCTCCTCTTTTTTGTTGGCATTGTTCTAAAAAGTTTACAGCATCAACGAGCTTTGCAAATTGTATCCCTTTGCTTTCTTCCTTGTGGTGGGCATGGGTTCGCGTTATGCCAAGCTGTATGGCTAACATGGATGCATACCACAATTGATCACTGGCTACAGAGAACTAGGGACACTAATTGTGTAGGTTCCAAGGATTTTCTTCTTTTCCTCAGAAACATGCCAAGTCAAGATTTTTCTGCGGCCAGAGTGCACCGGTCACATTCTTTCTTTTTGAAAAACTCGCTACAGGTTGTCTGGTCCATGTGCACTACCCATCACCAGCAATCGGCAGAGTTCTCAAAGGGGAAAGTGAGGGAAGAGCGAGCCAATGAATTAAAGCGAGTGGGTCAGGCTAGTGCAAGAAAACAAAGATGGATCAACACACCTTCAATTGAAACTAGTGCACCTCAATGGCTGTGAAGATCTATTTGGACGAACAATAATGCATTGCTTCCACACGAGCGATATGACAACTACCTGCATAGGCTCAGCATTGTTGCACATGCCCAATTGTCTTGTTGGCAGCCCTGTTTCTATGCAATGGCTTCTTGTCCATACTGGGCACTGCACAAAGAGCTGATTATCGGTCGACTGCAGGGAAATAAAGAGAAAAAAAGAAGTTGCCTCTGGAGTGCAGGTGATGTCCTGAACCACAGGTGCCATTCTATTACCATGAGCATCGAAACAGTGGCGGCCCACAGAAAGCATCCACTCTTACCGTCGAGAGACTAGCTTGACAGCTTTCATTGTTTTCACAAGTTTTCCAATGAAAAGTGCATATCACAAATTATGTAATTGATTGTGGTGACTACCTTTAAGCCAGAATAAGCAATTCGCCAGGCAATTGAGAATGTTTATTCTCTTGGTCACCTGTTTTGAAAAGCCGGAGTTTACTCAAACTCTGCACGAACACTTAAAAGTGTGGCCTTCTTTTTCTCTTTGGTGCCTTCTGTGCCTGTAAGTTTCTCTTGTAACCACGCTGGTGTACAATCAAACCTCAATATAGCCAACATGCGTATAACAAATTATTGGATATAACAAAGTAAATCTAAACTTTGCTAATTTTTCCAACATCAGCATGTATGCTCAAAAACAAACAAACGAAGCTTATAACAAGTATGTTCGTGTTGATTGGGACTTCGTTATGCCGAGGTTCTGCTGTACTAAACGTTCTTTTTATCAAGGTCCTGGTACAAATCATTCATCATCCGTGGCACCATTGACTCAAGACCTGTCTGGGCTGTACTCAAACAAGTTTGCTGAAATTTATGCCATGCCAGCATGACTGAAAATAAAAGCCTGTGCTCGACACTGAGCATACTGAGCACTAATTAAGCAGCCACAGAACACCACCCTCTGGGAGTCAAATTCCATTCCAGTTGAACCAGTACCATCTTCGACATACAAATAATGCTGGAGACATAAGAAACCCTATGTCATGTCACCTAACCAATTTAAGAAAAATGGGGAAGGCAAAAGTCTGCTTCACGTACAGATTTTTCAACCATTGTTATGGTACTTCTAAGCAAAATTTTGTTGATCCATTTAACTTTTGAGTATGTTACCTTCTATCAGCTGATGCTTCGTACGTGCGTTGTCTTCTTTGTCGCTTCTTTATTTCTAGTCTCGTGCTGGGTAAACTTGCTGATGAATTTCCCTCCTAGTTGCTGTCAGATTGTGTACCGAAACTTACATCATGGCTCACGAATCGCCGTTAGCAGGTTTTAGCAAAGCGGTGGCCTACAAGCATGACGTGGTGAAAAAGCACCAGTGGAAGTGGTGCCATCTTTTCACACACTTTTTAACAGAACAGCACATAATTGCCCTAAGTACTCCATTTATCTACTGACATATAAGTCGGCATTGACACAATGATCACAGTGGTAATTTTACATCTTCTCTTTTTGTAAGGCAAGTTGTCAAACACTGAAAAATTTCTAGAGTGTAATAGTTGACCACAGCTTCATAAGAGGCTGCTACTGTTGATGGCTGACTGCCCTTGCTTTTTTGTGATATGGTGTACGTATCTATTAGCTATCCTAAATCTGTAATCCTTTATCTTGGTGCAAATATGCTGAAATATTGCCTGTGTGTCCAGAGTGGGCTCATCTGGCACGTATGGCTTCTGCAGTTGCTATGCACTTTTCCTGCTAAAGGTCCAACTCGTTCTACCACAGAAGGCAGAGCAGTGTCACAGTGCATGCATAACATGGATGTTGAAGAGCGACAAAACGCAGCACATTAAGGTTGGATATGCCCCTGTCTATGTTACTGTGGCGGTAGCAAGGCTCCTCAATGCTGTGTCTAAGTGTGGCGACAAGCACTGCCAATTTGACCTGGCTTGGTGCAATGCCAGTCGAGTTGTACTTCAAAGAGCCATTATATCAAGAACGCACTTACGTCATACAACATTTTAGCTTGCATATCTGCAAGAAATTATTTGTGTCCCAATGACTCCTGTGACTCAATATTGCACCACTAGGAGGCGTGAGCGCTTGTTACCATTTTGGAGTGGTTTGCTGTTGGATTGTTTTAATGCCAAAACGTCGCGCCCCGAATTATTTTATTCCCATTAGAGTGCCCGCAATCGAAAGAAAATGACTGGCAGGGTAGGCCATAATAAGTATGTGCTGGCTCTGCTACTGCTCAAATGCATCCAGGAACTTTTGTGGCTTGGTAATTTGCAGTGCTTCATCTCACCAGTCATTCTATTGTCCCTGTACCTCCCATTAGTACCAGTTTTAATTTCTATGCACGCTCAGCTTTACACTCTATGCAACACGTGGCTTGCGCGATGCCGTTTCTTCATTTTAGCTAGAGCACCGTGCATTTACATTGGCTTCCTCTACATTTCCTTTGCAATGCACCTTTTGCTGTCCTCATCTTCCTCCAGCTTCCTTGTCTCCATGTTTTAAGCCCATAAGCAAACACTGGCAAATTGCATGGTTGTTTTTCTACGGTAAGCTGCTGTTTGTGACTTGGGAATGCCTGCAAAATACATTACAAACTGCTTTTATTCTTTGGCCCTGTGGGCTAGCTCATGACTCATTGGCTGAGGTATAGTTGTAGTACTCGCTCAGCCACAGAATACCCGAAGAAGAGTAGAGACGCCCGTCTGGAGAAAAATGCTGAAAAGCGAGATCACTTTGGGAAGAATTTGGCTCCAAGTTTTGCGTGGAAACAAAGTCGGCGCAGCTCGAGTGCAGCACAGAAAGCATATGTTCGGATCACCACTGAGTATCTATAGACACTAACACTTCTCCTACAGACAATTTTTTGCTGTAGCTCCGTAACGCTGATATGTGTCTCCTATCTTCACATTTGATATGGCATTGTACATTGCACACTGACACTACCAATTTGCAAATAGCAAAACTGTCTTGTGCTGCTTTCAACATCTTCATCTGGCTCTCCGGCTAACTCAACTTGTGTACCTAGCCATCCAGATGTGAACAAGTGCAAGAGTTGTGCATTCTTTTCGACAATGAGGAAACATCTTGCTAATACATTTCGTTTCATAATAGCCCATCACTTGAAGTTAAAGTGCTCTGTAGAACCCACCCGGCAAAGCTCTTGCTTTCTGTGCGAGCCAGCCATGCAGTGAATGAAGCCAAGCAAACTGTCGTGGGAAAGGCGACGCAATTCTATACTGGCCGTCCTTGAACATAGCGAGAATAGTGTCTTCGTTTCAACCAGGACCCGCAGGCGAGAAAGCCCTGTCTTGCAGCAGAGCTCAGTAAGCGCGAATGGCCCTGTATGGGCAAGGGAGCACCCTTGAGCAGTCAGTCCTTCGAAAAAGAATACTTGGGGTTGTTCGGGAGGGGGTGCAAAGATGGCGGTCTCTCCCTCTCTTTCTATCTGTAAGATCAGCGAGGAAGTAGCTCGCAGAAGAAAAATGGCGGCGGTGGCTGCAGCTCCTCGATTAGTAGCTCTGTGTTCAGACGTCATTGGAGGTCGCCAGTCCAAGTCCTGTCCTTGCATTGCCCGTCATGCCCAGTCTGGAAAACTCCAAGGGGCCGCTGTACCATGTGCCCCACTGGTCCTTGAAGGCTGCACGTGAAAGAGCAAAAGGAAACAAGGTAGAAAATGAGGTCAATGCATGTATTGGTGGAAGGCACCTAAAATTACTCCGGGTGACACATACTGGCTGCAAGAGTACATGTATATGCCTTTCACGTGCCTTGCATTACACCGTGGATTGTGTCATGCACCTTGTATGATAAACTACACTTGTGTAGTGCACATAACTTATTATTTTCTGCCATTGAATACTGATGGAATTGGAGCGATGCTTGTGCTCCAGGACATTACCATCACAGGAATGGTGGTTAGGGCTGTTTTATTTTTAGCATTTGCTTTTATTTTTCTGGGGTGTACTTGTCAGTTTATTCTCTTTCCTATGCTAACAAGTTGTGCTATAATTGCATGTTTAGTGCAGTCCTTATGGTCACTGATTGTTAGAGCTAGTCGCATTTCTCTAGAGCTGATTGGCAAGCAAGGAAGGCACGTTTCGGCAAAACATCATTTGGAAAGAAATTATGGGGAACTGCTTTTCACTGCCACTGCAGAGATGGCACCCCAGATGGAAGCAAAGAATTACAAAAGCTTTGTTTCCACACTTTCTGAAAGGAGATCTTTAATGTGCCTTAGGGAACCACTCACCAGAGCCCATAGGAAATTTTGGTTATACACTGGACGGTTATACACTTTTCACAATGATAGATCTAGTGCTGTTAGCTGGATGTCGGGTTACCTAAGAAACTTGTAAATAAGAAACAAGGGAAAGGTGATCATATGGAGGGCACCATGACAATGACTATAACGAAACAAAAGAGCATGTCGCCAAATGCACATACAGTGTGGTGCCCGTTGAAGGATAGCACTGCACACTGTTTTAAAGGAATCCAAACATGATGAAATTGGCCAAATATGTAATTGCTTTGTCTAGGTTGAGTCGGCAAATTCGTGGATGGTCTATAAGGCATGGCTTGCTTATTTAACGATTGTGCAGGATTAAGTTATATCCTGTGTGCGCTCGCTCAAGAGTTGCTTCAGAGCAATAACTGTGGTTATCCGGCAGCAGAATCGTTACGAATTCTCCACTTGCATCCATTTTAGAGTGCCGCTCTTAGGCGCCCGTTCCTGCCTTGAGGACAGCGTAACCGAGCAGATGAGCACAGCGAAAGATGAAAGCAAATGCGGAGCGCAGCGGGCAATGAATGAAGAAGAAAGCGGAGAGAAAGGTGCTGCGACACCATGAGGCAGAAAGCAGAGGAGGATATGGTGAAAGCCTGAGAAGTGTGCCGACGATGGCTGCGAAATGGCGCCAGAGTAGCGCGTCGTCTGGGAGATCTATCGGCAGCTGCTGCTGTGAATCGCCCCCACGCACCACCCATGCGCTGGCTCTCGCGATCTCCAGATTAGCCGGGCAGTCGCGTTGCACTTCACTCCATCATTTGGAGCGTGCCGTACGAAACAGATCGTCCGCACCAGCCATTATATCGCAAAATAGAAACGGGTATAGAGCTGCGCTCAAATTTTGCATTAGGGAGTATCGTAATCATCGGTAATTTTTTTTCCCTACTGACTGCTATAACTGCTGTTCATTGTAGTAGTATTTGAATGGAATGAATATTCGACAATTTCGAATAGTGAACCGAATTCGAATTCTCAACTCGTATAACAAAAGCTACTCGATTTGCTTTCGGAACAATATTCGCACACCCCTACCCATAATTGGTGACATTGCGAGAATGCGCTCTATTTGAGCGAGGAAATGTGCCATCGCGAGATCAGATCGCTCATTAGGAAGTGTTATGACCGACTAGCCAATAGCGTGAAGCCGGAAGTGAATGTACATCATTCAAGTACTGCCAAATGTCGCATGGAATGTGGAAACGACTAATTTGGTACGTACAAGGACAACAACCTACTGCAAGACCTTCAGAAGTATTTTATGCTGCTGTTCACAGTAAAACATATCAACTTATATTAATAAAGCACGTGTCACGCCAGTTTCAGTGTGTATTTGCTGCCCTCATACTGGCAACACCGGGAAGACGTTGCTCGATGTCATCGCTCGCGCGGGGTACGACTTTGCGCGGGCGCATTTCACCTTGTTCTCCAATCCGTATAAGCCACATCGTCCTCGCTCCGAACCAGTTTTAGCGGTGGCGCTCCACTCGCGCTGGCTCGCTGTGAGGGCGGAGCTTGTGACGTCACGGAGCGGCCCCTGGTGGCTACTGCCGTGATGGTAGCGACTCTCTTGCTCCTTGGTACGGTGCCCGGTACGTACATGCTTGCCCGTGCGGGGAGCTCGTACTTCGTGTTTTCCCTATCCCGACGCTAAGCCGAAGAACGGGTGCCTAGTGCTCGCGCGTGGTCGTACCACGCCGAGCCGCACTCATCGGAGGCCCAAGCCGAAGGAGATTGCCCGAGCTCTCGCGAGTTGGCCCATCGGTTATCGCGAGAGCAAGGAGCATAGCCGCCGGGACTTTTCCTAGCGGCGCGTCCCAGCTTGAGCCTGTGCTGTCGCAGCGACGTGCTACAGGCGCCCCTAACTGTATTTTTCGCCCTTGGTGCGGGACCCCTTTGGTTCCCCGCCGTCCGGGGACCGGGCGTTCGTGCAGTGTTGGGTGCCGTTGGAGACAATAAACGGTTTCCGTCAACTTGGGGCAATACTGTGTTCTTGCGGCCATCGCTCGGTAGCCCCTTGTGGCCTGAGTTCGCGCGCAGCGGCGCTAGAGGCTGACGCGGCCCTGTGGCTCGCTAAGCTCGAAACCGCGGTGGTCGGTACTCCTGTGAGACCCCGAAAACCCCACAACATTAATAACAAAAATACTGGAATATGCTACCACATAGTTTGGCATCGCTAAAAGAAAGAAAGAAAAAAGAAGGCGTAGACGTGTACATGACCAAAGCAGTTGGAAAGGAATGTAATTAAGAAGGGTGTATAGGATTGGGCTTGTTGGTAAAACATGCTTTAAAGTTTTAATAACAGCGAAAGGACAGCAGAGGGGACCGGAGAGAACAGAGCGCTAACTTCCAACAGTTTATTTTCTTTTGAGAAAGCATAGCAAGTTTTATAGCCACACATTAGCACTACAACCATGCGCAGAACACCGCGACAAAACCATACAAAATTCAACCTGGCATCGATAGCCCGAGGTATCCGACCGCCTTGTCAGTTAGCGCGACAGAGGGAATGCTGACGCACCCAAATTTTAAACATGGAATTTTTCCCGCTTCGATTATTTCACGCGTGACACTAGTGAGTGAGTGAGTGAGTGAATAAACTTTATTGTAGGTCCGGCGAGGACGCGAACTCGTCGCGCACCCGGCTATTCCCACGTCGGGACCGGCAGGTCTAGCCCACCGGCCCGGTCGCGGGCACGCCGGACGGCCAGGATTTGCTTTTCTAGAGCGGGGCTAAGCAAAAGCGAGTCCCACTCCTCCTTGATGAACTTGGGGTATGTCGACCTGTACCCCCAGAGCATGTGAGGTAGAGTGGAGGTCTGGCCGCAGGACGGGCAGGCGTCGTCGCGATACACGTCGGGGTAAGCCTCGTGGAGAGCGGACAGAGACGGATATGTGCTGGTCTGTAGGAGCCTAAGCGAAGCGGCTTGCGCCCTATTAAACTTGGGGTGAGGGGGTGGAAAGACCCTTCTGGACATGTAGTAATATTTAATAATCTCGTTGTGAGTAGCGGGGGCGTCCCTGTGACCGTAGAGAGGTGGGGAGTCAGTGCTCCTTATAGAGGAAGTGCGGTCGGTGAGGTCACGCGCAGCCTCGTGGGCAGACTCATTGAGGTTCGGGGGAGCACCCTCGACCAATCCTACGTGAGCGGGAAACCAGTGAATTGAATGGTTTGTTAGAGCATGTGGACTCGAGCCGCTAAGAAGACGAACAGCTTCCTTGGCGATGCAACCCTATTGAAAAGCCCTAACTGCCGTTTTGGAATCACTATAGATTTCGGACCCACGACCGTCTAGCAGGGCGAGGGCGATGGCGACTTGCTCGGCGACTCCGGGGTCTGAAGTGCGAATCGAGGAGCTACTGGAAATGTTTCCGCTCTAGTCGACCACAACGACGGCAAAGGTCTTCCCGTCACTGTACTCCGCAGCGTCGACGAAGCTTGCGCTAATGTCGTGTCGCTTGATCTGTTTGAGGATGGCTGCTGCTCTGCCCTTGCGTCTGCCCTCGTTGTGGACGGGATGGACGTTTCGGGACACAGGTGCCACTACGAACTTGTCTCGAATGCACCTAGGGATCGGGGTACTGGCCATCGAGAATCCCGCAGGGTGGTAACCCAGCTCTTCGAGGATGCGTTTACCTGCCGCTGTGGTGGCCAGGCGACTGAGTTGCGTGCGTTCTTGGGCTTCGCGTGACAGTATCACCGTGTTTAGCAATGAAGCTACATTTTTTTTTATCTTGGCTTGCTTTCTGAAAAGAAAACAAACTGTTAGAAGTTAGCGGCTCTGTTCTCTCTTCTGTCCTTGCGCTGTTGTTCAAACTTTCAAGCATGGACAGGAAACCTGGAAAGCACGTAGCTATTATTGTAGAAATATTCAACATGTTCTTCCTATTGGGATCTGGCATGAACACATAATAGCCTTTGTTTCTTTATCGTGATTAAGTGTATCTTCGACTTATATTATTGCTTGTCAGCCAGCGTTTATTCTGTGCGATCACGAAATAACTTTTTTTAAAATTCGCAATGGGATCGTCTCCCTTACTTGGAGACTGGACTCGAAAATTCTCCTTTGTGTTCTCTGGCGTCATTTGCAGCGCCTGCTAGCTTGCCTTCGTCATTTTTCGCAGCCAGATGGCGCGTCCCTCGCGTCTCTGGACTCCTATGCTTCAGCCTGCGCATGCTCTGTCGACGCCATTGTAGCATGATGGCTGTAGCACCGACGGCGCAAACGTACCTCAAACGTCCGTACTCTTTCCACCGTATCCGGTTCCCCTGGATTAAGCCAATCAACGCGCAGTGAAATTGACGTCCCCGAAAGTAATCTATATCGGGAATACGGAAAGTAAGGCTGGGGGTTTGTTTCGATGTCAGCAAGAAACATCGTCAAGCAGCACGACGAGGGTAAAGACTTCTGATGCACATAGCTCGAACGGGCTGCACCCCGCGCTATGGCGGCGTCGTAGCGAGGAAAGAAAAAGAGAAACTGTTTATTGGAAGGCAGGCATTTCAGACGACGTGCGTATGACCGCTAACGTGCTTCTCTATAAGCATAAGGAGGGAGGGTCGTTTGCGCTTTCCCTAGGAAATACGCGCGCTTGCGGGAGAATTCGTTCGCGAGGGCTGCGGCCCGCGATGCAGGCGGAAAACAATTCTCGCGTCAGCTGGCGCGGGGGCGACAGAGCGCCGACACGCCCCGCGCCAGAGCCCGCCGAGTCGGCCGCTTCCGCTGCGCGCAAAACGCTTCAACGAAATTAGCACAGGCGACCGACGAATGGTGGCAGCTGCATACCCCACAGGCTATTTGACGCTGCGTGCGACGCAAAAAAGAAGGGAAAAAAGGAGGCCTATTTGGCCAATCCCCCGCAGTGGGCATGCGCCATCATAAAGGGAGGAGCAAACCAAACCGAACCAAATGATATCAAATTAATTTCGACGCACGACTCCTATGTGTGCCAGCTGCGACATCCGTCGCGTAAGGATTCTGGCAGGGATAGTGTGCGATATTTCGCAGAACGTATTTTTGGTTAGGCCTTCAAGGGCTAACCTACAGCCGTTTCGGTGTCCCATTGATTTCGTATGACCTGAATTGAGCTGTATACATGCGGATGTATCGTGTGGAGGTCGCTGTCCATCTCTTTTTGTTGCACTGTCCTTACTTAGCGCTATAACGGTTGGCACTTGCGAGAATTAATGCTCGGCCTGCTTCGCAATGTCAAGGAGCTGCCGGCTGACGTCCGTGACCAGAGCAGCGCTTTTTATTACTTTAAATAACTTCTTTTTTTTTTTAGCGACAAGAAATTGGTCCCAAAAAGTGACGATATATGGCGCCACCCTCTGCACTCGGTGAACTCCGCACGCGCCGTGTGCCGAAACGACGGAGTACAAACGAGTTATCCGAAAATCCTCGTGGCAGGGCCATGAGAGGGCAAGTTGAATTCCACCTGATTGCAACATAATGCCACGAAGTAAGGCAGTGCGGTTACTCAGAGACGAAACTTCGCTTTGGAAGAGACGTTTCTCGCAGTGCTCCACAAAACAAAGCCACCCGAGGCAACCGTCAGCTGCATTATTCGGGGTTCTATAGATTTACCGGCCGAACTGTGTGAGGCTATAGCGGTATGCAGAGCGAGGACTGATGCCACACGATTCCCATCTTTCCGTGGAACGCGCACACGGATTTCATTGCAGCTTTATGCTGCAACCACTGGGATACTGATGTTTCCTTTTGTTATTGTCTATAGACGTGGTGAGAATAGATGTCATTGAAGTATTTTATGAAAATTAACAAACTTGCCTCACCATTTGACCAAATCACGAAAATGCCACCTATGAAACGCTATGTAATTGGTTGTCTTTAGAGGTGCGTTCCTGGCCTAATAGATAGGGCACCCGGCTGCTGTACTCGATGGCAGAGGTTCGACTCCAACATAGTTCACACAGTATCTTGTTTTTTCGTAAAGTGAGGCGAATATGTATACATGATCATACCCGAGGCGAAATATATGTACATGATCGTACTCATAAATCTCAATGGTCATACGTAGTCATAAGACATTGTCATGTATCAAACTGTCACAGGACGCCACCTATACCTGCAGACCGCATCGTGTCACGTGCTACAGATGGACGGACTGAGAGAAGTAGCCCTAGAATGCTTACGTATTAAAGATACTCTATTGCACATTTCCATGGGCATGCGGGGCACGGGCTCTGTAGAAACGTAGAAAGAGAAAAAAAGAGATTAGGGCTGGGAGGCTAAGCAGAGGCAAGCTCCCGATTTGCTACTCTGCGTGGGGATGTGGGAAAATGGGGTCATATAGGAAGGAAGAAGAGATAGAAACATTAAGAAAACCAAAGTAACTACTATAGCAGGCGTTCGGCAAAGACTAGTAAAATTGGCATGTGATGTTACTGAAAGGCAGGCGAGCTAACACGGATCTAAATACTAACAAAAACACTCAACAGAAACGCTGGCTTCTCGCTCTGCTAAGACATATGACCGACCCAACTCGACCGGAAAAAATAAGAAAGAAAAACGAACGAGGAAATAAGGGAATACGATCTTCGTAACAATTGCATATCAAGGCAAGCTCATAGAGACGTACAGAAATATCCAGGAATGCGGAAAGTGCCCGCAGTATGTGTTAAACAGCTATGGAAATACAGAGCAAAGGCAGCCCGCGAACTGCCTTGCTCATTGCGTTACACGTGCTTTGCGATGTGGCGTTCGCAATGCCCTCGCGAGATGTCTCGAAATATTTGCTATCCATCTTTGTTCCCGGAGGCAACCAGAAAGCCTTTCCGTTTGAATGCGGCTGCGAGCCATCAGCGATACTGGAGGCAAGCGACATGCGCGTCAATGCTCTCGAACGACGTTCCATGGCGTCCGCGGGACGATCGTATTTATAATTCTCGCCAACCTTTCACAGTGACCGCGAAGAACAACGTGCGGACGCCGCTGCGAAAGGCTTCTTTTTTTTTTTTACTCAACGTTCGGGTACTCGTCGGCTCTGGTCGTATTCATCTATTTTCACCAGATTCGCCGCTTCTGTGTTCCCTCAATATTTTTGCCCAGAGGTCTTATTTGGAACAAACTCGTCGCGCAAGACCCGTTCGCCCCGAGCGCTTCACCTGGAACGCGCGTAATTGATTTCTCTGCTTGTCTTTTTACGCGTTGTTCCTTCCTCATTCCTGAGCCGTTGCCCGCGGCCTTTGCATATATAGCAAGCACGATACCGCCCGTGTTGTGACAAGAAATTCCATCGGTGCGTGTAGACGGCAAAAAGCTTACAGACCACACGAGTGCTTGCGTATGTCTGCGCGTGTCTACCGACGTGCGGAAGCTTCTGCTGAAGGCAGAAGTTAAGCGAAAGCGTGTTTTACGAAATGTTTTGGGAATGCAGCACCTGGTCTTTGTTATCCATAAGATTTATTGTTTGGATTTATCGCATCGCTCGAAAATACTTGCCACGCGAATTTCGCCAACTGTGCCACTTGAAAAGCGCTTAATCGGCGTTAATCAACGAAAAGCAATAGTGTTGGAATATAACCGTTAGATTATTCCGGCCCAAGATTCTTTCGCCAGGATTCTCACTTTCTCCCGTTAGTGCGGCGAGCCAGCTTCGCCGCATAACGAAGCTGTAGCCAGGAGTAGCTCGCAAATAACTTGGCTCGTTTGTCCCAGCGTTGGCGTGTAGAGAAGACGAAGCGATGCACAAACCGTCGGCGATTATGCAAGAGACTGGCGGAAAAAAAAACCCAAGCATAAAACTGGAGCTACGCGCATGCCGAAAAACGCTTGGAGCCGTGGTTCACACCAGAACGAATAACATCGTCCAGGATCCGGTCATTTCGAACCTCGGCACCGCGACTGGTTTTCGTCCGTAGCCAGGCTCACGCACGCGTCTGCTGGAATAGCAGCGATTCTCGAAGATAAATTGAGTGTCGCGATGCGTACTATATTGCCTTGCAGATCTCTCCACTTGCAGCGCAGGAGGGGGGCGGGGGGGGAGCGATGTGGCGGGCGGGGTTGTGGGCAGGAGGCGAGTGAGCGTGTGGGTGTCGAGACGCAAGGGCGAGAGCCTAGCCACCTGATGACGCAGGCGCGCGGCGTATATGTATACGCACACTATGAAAGCTCTTATTACATCTCTCTATACCGCCGAGGGCCTTCTCGTGCGCTGCACGGCCAGCTATATTGCCGCGCGTATACAGATGACTTCGCGACGAGAGGTAACAAAACGCGCTATGTATCTGACGCAAGCCTGCGTCACTGAAACAAAAAAGGAAAATAAAACTAAGTACCCGCCGTAAGAACCTCCTATGACCGTGCAAAATGCCCACGTGGGCGAGTTTCCATAAGGCATTTGCGGCAACGGGAAAGCGCTCGCGGCAACAGTATGTGTGTTAGCATGCTGCAGCTGTGGGATTTTTCTATCTCCCCTCTATGTCCCCTGCCACCAGAGCAGGCTAACAAACATGCGTGCTTCTGGGTAATCTCCCTGCCTTTCCTATATTTTCTCTCACTATCTCTGCCTACCTCCCGCGTCTTTAAATATGTGGTGGCAAATGAGTTTATGTTCTAGCTAATTTCTATGCCTTCTTCTTTTCTTTATTTTTTCTCTCTCTCTGTCTTGGTACACCGTGCTGCGCGATTTCGCAGTCTGCCGAGAGCACGTTCACATTTGTAGCAGTGCGCGCACTGTTGGAGTTTAGTGGAATCGATCAGAGATGGTGCGTTTAGAAACGCACTAAGTTTAGATGTTGGAATCTGAGAACTAAGTTGTGCCCCATGGTCAGCCGAATCCCACGTTCGTACTCTTCTTTTGCGCGCTCTGCCACATTGTTCCCCGTAAGGCGGTGAAGAGAGATTTACAGGTTACGCGTTGTCGTAGGCTCTAGGCATTGGCGTAATGAGTGCTGGGTAGTAAGACGGCATTTATTTGCGTTAAGTAAGTTAAGAAGTTGGAATCTGAGTACTAATTTACTTTTCTGCCCAGTAAGCAGCGGCGCAGCCAAAAAGTTTTTTTTTTAGTTGGCGTGGGGGGAGTTCACGCACTTGACCGGAGACGCAAGGGGGCGGGGGGGGGGGGGGCAGCATACTAGCACAGGGACCTCGGGGGGAGGGGGAGGGAGGCACGTGCGCTTGATGGGCTACACGCTGGCTACGGCACTGCCTGTTCAGCCAAGTACCGCGTTCGTTGCCTTCCTTTGTGCGCTCCGCCACAATGGGACTCTCCAGGCGGCGAAAACAGCTTTACAGGTTAGGCGTCAGCGGTACGCACGATTGGGTTTGCGTTCCCGGCGTAACGTAAACGTGTCCCGGGTGGTAAGCCCGCACTTACGTTAACAAGACAGATAATTCGAGAGAGTGGAAAATTGGCAAGGCAGGGAATAATGAATCCACTGTGGCAGCCGTTCGCGGTCCTCATTTTCTGACGTTCGCAGATTCCGCGGCGCCACAGAGGCTACCGAAATGGAGTATGGTTCGAATCATGCGTTAGTGCGTGGCTGCTTTTCGGTGGCGATCACTTACTTTTTTGGAGTGCGCGCGACGCGCTTACGATCGTGAGGAGAAGCCGTCCACGTCTAATTACATCACCGGTGCACGGAGGGCAACCATGTTGATCGTTGCAGGTCGATGGCGGCGTGGATCATTTCACGCCACCCGGCACTAATGGCGCGCTTTGACGGCTCCACTGTCGCGGACCGTTTGAGTTATGACACGGAGATGCACGGGGACCTGTTTGCCCGACACGCTGCGGAAGAAAAGACAGAAAAAGCCCACCTTTCTCTGCGCACCATCATCGTCGATCGCGTGGTGGACGACTGACGCGAAAGTCACGCGCTGTCGTTCACACGTAATATTTTGACAATTCCCCTCTTGACTAAGGCTACCAAGGTTTCACGGAGTAGGAGCACTCGAGCGTTCGGTTATCCATTAGTGAGGCTTACTATCGGTCGCAACGTGGACTTCATACACGAATCGCGCTGGATATAGTCAAAATTACAGGCTGTCTGCCTAAATAGGGTGGGTGCTGATTCTCTTCAAATTCTGAAGCATTCGCTCTGCTGGCGAAACGCTGCGCGCACGCGCGTGATTTCGTGGTATCAGCGAATTTGCTAAGCATCGACATATTCGAACACATACGACGCTCGATCATCATGTGCTAGGGGCCACACTTATTATGCAAGTTTTTACACTTTTTCGTAATCGTCACAATCACACTCTCTCGCGTTGTTTTTTGCTCCTTCTCCATTTGCCCTATATTTGGGTTAAACCCATTGGTTAAGGCTGACATCTCAACTTTTTTGCTTGTACCGATCGAAGCAGCGTGCACGCAGAACTAGCTGACGCTGTGTGTAGTGCAGTCTATCCTCACCTCTTGTATTTGTATGAAAACATTGTCATTCTTATCTGTGCACACCTATCTCGTGCCACATTGGGGCGTCGAATTCTTCACGAGCTTTCTTTTTTGTGCTTCGTTGTGATAACAATTAATAGCAATAATACGGACATCCAAGGCACGTTCAGGTCGTCGCCGTCGCCGTCGCCGTGCTGTTACGGGTGCGGCGGTGCTTGCGCGGCCCGCGTGCCGTGCTTTGGAAGAGCTCACGATCTCACGTTATCTGCGGTG
Source organism: Dermacentor albipictus (assembly GCF_038994185.2). Taxonomy (NCBI): domain Eukaryota; kingdom Metazoa; phylum Arthropoda; class Arachnida; order Ixodida; family Ixodidae; genus Dermacentor; species Dermacentor albipictus. The sequence continues at coordinate 80,973,907 of NC_091825.1, read as the reverse complement.
TTTCGGACACGCGGCGCGGTTGCAATGGTGAAAGGAACGGCAGCAAGGAACATTCGCTTTATGACAGAGACTCGCGTTCCCCGCTGCTGGCTCTACCGATCACGCCAGCGCTGTGACCGGGAGTGCTTGCGGTCATCGAGTGAACTCGGCTCAGGTGTATCTTTGGGTACATGATACGACGCGTGTTTAGTTAGTAAGCGAAAGTCTACTGCAATTTATTCTGCACATAAAAGTTTTCATGCGAGTGCGCGAATTGGAATGGAGTTGCCAGAGGCGTACTGCTTGCAACCTCTAAATTTGGGCTCGTTTGTCCCTACCCACTTACGAGCCTACCCGGTGTAGGGTAGCCAACCGGATGTTATTCTGGTTAACCTCCCTGCCTTCTACTTTTCTCTTCCCTCCTCCTACATCGTGTACTCATTTATTTGTTACCGGTGTCAATACTTCGCCATGCAGGCGAAGCTGCGTCATTTTTTTTTCGCTCACTCTGTGAAACTTGTATATCTCGTGAACCGGATAGGAATCTCATGGGCTTTTTTTTAGCTCTAGTCTTGATTGCTTCAGTCCGCTTGTGGCGCTTCTTTGTATCTTGCAGCAAAATATTATTCTTACTGAGCAAAGCAGTATTCTTACAGGGAAATGAGGCCTAGCGTACGTAACTTCACGCTGTGCGGGTATTGTAACGCTGAAAGTGCGCACTATAAGTAATTTTCATGGGCAGGCTAGGTGACATACGGAGACATGATTTTTCACAGAAAGAGCCCATGTCGTTAAAACGGGATGTGCAATATTTGAAGGTAATTAGTTTATTAGTACCGTCATGCATAATTACTAACATGGGCTAATTAGAGGACACCCGACGCACTGCCGCTCGGAGGGGCGGGTAGCAGGTGTGTTTCGCTCACGTTTGACTGACATTTGAGTGAGAGCAATACCTAGTGAACTGATTGTGCAATAAATGATATAAGGATGCCAAATATATCTCAGTCTATGCGCCTACTAATCGAACGCCGCATTTTGTGTGCTACCCTTTCGCAGGATCTCTGCTGCTTGAAACGCAAGTTTATTTCACTCGTCTCTGGAATCAAGCGCTCTAAAACGTTTAAGATGTGTTATAATTGAAACGGAAAAGCTTCTGTGCATACTTCAGTGCTACAGCTCGGCCTTGATTAAAAAAGAAATAAGCAAATAAAATGGGTTTGTCAGGAACCCGAACAGCTAATATACTTTCCGCATACCAGGTACTCGCTCCGATTCAGCGCATTTTTTTAAGCACCGCGTGACGACGTCGGAACACTCGGACCCGTGCAAACATGCCTGATGTTTTGTAACTCTTCGCACACATGAGCTTCTTGCTGTTTCGAACTCGCGCGTCAGAAGTCGCAATCGACGCAATTGATTGCCCTCGCCCTGCTGATCGTTAGACTCCGCTCGTAGTCGTGACCTTCTCACCTTCAGTTTCTGACAGTAAGCGCCTTTCATTACGAAGCATCAGCCTGGATATGAATTGATGGCGGCACAAAGGAAGTCGGCTAATAGTGAGAATTTTCCGCGGCGGACCACTTTCATCCCGGTGCCGCCTGGCGCGCGCTGACCCGTAAACGAAATGGATTGCGCCGCTCGACCGAGGCCAATCGGTGCTTCGCGGCGCGTCAGCTCCACGGGATTACGGGCCGCGCGAACGCGAGCTTGTTGCGCTCTCGGAGCTTCGAAAAGTCGGAGGGCTCTCTCTGCATGGCGCTATCAAGGCTCGCGTGCTAGCCGCCCTAATTAAGTTGGGCTCCCGCGGTGAGCCAGTGCACCGGCATCCTCTCGCGTCTCTTTTTAGTTCCTTTCGTGTGGTTGTCGCGTAGTTTGTTCTTTTCTCTGTCCGCGCCGGCGCTAATTTCGTCTACGCGCTGCGCACCGTGGCCCTCCATATACTTCTTCTGCGGGCGCAATCCGAAGCAGGGAGGTTATGCCGTCTGAAGGTGCGACCTGCAGGTTTCGAGGTACGCTATGACGCACCAGGTGTAGCGCGGCATGCATCGGTGCACTGAACGCTTCGCCTTATCTACCTCGACGCAGAGCTGCGTCCTTGCGCAAACTTTGAAACAAGACTGGACGGGACTCGCACGGGGTTATCCGAAGCCCCCAATTCCTGCAAATATTTTCCTGTTTGATTACCCATAACGTGGTAAAACAGACTACGACAGAAAAAAGGGGAAAGCTGATCGTGACTTCGGCGCAGAGTGGGGAATTAAGGTTAGGCAGCACGCCGCTGTGTTGCTGACGTAGCTGAAATCGCTTTCGTACGCTTCGTGTATGCGTACGTATTGGGGAGCTCGGTGGGGAGGGGGTTGGCGGTAACCTATCGTCGACGTTTACGTCACCGGCTCATTCCGAGTGATCCGAACAAGCAAGCAAGCGCACGCGACGAGTGGATAGTAGACCGGAAATTGTATACCATGCAGTGGGCTGCTTTAATTCGAAAGACTGTGACGTCACTCCTTCGCGGCGTGCGGATATATAACTGAAGGAAGGAGCTGAGCTCGTTTACCTCAATCAGCCGACTGCTTTGTTTCCTCTTCATTTGTATCTCCCTTTCTTTCTCTCTCTCTCTAAATTATACGCTGTTTAAACTGTTGCTCTAAAACTAGCATGAGTGTTTGAGTATGTTGCTGGCGCCTTTTTTGTGATGTACTTATTCGCAGTTTTCAGTGGAGTTCTGGCGCACTTACATCATCTTAACGATGCAATACTGTAGCTCCCCCACTTCTGGATTTCACATGTAGCAGTGGCCATTTCGCAATGAATTCTCCTCACCGCTTAAACTTGTACTGCTGCAAATGTGCTGGTAAACACTTCTCAACCGGTGTGCAGAAGTAGAGGACGACAAGTAGTGAAAATAAACTAGTCTTTGTTTGTGCCACTTTTTTTTATGGTCCGAGTGTCTTCAGATAGTAGACACTGTACCCTTTCTCATTCATTCGCTCCTGATATTGTTTACACGTCACGGTAGTCACTATTTCAGAAACAGTTCCTGGAACTCTGAATCAACCGCGTTCTGATAGCACTCCTTTACAGTGTACCCAAAGGCCTAGGTATTTCTCTGAAATGTTTAACTCCGCATGTGATTCATAATGGTCAGCTAGTTGGTCGAACTAATCAAAAGGCCCGTTGCTTAGTGTTTGTGTGCAGTGGTTCTGTCTACCTACTGTTAGTTTTAAATCGCATTCTCTGCAAGAGTCCATCTCACGTCCCAATCACATTTCTGAAATTCCTGCTGCTGTCACTTTGCGACACAAGTAAAAAGATCAATGCAGTATATACAGGGTGTCCCAACTACCACGCACCAAGATTTAAAGATATGCAACTTTCATATAGCTGGACAGAAACAAGGTAATGTTGTTTGCCGTCTCTTGGAGATACCCAGATTATTTTTGCATCCCACCTAATGACATAATTAGTCTTAATTAAATAATCAAGTTCTCAAATATTATAATTAAATTAAAAGTGTGAATGAGAAAATTGTAGAGAAACGTAAAAAAACTCCCGATACTGCTTTCTGTTTCTCAATACGTGACGCATAAAAGTTTTTCCTAGTGCGAAAGAAGCCCGCGAACACACGCAGAGTGCCTCGAGCGGCCAGTCGCGCGACAATTTTGCGTGATAGAAAGCTCGAAACGCTGAATATAGCAAATTAACGCGCCACAATCGTACACGGTAGAGAGAGAGAGAGATAGAGAGAGAGAGACTTTATTGTGGTAGAAAAGCTGAGAGGTCGGCCTGAGAGTTCTGACCTGCTACTCCATATTGGGAAAGGGTGACGGGAATAAAGAGAGAGAGGTGATGACGTGGGTGAAGATGGGGGTGAGTGAACTTGAACCGCAAAAACTTTTCGAAGTCTCAAGTCTAGAATAATACACGGGAATTCACTGCAGTGTCATAGGCGGGCGCAGAGTCTAATAGTGTTAAGAAGTCAGACAGAGCTGCATTATCCGTTTGCGCAGAAGTCGTCCGTAGAGAGGCTGCCAAGGCCTGTCTTCTTGTAAGCAATCTGCCATGTGACCAAATTAAGTCCGAACATTTTGCCCTCGTCGTATGAAAACCAGTGTCATGAGATGCGTCTAACGTTTCTTCGCAAGCGCAAAAGCTGCACGCGAAACTGTCAGTCGTTCCGATAAGGAATGGATAACTCACGGTGAAAAGCGGCAGACGACGACAGCCGGCAAAGTTGACGTTGCATCACAAAGGCGCAGTCTGGTTGACAGTCACTCGCAAATAAGTGTCCAGTGAGTGCAATCGAGTGTCACTGAAATCTAATGGATTCCACTGTCGGCAGTGTGATACGAGGCCCAAGATGGATGTTATCTATATAGCCGAATCGTCCCTTGTCATTGTAAACGACGCACAGACGCTCGTATCGTTGGCGGGCGCAGCTTTTCTGGCACAATCGTTACTGATGATGATGAGCCACTGAAATATGACGTCCTGTCCACTCTCCACAGTGCAGCGTTGAATTTGTCCGGACACCAGCTGTTCGTGACGTCCTCGGCGAAGAGTGTAGTGAAATCTTTGTAGGGCTACCTTTGAGATGGAAAGTGGAGCTCCATTGGTTTAATCTTTTTCGGTGGAACTTCAAGCCGTAGTTATTGATTGTTATTAATAGATTTAGACTCACTTTCTGTCGTGTCGTTTCTTTGCATCGATTTACGTCTTTTGCACTATTACAAAGTATGAACAATAATCAGTAGGGATATTATTGATTGCCTTTCGTTCACTGAATATCTCTGCTAAACACGCTCCTCTTTAGCAGACGACGTCGCGGAACGTCACAGTTCGAGACGCCAGACGTAAGCCCGACGTAGCGGAACAACGGTTGCGAATTGCGCGACTCTGAATTCAATTTCACTCACGACTGAGATTCTTTCCGGAGCTTCGACGTTCTGCGCGCGTGGAACGACAATCCGTCGTGTTCCGCTCCCGCGCTCATTGCCGCCGTCCTCATCGAAGAAGCAGCAGCAACAGCAGCACCAGCAGCAGCTGCAGCGGCTGTCGCTCGTGAAAGTGCGTATACATGCGCGATACAGCCACGGCCGTTATTGAATCTGTATTTCGCTCATTTTTTCCCCTCTTTTGCGGCGGATAGGCATGTCACTCCTGTCATGCCTGTCACGACGTTGACGTTCGCTGGTCTTCACGGCTCTGTGGATGTAGGAACATGCCGCACGAACTTGAAATGTGCGCGGCGCACAGACAGACAAGGCACTTAATCGGCATGGAGCACTGTAAAATAACTTACACCCTTGAATCAAAGTGAACAAGGGTGTAAGTGTGTCTTTAAGGGTGTGAGTTATAGACAGAGTTAGACCCTTATTCACGTTTAAGGGTGTGAATTATTTTACAGTGTGGGTTGCAAGTTTTGCGCGCACACGTTAGCCAAACGCACCTGGGAAGTGATTATTCTCCCATCTGTATCTATACAGGGATATTTTCCCGGACATTATTCTTTGGTTTTCTCTTATTTTCCTCTCCAACGTCGCTGCATTTCTGTCAACACTTCAATTGCGCCGGTCCTTGTTTTCTGTTCTTTTTCTACACAGAATCGGTGAACTTGGCTATTCTATGCTGTTTTGCACATCACTCCGGATCGCTCGAGCAGAGCAGACTGCGTACATGTGCTAGACGTCGATGTTCCAGGTTTGTTTCGGTTGAACACAACAGTCACACGCAAGGAAAAATAAAGAAAATCAAACGCAGGGAACGCAGCTTGAACATGTGGACATGAACAACTCAGCTGCCAGCAACGGCCTCGCACGTGTAATGCGAGGACATGGGCACGGACCCCACCTACGGCAAGCGTTTTTTTTTGTCCGCTTTCATTTCCCTTTACTTATCATTTCTGCATTTCAAATAAAACGATTTAGTTATACTAAGCTTTCTTAGACTGCTTGCATTCTTTGTTAGCTTCGTATTGTCATATCGTAGTAACGGTGAAGAACACAGTATCAAAACCGTGAGTGACCAAACGAACTCTTTTTTGGGCGAACCTGCGCCCAGAAAAAAGAGGTTCACCGACGATATCGATACTCCCCAATGCCGAATTTGAGCGCATGCTTTATACGTGTTTTCATTTTGCTATATATTGGCTGGCGCGGACAATCTGTATCCTGCGGCACGTTGCAAACGGAGCGAAGTATTGCGCGACTGCCTTACTAATCGGGAAATCGCGAGCAGGAGCGCATGGGTGAAACGTGGGTTTGATTCACAGCAGCCGCCGCAGACAGACCTCCACTCATGCAGCGCTTTGTTTCCACGTATGGCGTCGGTGGCGTTATCGGTGAACAGGGGTGCGATCTTGTACGCGTTCCAAAATAGAACGGAGGCGGTCCGTTCCACCGAGTCGCACACGCTTGGTCAGTTTGAACGGTGTCGAACGCCATGACGTCAATTGTGAAGTGATATCTGCTGTCAATCATTCCGTGTTGTCTGCTATCGAACGAACGCAACGGAACGGACCGCCAATTTCGCGACGGAAAGAACGGACCGCCTCCGTTCGAGTTTGGAACGCGTACAAGATCGCACCCCAGATGACTCGCGATACCCTGGCGCCATCTCGTAGCCATCGTCGCCGCAGGGCCCGCCTTGCACGGCACTACGCTTTCCCTCTCAAGCCTTTCGCCATGCCCTCGTCCTCCGTTTTCCTTCTCGCACTCTCTTCGCTATTAATTCATTCACCGCTGCGCTCCGTGTTCGCTCTCTGGTCCTTCGCTGTGCTCGTTCACTCGGTTACGCCGAGGGACGCCGACGCTCGCCGCAAAAACGGGCGCCAGAGCTGCGCTCTCACAAGAAAAAAAAAAAAACGCCAGCCCTACTAAAAGCAGAACAATAACGGCGAGCACACTCGTCGATCCTCGAACTCTCATGGGCGGATCAGGCGCGTCGGCTATTCATGCGTGGCTCAATGAACCGTCCAGCGTAATCGCTGTTGCTCGCGTTAGTTCTAGAATGTGCATCAGTATTCCCGTCGCGCACCGAATTCGATTACACGAGGCTAGGCGACAACATAGACAGCAGGTGGAACCATCGAAAACAATCGAGAAACTTCCGATAAAGAAAGGCGTATCTTGCGCTGAGCGATAACGTTTAACATTTGTTAGCCGGTGAAATACGGTCGCCGGATAATGATAAGCAAGTATGCGTGGAAGTGTGGTTGGGACTAACAAAAATTAGGCCCCTGGGTTGTTTCCTTTCTTCTCGCACACATGTTTGGAAGACGACGAGTGCTAGGCTCGCTTCCGAACGCCCGTCTGTAATTTTAAGTCTTTTTTAGCAAGTGTAGATAACGATAACGATAACGTTTAACATTTGTTAGCCGGTGAAATACGGTCGCCGGATAATGATAAGCAAGTATGCGTGGAAGTGTGGTTGGGACTAACAAAAATTAGGCCCCTGGGTTGTTTCCTTTCTTCTCGCACACATGTTTGGAAGACGACGAGTGCTAGGCTCGCTTCCCAACGCCCGTCTGTAATTTTAAGTCTTTTTTAGCAAGTGTAGAGCTCCTTTTTACTCTTTGTGCACCTCTTTCACCGAACGCCGGCCTGGGGGTCACCGTCCTGCGAGAGAAGCACAGCAAGCGGCTCCCGAAGCGCACCGGACCGAAGCAGCGAGGCGAGCCTCCGCCGTCGGCCGCCCTTCGTGATGCTCTGATGGCATCCGTCGCAAGCAATCAGCAATCAGGTCAGCACGTTGCTTCTGTAGACCACGGAGAAGATGAACAAGCAAGGAAAAGGCTACGTGAAGATGACATCGACACAAGAGAATCTGCAGGAGACAACGAAGAGATGGATCAGACAGCCTTCACTGTTGTCTCTTACAAAAAGAAAAGAGCCGCAGGTGTTCCTGTTATATTCAAGCCAACTCAGCCTGACAGCAGCTTATGGAAAGTAAACCCAAATCTTCTGGCTTCTGCGGTCGTGACAACAGCCCAAGAAAAGATACTCAGCCACCGTCTCAACAAGGATGGAAGCCTCATGGTGACAGTGTCTACACTTCCCGCAGCCAATCGTCTCCTCACAGTGACAGATCTATCGGGCATTCCTGTAGAAGCTCGAGTTCCATACTCCTACTCTGCCACGTACGGGAGGATACAGGACGTTCCTGTTGAGTACTCAGATGACAACCTCAAGGAGTATTTGAGCGAACAAGGCGTCATATCTGCTAAAAGGCAAGTTTTCTACGTCCCTAACGAAGATGGCGTAGTAACGGAAACCCGAAGACGCTCGGTCATCCTGGAATTCGCTAAGGACGCCCCTTTACCAAACCGAGTGTCGCTTGGATTCTGCAGTTATCCCGTGACGGAATACATGGGGTCTGCTACTCAATGTTTCAGATGTCAAAGACACGGACATATAGCGAAATATTGTAAAGGCCCCATCCGCTGCAAGATATGCGCTGGTCCACATACGCATAAGGAGTGCACGTCACGTTCCCAGCCTCGGTGTGCAAACTGTGGAGCTGAGCATGCTGCGTCATACGGAGGGTGTCCTAAAAAGAAATCAGCCACTCTTGCACGGACTATGGAGCAAATCCAAGGAAAAGTACGGAAACGACGAGAACCCCCACCGAATCCGGATGTGATGTATACATCTACAAACCAAAAGCACCACGACACGGTGCAGCGCAGCGACACGACTTTGAAAAAGTCCTACGCCTCAGTCGTGAAAGAAAACCAGCAAAGGCCTTCAACTGCAACGAATCCATCAATGCCCTCAAGTGATATAACCTCAACCCCACGACAGCAACAAGTGTCCTCAAGGTCACAGCAGAAGAACAGGAAGAACCAAGAAAGGTCGTTAGATGGTAGCACTGCAAATGAGATATCAAGTGTGCTGATTCCCATGATGTTCGCCGCACTCAAGGCTATTCTCCGTGCCAACCCATCGTTTAAGAGCATCCCTGAAGTAGAGGCCATCCTGGCTTTGGAACCGCTAGTGTCGTCTTCTTTCACGGCGCAAAGCCGTGATTCTTCGCAGTAGCAACGATGGCTTCGCCAACAATCGTCTCACAAGCGGTGTCCACCAACAAACACTTCCGCACATGTACTATATTCCAGTGGAACGCTCGCGGATTGCGCTCGAAGTTAGCAGACTTTAGGCATCTTACGCGAGTGTACCGATTCCCTTTTTTAGTCATTTCCGAGTCTCGCGTCGACGAGCACTTTAGGATAAAGGGGTATTATTTTCATCATTCAAGGCGACAAAATGGAATTAGCCGACTGCTCGTTGGATTTCGCAACGACATACCTGCCTCTGCGATTGACGTAACACCACATGACAAGAACGAATATATTTGCGCAACCACAGTGATTGCATCCAAAGTGTTTACCCTAATCGGCGTCTACTTGGAACCAGGATCACCTTTCGACGTGACCAGATTGGAAAACTTGTTGACAAACACTCAGTCGCCACATATTATTTGTGGCGATTTCAACGCACATAACGAGATCTGGGGCAGTTCACATACATGTGGTCGGGGTGGCAAGCTGGCGAAGCTTTTTGCAAAATACAATATAGAGCCCTTGAACGATGGCAGCATAACGTACCTGAAAAATCCGACGACTGTTAGCTGCATTGACATCACATTCGTATCAAGTCAAGTGGCCCCGATGTTCGGATGGTGTACAGATTTCGAGACTCGAGGTAGTGATCACTACCCGATCCTAATCTCTGCCCTTCATTTTCGGACGTCGCCCAGAAAAGTGAAACTGAAGTCGGTAGACTGGGAAGCTTACACAGCAGCCGTAGACAAAGGAATCACAGCCTCGACTACAAATACAGAAATAATACCGACAATAGCTCATTGCCTCAAACAAAGTACCCGCTCTGCCACTAAGCATTGTAATGTACCAACAAACGACGAGGAATTTGAAAGGTTATGTGCCATTCGAAGGCGTGCCGAAAGGAAGGCTCTACGTACTAAGAATATCGAAGACCTCAGAACTTGTCGACGGGCACAAAGGCATATACGACGCTACCTCACCAAACTGGACCGAAAAAGGTGGAGGGACTTTTGTGGGACACTGGACATACGACAACCGCTGAGCAAAATCTGGCGAGTCGTCAGAGGCAATCGCAAAGAGCCGCAACAGCTTTATCCTTTTATCGCCCTCTCATTACATGAGCGCGCATCCCTGAAAGAGGTGGCAGAGCAGTACTGCAGGCTCCTTTCCAACGGGGCACAACCTTTGCGGCAAATTGCAAATCGTCAGCCTAGTCCACCTCGAGCTACCCTTCCTGACTTAGAATTACCATTCACCATCGAAGAGCTCACGGCAGCAATCAGCGACGTAAACAAGCGATCATCACCTGGCCATGACGGCGTGAGTTATGAAGCGCTCGCAAAACTATGCCACACATCTCGCCTACGCCTTCTGGAGTACTACAACGCCTCATGGATAACTGGGAAGGTTCCTACGGAATGGAAGCTTGCGAAAGTCATTCCTATATTGAAACCATCAAAGCAGCCAACGAATTACGCCTCCTTCAGACCCATATCTCTGCTTAGCTGCGTAGGGAAGCTATTCGAAAAAATGATCTACAAACGACTAAATTGGTTCCTGGAAACTGCAAAAGTTTACCCGGAGGAAATGAATGGCTTCCGGCAAAATAGATCCGCAATTGATAATGTCATTGCCTTGGTTTCATCACTTGAAGAGGAATTGGTATCTGGAAACATACCTACTGCATTATTTTTAGACATTCATGCAGCATATGATTCGGTCTATCATACAGCAATACTTGACGCTTTGGAAACTCTTGGTCTTGGAGGACGGCTCTACGCATGGATTGCAGACTATCTTCAAGGACGCCGACTTTTCATGTGTACCCCGGATGGCCCCACAGCGCTTTATGCCGTCGAGAAGGGAGTGCCACAAGGAGCTGTGTTAAGCCCGATATTATTTAATTTAGTCCTCATCCATCTGAAAAGAAACCTGCCCCCTGGCGTCAAAATCACACTGTATGCGGACGACATCTGCATTTGGAGTGCGGCGCGTTCCCGCAGTACCACCCAACAACGCCTCCAGAGAGCGCTAGCAAATATATCGGCCTACCTAAATCCAAAGGGTCTGAAATTGTCCCCCGACAAAAGCGTTGCCATGGCTTTCACGCGGAGGCGTATGGAAAAATACCCACTAGTGTTGGGTGGTCGCGCCCTTCCATACGTCAAGACGCAAAGGTTTCTTGGAGTGACGATCGATAGGAACCTCACATGGTCGCCCCAAGTGAAAAAAATTGAGTGAGAAGATTTCCTCGGCGTCGCACGTATTCCGATTTTTAGCCGGATCACAGTGGGGCAGCAACTGTCGATCAATGGTGCTCCTCCATAAGGCCTACGTCGACGGAACACTACGATACTACCTCCCGATCCTGCACAAAGTGTCTCCCACAAGCAAGAGAAAACTCGAGGCAGCACGAAACAACTGCCTTCGCGTATGTCTTGGCCTTCCGAAGGGGTCGTCCCGCTCAGGGACTGTAGCAGAAGCCGGATGCCTGCCTCTGGAAGTGCTATGTTCGCAGGAGACACTTCGGATACACCTCCGCCACGTCATTCATACGAAGAATCACTTTTTAAAGGATATTTCCAGAACCCGTGCTACATCCAGCTTTGGGCAGGCCGTCGGAAGCATATCTATTTCGATTCCTGCTCAGGCGTCACAAATTATGCCGCGAAACATTTCACCATGGACACTGTCCCCACTGGAAATCGTGCCATACATACCTGGAATCAGTGCGAAAAAGAAAATGCCTCAAGCAGCGACTTATCAGATAGCTTTAGAATATATGCACAAAGAATACGCAGCCGCAACGCACATTTTCACAGATGGCTCTACAACTCCACATCGTTCATCATGCAAACTTTTTGTTCCCTCTACAGGACAACGATTCTCGTTTCGTCTTGAGCGAGCGACATCATCTACTTCAGCGGAGCTCTATGGCATTAAGGAGGCCCTTGTGTATATACTTCGACAGCAGCCGACAAAGACATGGGTGATATTCACAGACTCAAAAGCAGCCCTACAAAGTATATGGAACCGGCACAAGCGTTGCAATAATCAACCAGCAGCATTTGACATTGCTTATCTTCACCACAGGGCTAAGATTGCTGGGCATTGCATAAAGTTCCAGTGGATACCTGGCCATGCCGGCATTTCGGGAAATGAAAGAGCGGACGAAGCTGCCAGAAATGGACTCCAATACCGCAAATTCAGAAGAACATATTTTACAAAAGCCGACGCTTCAACCATGGCAAAAAAATATGCCTATCAAGAAAAAGACCGCATCTTGAATCTGCCGCTTCACCAAGACAACTTCCTACGTTACATTGACCCAGAAATGAGACCAAAAATTCCACGACCACTTCCTCGACACTTAGAGACATTGTACCATCGTCTTCGACTGAACGTGCCATACACGAACAATTATCTGTACCGCATATGACTTACCACTAGCCCATACTGTGATAACTGTCGCAACATAGAGACAATTGAGCACGTATTACTAGAATGCCCCGCGTACCGCGACGAGAGACAATTTTTTGAGCACCAAATGGACATGATTTGCCCCGAACCGTTAACGTTACCGACCATCTTAGGTCCAATGCCCGGCCCTTCGAAACAGCGACGGGTTTTGGATTTATTGTTCCAATACCTGACAGAAATTGGTCAAATAGGAAAGCTTTAAGAATTGCATCCTTCCTATACAAAAGCCTAAATTTACCCGCCATGTCACCTGTAAAAATTAGTATCAGGTCCAGTCGGACATTTCATATTTATTTTTATCCTTTTTTTCTCCCACTCTTATCTGGAATCTTTTAATCCCATTCCCCATCCCTATACAGAGTAGCATGCCAGCGGTTATATACGCGCCGGCAAAATTCTCTGTTTTTCTAATAAAGAGCCCTCTCTCTCTCTCTCTCGCACACATGTTGAAACACACCTGTTTGTACTTGCGCTGTAGGTTTTAATATGTGTGGAGTGTTTAATAAAAGAAATTCGTAAGTAGACGGCTGGTGTTTTCTCTTGGTGTTAGTTTGCTGTCACGCAGTGGGTTCAGGTGTCTCACTGTTTCCCACATCATGCGTCTTTTAGAGCAATAGGTGTTTTGAGCTCACTCCGCTGGTCGTTTTAATGTCCACCAGTGTCGTCGCTGGTATTCCAAAACCATTTGCGATAAAATTACAAAAGCAATAGGTATTTTCATTGTGCCGCGAGGATTCGAACTTACGACCAATGAATTGGTAATCCAGGATTCTACCTCTCAGACACTGTTCCGGCGCTAGTGGAGAACATTGACCCTAGAGAGCGCGATATCGCCAGCAGCTTCCATGAATGGCTAACGCCCATTCAGCGTCTAGCTGTATACTGGATACAACTGGCATCCACGCCTCCTTCGTGTTTTCTAACACGTCACCATCCCAGTTGCCGAACCGGTCCTAAATTTTCTTCTTGTGCATGTAATGACAAAGGGCGTGTAAACTCTATTAGTCTTCTTATTCGATGGCTCGGCTTGTCATGTTTGCTGGAGAGCGCTAACGTCCTCTTGTTTTCTTCAGGCATAACACGAGGCCTATTAGCGGTGTAGCCCAAACGGATGAACCGAAGGGGTCTAGCAGTAAGAAGTTAAATGGTTGTTTTAGTAGAGGTCAGTGGCTAAGCGCGGATAGGCAAGAGGAGGAACAGAAGCCGAGTCCTTCCACTTCACCACCAGAAGGCGCAATTTTCGGAAACAAATGCGACTAGCATTGCTTTTACTTTTTCGATTCGCACAGGTTTGCGAGTGTTCACTCCAACAAACACCTCGCGAAGCAGTCTAAGGCTTATTGCACGTTACATTTCGCCAGCTAGGGCGTCCCTGCTTCGCGTTACGGACGAAATTCGACAGGACGGACGCTTTCCAAGTGTGATAGACATCAAATAGTTGATGTTCTCATACGATATCTGACGTTGCCTCGGAGAGTTCTCGTGAGTTCCCCATTCTGAGAACTTGGCAAAACTCGCTGAGGAATCGACATTTTTTCTAGTGCATTGTGCATCCGTGCGCATTCAAGGACTCTGAATGTGCAGGAACAGTGTTGGGGGAACTGAACGATCAATGAACGGAATCAATTTACCTCCGCAGGGGATAAAGGAGAATAACAAATGCGAGCGTTCTGTGTGCCGACTCTCTTCGTTTACTCTAACGTAGACCACGGCATTTCACGTCAGTATATATAGTGCCCTTTGGCGAACACATAGCAAGAAATGCGCCCACTCAGTTCGCAAGGAGTATCGTATAGCATACCACATTTATCCGATTCAAATTCGCACGAGGTCCCTGCATCAGAGACGGGCAAGCTTCGCGTTGGGCAGACAGCCGCTCATACATATTGGCCATCACGTGCGCGATGCGTAGAATAACATGCAAATGCGCTTGCCTAGCAGTTATGAAGTTTCGACGCGCTTCGGAAAAAACGCCGGCTGTTGTCGAAATTGACACCTGGTGGACCCTCCGTTGCGCTGTCGTTGAAATACGAGAGCGGTGCTGCTTTGCTAGGCTGCTCTTTCGCACTATAGGTGATGGAGATGCAGTCAGCGTTTCTTTCGGTATTATGTGCTGTTATGTATGCATTTATTTCGTTTCTTATGATTTACTCTTCGGACGTTTCCTGTTGTTTTAACCTTTTTTTGTGACTTCACGTGGTTCTATGCACTGTGAATGGTGTTGTGTTGTGTTTTTTTTTCCTTCGAACGTACCTCTCACCATGTGCAGCTCTTTCCCTTGCACACAGTGCATTGTCCATTTTCACTTTTTATATTTATTTTCCTCCCTCAAGCCGTCTCGACGACAGGCCGCTTTCAGAGTAGACAATTTCACAGTGCTGGCGTATACTGTCGTCAAACTGGAAGTCGGTCAAGGCGTTATTGAAGTTTCTCTGTTCGAGTAGCCCATCAGAGAAACGTTGAAACTCCCAGGCGTTCCCCGCCACCTCTTTCTTTTTCTCTCCCTCGTGAGTTATCTTTCTTTCTTCGCTATATTTCCCGAGTTCTTTTACGATCTCTTACTCGTCCTTCTCTTCCAGCGTAGGGTAGTAAACCAGAAGGCTTTCCTCCGGTTAACGTCCCTGCCTTTCCTACCTCATTTCCCTGTAATTTTCTCCCTGCCGTCCTATGCATGGAGAGGTACCTTCAACTCAGCTGGCACTTTCTATTCTCATTGTTTTCGCGATGTTCACGTGCGCTCCGCACACGCACGTGCACTGACTGCCATGTCCGATATATGTACGGAGGCGTGAGTTTGTCGTGGTTGAGCCCTTTTACCACGCATATATGGTTCGTGCGACGGCGCCTAGATGAATCGGAATGCAAAAAAATGTGAGACGCGCAGACAGGACACAAGAGAAGAGAAGTGGCCAACACGAACGCCGACTATCAAACGAAGGGAGCACCGAGGCGAAAAAAGAAAGAAAACACAAAACTCATCTGCGCAAGCTCTGGTATGGTATCACCACGTGTCAGTCGGATACAAGTGCCAGTGTACGTGAGCGATAGCTGTTGAGTCACTTAATCTATTATTTATGTAAAGCAATTGAAGGTTGACTCACGCACGCACTTCCACCCTTATAGATATGCCATGCTTCTACCATAATACGTGTATCTTCATTCTTGTGCCTGTACAATATCGCGCATTCATCTAACTCTGGCGGGCAGCGATATTGTACAGGCACAAGAATGAAGAGTGAAAGGGTGGAAGTGCGTGCCTGAGTCAGCCTTCGATTACTTTACATAAGGAAGAGATTAAGTGCCTCAACAGCTATCTCTCACGTAGACCGGCACATGTACCCGACTGACTCGCGGTGATACCATTCCAGAGCTTGCGCAGATGATTTTGTGTCTTCTTTCTTTTTTCGCCTCGGTGCTCCCTTCGTTTGATAGTCGGCGTTCGTGTTGCCCACTTCTCTCCTCTTGTGTCCTGCCTGCACGCTTCACCTTTTTAACGCGACAGCGTTAAGGAGCTCGTGTCGCAGAAAAGCCGGTGTCGTCGGCGTTGGTGGCGTTGGCCGTAAGCGATAAATCCAAGCAGGCACTTCATGAATAAAAAACAACTTGCAAGGTGGGCTGGGTGGGAATCGAACCAGGGTCTCCGGAGTGTGATACGGAGACGCTACTACTGAGCCACGAGTTTTTTTTTTCTTTATTGCCTCGCTTTTCAGAGTTTTCGAGATCAGAAGAACAGATTAACAAGATAATAGTACCGAGAACCGTCAGCTGTTTGCTGACTACAAGCCATCGGTATTTCGGCATCTACAACAACATTTCTAATCTTGGAACCCGCTCTGGTACATACGACTGCACCTTCTGCACTTTGACAAAATGGGACACCGATTCGCAAAAATATTCGCGAACCGGTCTAGCGTCAATATCCGCATTGTGTACAGCAGTCCGAGTTCGCCATATACTGTGGAGGCCCAGGAGCATAACCAGATCGAAAGGCACACCATCGTCGTTTTCGACCGTGAGATAACGGATTCCGTGCGGACTTAATGGCAACTCTTTTTTCAAGGTTCTCTGTAAGATGTCCCAGAAGAACACTCCACCCCAGCAATATAAAAACACATGCTCAATTGTCTCTGGTTTTTTGCATAACAAACACGGAACAAATAAACCCTTTTCTTCTAACCATGTTTTAACAGGTATAGGTTCCTTTGTGCAGCTTAAAAAAAAAAGGTTTTAACCCCTGGCGCAACTAGCATTTTTTTAACGCGTTTCAAAACATCTTTTCCTTTGCCTGCACAGTATAATTCATGGTACAATGGCACAGGAAATAGCACATCCACAACGTCTTTGTACAGTTTTTTGCGTGACACATCTGTCAAATATTGCAAAGAAAAACGCACCGATAAGAAGCGGAAAGATGACACCACTTCTTTTAGATATCCACTTACTGGTCCTTGCTGACACACCGAAGACACAACAGACTCTGGTAGCACTTTACCCAGCCTCTGTTGAATCATAGTTCTGAGAAAGGTATGATCTACATCTCTGAGAAAAACAAATCGACTGACGAGTTGTCTCACATACAGATGCACTAGACCAAGCCCACCATCACTCCCTCTTTTAAACAGATTTGTTCGGCTCGTTTTTTCCCATAGAGAGCTCCATATAAAGACCGCGAACACTCTGTGAATTTTTTGTACATTTAACCTGCTGCAATGCAAAACTTTCATTACATACCATAGCTTGCTTACAAGAAATAGGTTGCACGTCGTGGCCCGTGCAAAAATCGACTTATCCCATCCATTCCACTTTTGTGCATTTTCACGTAACACCTCTGTTTGTTTTTTCCAATAAGGCTCATTGTCAGAGCAGTACTGTAGGGGTACTCCTAAGTATTCTAAGTTTCTTAAATGGCAGGAAACTAAGCCACGAGTTCGATGCTTCAAAGCGGTACAAAAGCGCCTCTAGTGAATGCGGTGTTGCCTTAGAAACGAGCTGTTTCTAAGGCTCAGGCGTGCGTCGCTTGCTCAGGCGCACATTTCGTTGCCGCGCCGAACGCTGCGTTGCTCGACGCTCACCGCGTCCGATGCGGGGCGCGTACTCACTGCGCCGTAGCCCATTGTCTTACACCCCTTGGCGGGTCGACGGGAACGCTGTCACGTTCCACTCTTGAAGGCAAAGCTTAAGCGTCCTCCAATTTTTTTACATAATGAATCCTTACCAACTAGCTCAGCTTTCTGTCGTTCTAAGATGAAGCGGAAGTTGCGGCAAAATATCGCAATGTGGTAAATCAGTCCTGCGGAATCCCGCAAGCTGGAGGAAGTGTTACGAAAGGAAAATGCCGGATCAGGATGGCCTTTTTCCTCAACTTCAAAGCTTTAATTCTTTCTTAAAAACTCGTATGGATTTGCTTTGTAGCTTCGTGCTAGAAGACGGGTGGATGACATTTTGCCCTTTTATGACAAGGTATCTCCTTAGAACGCTGAACATTCTCGCTTTCCTCTTTCTTTTCTTTTTTGGAGAAAGGAGCGGTGGTTCTCTAGTGCATCACTCGTGACGACTGCATTTCATCTTTCGTTACAAGAAATATACGGGTCAAAGTATCTGCTGAAGTTTGACGTTAGGACCTTTTTTTTTTTTTCTTGAACGTTTTGGGTAACCATGAACGTGACTGTTGACGCAGGTATGATGTGCGAGTTGGTGCAAGAGCTTGAGTTTGAGTGATGTGCCGGGACTTCACAGATACGCTGATTTCAGTTAAAGGGACAGTAAAGGCAAATATTAAGTCAACCTAAAGTGATAGATTAATGCTCAAGAATCTCTAAGGCGTCAATCTATACGCGAGTAGAGCCTTAATGATCGAGAAATTGAAGTTAATGCATGACATGATTAGAGACTCCCCCGGAACATTCAAGTACTTGCTCCATGATGAAAGAACTCCGAAGTTAAATTCTGTCACTAGTACTCAACCACTCGTTGCAAAAAAACATCCTTGCATTCCATTATAAGACGAAATGAAATGATACTTGTGCAGTTCTATTTCATTTTTAGAAAAAAGAACTCATTCAAATTGCCCTTCACAACAACGTGGGTGGTCGAAATGCTTCGTGTTCGCTCGACTCCGCGCCGCCCACGCTTTCGCGTTCCAGCAGTTTCGTTATCTCGTAGTGCTGCGCTGGTTTTGCTGGCCCGCGAAACTCGCACAAACTGCAAGTAGCAGAGAATTCAACTTCCATGTGATGTCGCGGGATGCCCGAACGGTCTACGCCATTTGACCATAAAAGCAGCTCCAGCGGCGAATCCACCGCTCTGTCTTGGCGGCTCTGTACCGCCGTCTGTTGGGCGCCGTTTTACTCGCCGACGGCAGCAAAGAGCCCTGAGCCCGGTTGGGTAATGGGAGATTTGAATTTCGAAAAAGGTATTCGGACTCTTCAGATGCAATTTTCTAGTAAGCTAATTCTTTTCTTGGCACGACACAAGCGTTGCCGGGTTTCTGGAATGGCATTTAAACAGTCCTTGTCGACTTAGTATTTGCTTTTAGTGTCCCTGTAAGCTCGTCTGAAGCGCCGGAGGGCTTAAAGTTCTTTACCCACTAACTGCTTTCTGCTGCAACGATAAAGCCTAAAGTACGTGGAGCGAGCTATCAGCACCCAAGCGACACGAACTTCGTATGGCGGCTATAGCCAGACTACCGGCATCAGGAAAGTTGACGCCGGCCGCCGTTCTGGCCTGGCCAGGCCGAATATTCTCGTCGGGTGAGTGCGGACACCTGAAGCGTCCAACCGAATGGGGGGGATGAAATGAGCCAACTCGCGTGCATGATTATCTCATACCGTCATGAGTTGGATTCCGGTTCGTCAGCTTGTAATGGCAGACGAGTTGCACGGCAACGCGGAGGGGAATAAGATGATTACCGCTTAATTACGCGGGTCGTATAGACCCGATTTATCGCGCTTTCGAGAAAGCGTGGTCTCATCGTAGATTGGTGCAACTCTATGCGAATTTGGTATTTATACAATAAACAAAAAAAAAATGTTACGATTGGTGGCGTGCTGCAGTAGCTAGAGCTCTAAGCAAAGTGGTATATGGTGTACATCCTGATTTCTCGCTATTGTAAAAAAAAAAGAGGGGGGGGGGGGAGACGCGGCCACGTTCTTCACGTTCCGTATTTTTGCATTGCTCCTAGAATGAATCGTCCAGACGACGTCCCTATATCCTTGCCTTTTCATGCTTTCCCTCTCTCTTTTAAATCGAGTACGTCAGCCAACCAATCCTATATCAGGGTAACATTCCTCGCGGGACAAAAACATAAATAAACAAGAACAAAACAAAAACAACAAGAACATCTACGGAGGCCTAATAATCAATTAATCAATGCTTTATTTTCCGTGCACAGTAACAACCCTAAACTTTGAGCGCTGGCGCATGTCTGCAGTAAATAAATTAATAAATAATAATAATAATAATAGTAATAATAATAATAATAATAATAATAATAATAATAATGTAAGAGAAACTACAAGGCACCGAAATATTAAAAAAATATTACAGGAAAGAAGTAAACAAGAGGGGGAGCACAAGCGGGAATAATAAGAAACAATAAACACATATAATATAAACTGACATTAAGGACGGGGGAGTTTGCATGAAAGAAGAATAATAAAAATTAGCTCCGCTGGCCTCGATTTTTCTTGCCAAGTAAGATAGGCTGATAGGCGAGCGGCAGCGAAAAGCGGAGGACGTGTCGACCTTGTCGTCTGCTCTTTCGTTGCGATAGCAATTGTATGGACACTCCAGGCGCATTTCTGTCGTCGGCGTCGCCGTGAGATTCGGTATAAAGTCTAAGGGCGATAATATCGTCGCCGCGCGCCGTGTGCTGTACTTGGTTGAGAAAGCGTGCGCGAATGAGCCGGCGATCGCGGCTCAAATCTAATCTCGCGCACGCAACGGACGGAAGCGTGGAGGAAGCGCGCCGCCTTCCGTCGCGCGCAAGGCTTCGGCGGGAAGGTAGGGAGGGTGGGAGCGTTCTACTCTGGGCGGCTTGGCGGCTGCGCGCGCCCGGCCGGGCCGCTGCATCTTGAAAGCCATCTGGAACGGGTACAGAGTCCGCGCTGAGCTATGTTTTCGCGACTCAATTGGTTCGCGTTGATGCGAGTGGCTGCAGGAAGGTTAATTAACTCGCTGCTGCTGGCACGTTTCCTGATTGCGGCGCATGACAGCGAGTTTCCGCGGTCACTGAGTGAGCTGCGTTCTTGTTTGCTTGTGCGCGCGCGACACCGTGGTTGTTAATTTAGTTAGTGCGCCTATGTTTACAAGTTTAAACGACCTATAAAGCTACTATCTTTACTTACTGTCGCGAAGCATCGATTACTGTCGCAATAGATGCTTCGCGAAACTGCGACTTTTTTTGTCTGTACTACTCTTTGTTTGCTGTTTGTTCATGAGCACGCGTCTTGCTTATAGGCTATGCGGTCTGGCAGATAGATGCCGCCTGAAAGCTATGCCACGAGGGTACAGCAGGCACCGCTTCACTTCCGAATCGGAAGGGTCGCCGGTTCCGACACCCTCCGGCAGCACGTCCGCCCTACAGCTTCGAGTCGATGCTCTTCGCGTGGGAAATCCTTTCAATATGGCCAACAAAGGCCCCGGCTGTCGCAAAACCGACAGACACGGAGGCGAAGGCGCCGCTACGAGGCGAAGCCGTCTCCCTATCTGCGTCGGCACACACTTCGAGTATATTGGCGCTGTTGATTAGTAGCCACTCCCAGCCTACGTTCGAGTGCCGAATTGCAATGCCAGGTACCTTCCCAAGATGTTTTCTTCATCGTCGTTGCGGTGATAAGCAATCGGTGCACAGTGCGACATCGAGTCGATGTGGCGGGCTATAGCGCGGGAGCATGCATGATCTTGGGTTAATAAACGTCCCAAAGGGTCATGAGAGAATGCGGTCAGTAAGTTCTTTAAGCAGAATCCTTGTTTGTCTATCAATCCATGGTTTCGCCTCGGTCGGGTTGTCGTTCTGTAGTTGCTGTAACCATTAGGACACAACGGCTTTTTGAACGAAAATCTGCCGAAGTCGCCGTGACCGAAAGATGGTACAGAAAATGGCCAGTGGCTCAAACAGTAAAAACATGCCAGAATATGTCCAGATTGATGTCGAATTCCTCACCTAGATTCCTGTAAACAAAGGAAATTAATGGCTTTGAAAAGGAAATTTGGTACCTTTCGGGCTGGGCGGGAATCGAGCCCGGCACTTCTTGATTGACTGAATGTGTGCCTAGTGCGTGCGTCCTCACACACGTCACGTCACAGACATCTGGCTCACTCAACGTGTGGCCCATTGCGTGCGCCGCTTGGCACGTGATGGCGCAGCCAATGGGGAGGAGGTGGCGCCACGTCATGAGTGTATAAAATGAGCGCGTTCATGACGTTCCGAGATCCGCAAATGGTATACAACGTTTTCGCATTCCCTCACGTAAGCAGTCGTAAGTGCCCTTGCCGATTTTTTTCCCTTTATTGCCTGTGCAACTGCGGTGCAATATTTTCACAATGACCGCACGTGTACTTCTCTCGTGCCAGCACCACCGAGGTCATTGCGATAATCGCCGCGTGTTGACGATTTTGATTCCAATACACAACGGGGAACCGTCCGCGAAGAATTCCCGCGTGTTGATTATGATACATGCACTATGAGACACACCGACAACCAGGGATCGGCCGAGACGATGGTTTCCATACTATGGCGCATACACACTATACGAGGAGTTGGTCAAGAATCGGGAAGTGCAGTCGACTACAATAATCTAGAGACCGCGGCATCAGCAGAAAAAATAATAATAACAACAATTTCTTCTTGCACAGCCGCACAACGCGAAATTGTATTAATTGAGGTCGCAAATCAAACAGGCGCACGTAGGGAACACAACTTGATTTCGGCCTTCGTGCCCAGGCTGCGAAGAAAAAGCGGATTTTAGCGGCACCTCTGGACTTTAAACTTTCGCAGTCGACTGTACATACTGTGCCGACGCCATCTAGCTGTTTGAGATGATCGCTTCGCGTTGGTTATGCATGTGGTTTCCATATACTGTGACGCATACTCACAACGGTGGACTGGCCGAGAAGCGGCCCAGTACATTAACATAAATAAAGAAGAAATGAAGAAACACAAGCCCGCGTAAGATGTGCTTCATTGAGCAGCGCGCATATGTTAGAGCCCATGCGCATGCCAGTTTCCTTGACACCAAACGACAGAAGAACGAAATGGACGCAATTATGGCATTTCATTAACTGCTTCGGTAAAGTTTCGCTTCACAGATATTCCAGCATATGCATCGGATTAGCATACTTGTATTTCCGTTCTTTCTTTTTTTCTTTCTTTTCCTTTTTCATTTGAACTGCATTAATTAGGCACGTGTTTGCGCCTGTGAACTTGGCTCAATCAATTTTTAGCTTGAGCTCCGGCGACTTGCGAGTCCGCGGTAACTCATCCTTGAGTGCTTTTTTTGGATCGCCACGGCTTTGCTCTTCTCAGAGTGTTCCTCCTTTCTTTATTGCACGCCGCTGAAGCAGAGGAGGTGCCAGCATCTCTTTACATATCTTTAATAAAGAAAGGAACGGACTCCAAAAACTGTTCGCCAGATGGAGCTCGTTACCGCGCACGCAAAGCTCAGTGTGCGGACGTTTTTTTTTTTTTTGGCATTTCTAACTCGTCGGAATGCTCGCGCGGCGCATGCTACTTGAAATCGAGCCCGAGATCTCGCGCTGTCTATAGCGTCCACCTCTGTTGCCGTTGCGAACGATTGCACGCTACATCTTCAGCGCTTAAAGTTATTCGTTAGTGCTGGCGGTGCCATTACCGGCGACGTTTTCAACTCCATACATACGCTTGTCGTCACATACAGTGGGAAGGGATGCGGAGGAGGTTCTTTTTACCAAACGTTGCGCAAAATGCGGTCACGGAGAAGCATGGAAGAAGCGCAGCAGTCTTCTGCCCTTCTTTTCAGCCGCCCATGGCCCCATTAATTATTGAGGTAGAAAGATGGTGATTTCAATGAGAAGCTGGAGTTGTCCGCCTGGTTTATTGACTGGCATGGTGCTCTATGTTAAGTGAGAAATACGATATATCGTACGAATATACGCGTTGGCACGCACAAACAGCACACACCCACCCACATATACCGTGTGTCCCAGCTAACGTTATGTGCAAGCTGCTCAAAGAAGAAACAAAAACAGTATGAAAAAACAA
The DNA here is from genome assembly GCF_038994185.2 of Dermacentor albipictus. Taxonomy (NCBI): domain Eukaryota; kingdom Metazoa; phylum Arthropoda; class Arachnida; order Ixodida; family Ixodidae; genus Dermacentor; species Dermacentor albipictus. The sequence continues at coordinate 80,950,145 of NC_091825.1, read as the reverse complement.
AGACAGGGTGTGAGATAATAGTACAAGATTTACGGTGTTCTGTCGTCAGAGGTCTAAGGAGAGAATACCGTGGCTTTTAATGTCGTATCTCGTACCGTGTTTGACTATATTTGCGAGTCTATCCACTGGATTACAAGTACGTGTACGCTATGTTATGTCTCATGTGGTGAACGCATGTTTGTTCTTGCCTGTCAAGGGGTTGCGTGGGGGATAATCTATGGATTGCACATATCTGAAACTGTGTCACGAACGTGTGTAACCTGCTTGAATTAGGAAAAAATAAGCCCTTGCGCATAGCGTTCTACTCCGGTCCTCGTTAGGCCGCTTGAATTTAAGAACGTTCTCTCTGGCAAATATATATGAACCGAGGCGCATAGGTGAAGGCGGAAACTTAAGCGCTTTGTTGCAATTTCTGAAGTCGGCTGACCTGAGCGACCGTCTGTAGACGCGATGGGTAGCAAACCAAATTGAATCTTTATTTACCAGGATGCTTGGTGGCGCAGACGAAGAGCCTTTGTACAGGCTTGACTAGAGGTCTACGCCCCCCACCAGACCTCGTTTGTCTTTCAGCCTATCCGCAGAAACGAATTTCAACCAAGAGGCGGTCACTGAAGGAAGAAGGCCGCTCCCTAGTTTTTTCCTTCTGCACATGCAGCACGTCAGATCTGTTCCACTTAGAAGAGAGATCTTATCGGACAGTGAGCACGCCGCGGTCAAATTTCGTGTTTCACAGTCACACGTGTCACGCTACCATGAAACGAGGACCGTTTGCCGTCAAACACGCGGGTCGGGCGGAGGTGTTCATTGAACTTCGCCGGCAGCCATAATACAGCCACTACGAAAGGATGGGTTGTCACCAGCCAAGTCGCTCGCTTCTTGACAGCTCGGGCAAAGCGTCAATACAATCCCTGGGAGAAGACCAGCAAAACAAGAGCAAAGCGAGAAGTCGCGGTTTCCCTTTTACGTCCGGCCCGCCCCCTGGCGGCTGCTGCTCCTTCGCCTATCATCATCGATCCACTGCGCGGATCGCGTCAGATGGTGTTTCGGAAAAGAAGAAGACAGGCTTTTGATATGCGATGGCAGCTTGCGTCGACCACTTTTCTCTCCGCAGATTCCCATTCCACCCTCTCCTTTTCTCCACTAGTTCTGGCGACGCGCCTTTCTGACGTCTTCTCCGTTAAACTATATATATTTATTTTTTTTTGTGCTCTGGCTGGCGGAAGACGTACGCTCGGCAGCCCATTACCGCCGCTCAAAGCGGCAACCGACGGCGACATGCGAAGCGGATGTGCAGATCGCCGCGCAGGTCGCCCTAATTTTTTAGAAAGGCCTCTCGTCACACTGGCCAGTTTAGTAGCATTAACGGCAAGCGCCTCAGGCTTCTTAATGCCGTCTAGATTTGCGGCTGTTCCAACGCGTGCGTATTTAATGCCATTGAACGACGTCATGTGCAATCAATGCAACGAGTTTATTTTGGAATCACGATTTGTATAGTGAAACGCGATTTATTGACTAAAAAGTGCTTACAGTGTCATTGAACTGTAATAATAAGCAGTTTAAGACTAAATTTAGTACAGTTATAACATATTAAACTTAAAAGGCATGCTTGTAAACTGCTTTTTTCAATAGCTGAGGCAGTTACCATATGAAGTTGTCAAGCGCGAACTTATAACATCGCGCACGATTTGTGATGGCATGCTAATTTCGCCAGAATGCTTCTCCGAAGATTTAGTATGACGTAAACAAAATGGCGGAACTGAGACTAGATTCACGTGACACGGTGACGCCACCCGTATTTCTCTCCGCTCCTCGCACCATCAAATCTTTCAAGACGTCTCTGTCAGCTTCAACAGTGCCAATCAATAACGAGAGGTCGACTTTTTTTTGTTGGGTCATGTCAGACGCAAGAGAAAGAGAGAGAGAAGGGAGGAAGGAAAGGCTGGTAGGTTAACCGGACTTTGTCCAGTTTGGTACCCTACATGTGGGGAGGGGGTTGGGAGAGTGACAGAGAGAGAGAGAAAAAAACACGAGTCTTGATCTCACTTTTACGTGAACTATAAGCCAGGTGCGGCATACATAAAGTCGGGCAATCAAGTGTCTCGCCTTCGGGTACTGCGGAAGAGCTCGAATGGCTTTCTGGGCAGATTAGATGTGAGGCCAGACTCCCAAGACCTTTGCTTCTGCAAATGGCCTATCGTCCAGCCTGTTCAAGGCGCACTGGACATAAAGCCGAGAAAGTCTTCTTGAGGAATTTCGCATATCGTCAACGCACACTCGCAGGCACAATCGAATAAAACATAGGCAACGGTACTAGGACTGCGTACGTGTTGTGCAAACGAACTTTCTGAAACTTCTTTTCTCGTAATTTCATATTGAAAAAAAAAAAACTGCGGTGGCTCAACGGCTGTGGCCTTGCTTTGCTGAGCACGATGTCACGGGTTAGACTTCCAAGTCGCAGCGGCCGCACTCCTCAGTAAGTCGATGTGGGTGTGAATCGTAATCGAGTGAGTGTCATTGAATCGGAGCGTGAGTGGTCTGAGCGGGATCCAAGCTTGCGGGAGTTGCGCGTGATTTCAGTTGTTTTTGAAACCGCGGGGTTTCGTGCTACGCACTGTACGCACAATTGCAAGTGAATCTGTGCTGTGTATCCACAAGGCCGGATTGAGCTCAAGATTCCGCGGCCTTGAGTTGTCAGCCGGTGGCTCCGTGGATCTGAGTGAGCCCGAACGTGAGCCAGAGTGAGCCTACCTGAATTATGGTTTTCGTGAGTCTGAATACGTGTGTGTTCAGCGACATCTAGGGTACGATGAGGATGAACATCGACTGAACCGGACATAGAGTGACATAGGTTAAATGATGAGGAGGGAGCCTTAAGCTAAAGATATATTCTGAGAGTGAGTCTTGGCTAGTTCTGCTCTTTGTTCCGACCTGTGTTCAAATCTGCGGAAGAGCGGCGAAGCCTCAACAGGCAAAAAACAAGCATGCCTACAGCGCATGCTCAGCACGACGTACGCGAGCTACTTAAAATAAAATTCAGCGGTCAGACACGTAGACGTGTTCTACGTGTAAGGTTCCATGAGTCTGCAATATTTTCTATGTAAGTGCTGCTGTTACTTGTCAGAAAGGGAATCTGCGAAGGCAGCAGAGCACTTTCAGTGTGACTCGCGTTTGGAGCTGCTGAAAATCCTTGGCCCGAGGAGGCCAGTTGCGCAATGCGCACAACGTAAGTGCTTCGGAATTTGCTGACGCCTTAATGAGACTTTCTGAACATATGTACGGTGTCTGCGGGTAAGTGCCCTTTGCGCTTATGTGATCACTGTGATGAAGAGGTTGCAGCCACTGATCTAGTCAAAGCGAAAAAACACAGAGAGGTTTCGGAGCTTGTACGGTCTCCTCCTTGGGTCGCACCCTGCTCATTGTGCATGTAACACATTTCTCCTGCAACATCTGCAGTCGCGTGCCCGGCCATCGGCCAGGCTAACACACATGCGTGTGACGACATGTATTTGCTTCCATCTCTTGCGGCCAGGCTAACACACATAAGTGTGACGACATGTATTTGCTTCCATCTCTTGCCATGATCAACTTCTGGTACCGCTGTCACTCCTTCTTTCCACTTCCAACAGCGTGGAGCAGAAGGTTATAAGTGCGTCTTTGAGGCCAGCTTTCCCGTCTTTCTTTCCGCGGTAATAACGTCTACATCTTCTGCCTAACCGATTTCCGCAAAACGCATTTGATTAGTGGATCACTGCGTCATCTCTCTTTCTATCTCTCTCATCTTCGCGCTCTTTCTGTTTCTCACTTCTTTCGACCACGTGTTGCCGACGGAAAGAATGACGCGTGCACGGCACCCATCACCTTGTCGCCACTAACAAGGCTCCTCCTGCTGGGAGTGGTCCGGAAGGTGGCGGCGTATCGCGGCCTGTCCAGCGCCACAATGTTTCACAGTCAGCACAAACGGCGCTCCGTTGCCGCCAATGCATCACGTAGCTGACAGCGCAGTTAGCTCTGGTTCCGTGTCGAGACCCCACTGCTGGGCTGCCACCCACGTCTTATTAGCACCGCGCCCTTTTCCGCGTGGACTGCGCGGCCGCGCCATTACTGCTCTCGCCCAAGCGTGACGGAAACGGAATGCGCGTCACTCAGACGGAAGCTGGTGTGCTGGCTGGGGAACAGGAAGCGATCCGTGTGTTCGCCGAGCGTGGGTGACGCTAGTCGAATGAATGTCGCCCGTACTCTGATAGGCTAACTTTAGACCGCCTCCTGGTCAAGACAAAGCACTCGTGGCTTTCGTTTCTTCGTTGAACAAATGCGCGTGGCCCCCACTGCCTTGACTATCTGCTTTGCGATCCTCTATCAATCTATTTCGTGCCTCCAGCTCCCGGCACGACGGTGGTGATGGCAGCACCCGTCATATGTATACCATCAGCTTCAAGGAGAAAGAGCTTGGACAACGCAGTAGAGATAAAAGCGCAGTCTTTTTGGCAACACATTATAAGCGCTATTGACACTCTGGAGTGCTTGAAATAATAAGCAACTATTTATTTACTAAGCACTAATGATTGACAGTTTTACTTGAATACCTTGCGAGGCACATCACTAATTATTTAGTTTTATTTTAATGCTTAAAGAGACATGTTGATACTGCGGAATTGAAACCGTTGTCTGTGCTCAAGTAATTTCCGCTCAGTAAAGGAGGTATGAAGCAAGCGCCACTATTTGGAATATCCCTCCGAAATTGTTTTGCGAAAAATGCGTTGGTATTTCGGTTACTTTATTCAAACGAATCCATGCACATTTCGAGAAAGAACTACCTCGAACATCAATCGAAACAAGGCAGATGTCTACAGAAAGATGGAGACATTAGGAGTGTAACACTGGTCATACAAGGGATGTAAGAAAGCGCAACGGTTCCGACAAGGAGACTTGTCTCGCCGGGCTTGTCACGCACACGCAATCGCTCGCCTTACGCAAGCAGGTAGCTCCATCTCGTAACGCTTTGCGGAGCCCCAAACGATGCCGGATAGGCCGCTATATCTGCGAAATTCTTCACATAGCATCGGTTTCTACATCGCGTGGTGTCTGCGCCTTTCTTTTTTTTTTTTTTGCTGTTGTTGAATACGTTATTTACTTAATTTTTCTGGAAGCATTAAAACTATTATATTAAATCGAATCAGCATGAACAAATAGATGTAGAAAATATGTTCACTGTAGGAAGTAGTTACGTGACAAAAATGCGCAAACTCTCCACGAAAAGCGTGCCAATAGCGTTCGGGTAACCAATATCGTGTATGTAGCCAGAATCATATATCGTATGTTAACAGTATCGGCATCGTGATCGATGTCGTGTATGCCAGTCGCACTATCATGCATGCATGCATGCATGTATGCAGTTCTGATCAGAGTTATCAAAACGCCAGTATCCCTTGTGTCAAAAATAATGTCGTATATTTTTGTTGACTATGCTGCACATCGATATCAAGCGCTTGCTATGTATCTCCGCTAAGCTGTAACCACACTGCCTGTGATCCTGCGAACGGTTTAATATGAACTCCTGGAGCAGTCCATATGCAAATTGCCACACTTCTTGTTTGAATAAAGAAGTGGGTTCGTATAACCTCACAGTGACAACCGGAACGGTTTTCGATGCCTCTCATATGGCAAACAAAGCAGCGTCTCTATTGACAGATTCTGTTAGTTCACAACAGCTCATCTGGCAATGAGGCACATTGAATGTGGCTGAGTAAACGTTTCGTTGGTGCAATCAAATTAAGGCCGATAGCGCCATAAGGAGATCTGTGCAGTGTGCCCTACTCTCTACGTCACTGGGGTGCATCGGAGAGATGACGCCATCGCATGGCCTTTGCAATCCCCTGTGTATGGTACCCGAGCTCCGTTAATCTTGCCGAGTGTCTGGCAGTTGCACATGGAAACGGACTTGCAACTTAAGCCTTGGCAGTATCACTTGCGGCCAAGGAAGGGAGAATATATGTGAAGTGCCGCGTACCGACTGTATACCCTTTCAACTTTGCTGTGTAACTGCCACCAACAGTTTCGCGCCCTGACCAAGAGAGGCCCCCTTGTGGAAACGACGGCGCTGGGAGGCTTCAAAGGTGACGCCGTCTTCAGAAAACTACGTCGATTAGGCGACAAGGCTGGCGCACTTAAAGAGACGAGTTTCGGAGTCCCCGACGAAGGCAGCGTAGCAGTCAAGACAGCGGGGCAGTTACACTCGCTAAATCTAGGAGGTCCGGCTCGGGTTCACATCACCACCGATGGGATATGGGCACTGTATGTTGCTAGGAATAACGAAATAACTTCGTCAATATGCTTGAAGTGCGCAGTAATACTTAGCCCCGTGAAGAAGCCTACGCTGTGCCGTTGCGCATTAGCGAGCACAGGAAAGTGATTTTCGATGACTACAAACTTGAGGCAGGGTCTTAAAAAAATGCGCGATCGATATTATATACAGGAACTCCAAGTGAAACTTGCGCCAGGTAGCAAGCTTACCAAAAAAAAAAGTGCGAAGCTACAGACGCAAAACCGCAGCCGACTCCCGCGACATCTACATGATTAGCCTCAAGCTGCGTCCTCGCAGCTCTTGTATAGGGGGGGGGGGGGGGGGGTAGTGCTGGAAAAGAAGCCTAGCTTTGATCGCTTTAATACTTTCACTCAACAGCCGTCTAGTCCCGGCAGTTCCACGGGCACGAGAAGGCGTAACCCGAACTCAGCAGCACTGATGCTCCTATAGTGACTTGGTTTCTTTTGACGAAGTTTATGCTTACGTCGCCGAATTTCTTGGGCGATGCACGCAAAAGGCAAAGCGTGCCAGGCTCAGAACGTGAGCCGTTTTGGCGAGGAAAAATATGATATAGTCGCATCTAATTTTCCTCGGCGGGAGTGTGGATTATTATGCATGTGTCAGTGAATAACTGCACTGTTAAAGCTGCGAGCATTCGTGGTTCTCAAACCTGCAGAATCATACAATATAAGCCCTATGAACATGCTTCACAGTTTTCATATGTATACATACCAGACTTGTACATAAAACAGAACAAAAAGTAGCTGATTACAGTTACAATTACTTCACTCAAAAATGTAATTGATTACAGTTACTAATTACTGCCTCACGAAGGTGGCATAGGAATTACTCAAAAGTAATCGATTTTTTTACATTACTTTCATCCGAACATTTGTTAACATTACACAGATGCCATAAAGAGAAAGAGTTGGTCTGGCACATTCAGTGTTTCCCCTGTAGCCCTTCACACATTGCTTATCTTTGCTAACGATTGATTTTCAAAATTTTCACCCGTCATTTTCCCTCGTTTTTTTTGTGTGTGTGTGGGTACACAAGCGGCGACACTGAGAACTCGCTCGAAATTGCCGCTAGGTCCTTTATAAATCGCAGTGCTTCATTGCTGCTGATACTTGGGGAAGATGCTACCAGCTGGGTCAATGAAAACTTGAAAAAAAGGTCCTTTGATTTAATTGGGGGGGTTGCAGACGGGGACGCAGCCTCGAACCGTACCCGCTGGGAGCTTTGGGAAACCGCTGCTAAGCTCTGCGAAGAAAAATCAAAATCTCTTGACCGTGTCGACACTAATCTAACACGAATGCAAGACAATGTAGGCAGCCTCACTGCTCAGAACAGCTCCTTATTATCGCGTCTCGATGATCTTGAAGACAGGTCTCGTCGCGATAATTTAGTATATCATGGCCTACCTGACTCAAAGGCAACCCGGCAACAGACCAAAGAAAAACTAACCTCAGCGCTTAACGCCGCTTTTGGATTTTTTCTCAGCTACTCAATTCAACGAGCCCATCGGCTTGGCACTTACCAAACTAATGAATGTCGCTCAATAATTGCTAAGTTTACTAACTACAAAGCCAAAGAAACACTACTTTCATCAAGCGCGCAGTTAAGACCGAGCAACATCGCAGGTAATGAGGACTTTTCGCCCGCAACTCGACTTGTGTGTAAAAAAACTAATTGAGTTTGCTAAATCACAACCAGACTCGCCGCAGTTTAAACTCAGCTACAGAAAACTGCTAATAAACAATCAATGCTACATGCACCATTCTAACTCGAATAGTATACAGGAGATGCCAGGCCGCAATTACGCCCTGGCATCTTTTGGCAGAAAAAAGGGCGACAACCACACAACTTGCGGTTGTCATCTACCGGAGCAGTGCAAGTCATGCGGTTGTCGCCCTTATTTAAAAAAAATAAAATGTCATTTATAAACACGCGAGCCAATTGACAAGGGAAATCGCCGAGGCCTGCAATATAAAGATTAAGGACAAGGCATGTATCAGCGAACCATCTATCGCTTTTCATGACAAGGAACTGCGTTACCTTTGTCACTTTTGATTATGCGTCAGTTGGTCACAGTTGCCTTGATGTATCGTGCAGGTCATGGTTTTTGAACTGGCATTTTTATATTTATAGGTTAGACATATTATTAATAAGATATCAGTTGAGAGTCAGCGCCGTGTCGTCGCTTTTACCTGCCTTTTGTTCGTTTATTGTGTTGCGCTGTTACGAACCTTACAATAGATAACATCAGTGCGAAGTTTCTGGAAAACACCTGCTTTTATAGTTCCATTATGTTAACTAAAACATTTCAGCAATCACTCAACACATCTAAGGTTCCGTCAGAACGGAAAAGAGGAAAAATTATTCCTTTGCGCAAATATGGCAGCAAAACATCGCCTACATATTATCGCCCGATATAATTAACCAGTCATCATCATCATCATCATCATCATCATCATCATCATCATCCTGGTTACGTCCACTGCAGGGCAAATGCCTCTCCCATACTTCTCTAACTACCCCGGTCATGTACTAATTGTGGCCATGTTGTCCCTGCAAACTCTTTAATCTCACCTGCCCACCTAACTTTCTGCCGCCCCCTGCTATGCTTCTCTTCCCTTGGAATCCAGTCCGTAACTCTTAATGACCATCGGTTTCTTCCCTCCTCATTACATGTCCTGCCCATGCCCATTCCTTTTTCTTGATGTCAACTAAGATATCATTAACTCGCGTTTGTTCCCTCACCCAATATGCTCTTATCCCTTAACGTTACACCTATGATTCTTCTTTCCATAGCTCGTTGCGTCGTCCTCAATTTAAGTGGAACCCTTTTCTTAAGCCTCCATGTTTCTGCCCCGCACGTGAGTACTGGTAAGACACAGCTGTTATATACTTTTCTCTTGAGGGATAATGACAACCTGCTGTTCATGGTCTGAGAATGCCTGCCAAACGCACCCCAGCCCATTTTTATAATTCCGATTATTTCGGTCTCATGATCCGGATCATCAGTCTACCTGACCTAAGTAGATGCATTCCCTTACCACTTGCAGTGCCTCGTTACCTATCGTAAACTGCTGTTCTCTTCTGAGACTGTTAAACATTACTTTAGTTTTCTGCAGATTAATTTTTAGACCCACCTTTCTGCTTTGCCTCTTCAGGTCAGTGAGCATGCATTGCAATTGGTCCACTGAGTTACTAGGCAAGGCAATATCATCAGCGAATCGCAAGTTGCTAAGGTATTCTCCATTTACTCTTATCCCCAATTCTTGCCAATCCAGGTATCTGAATACCTCCTGTAAACACGCTGTGAATAGCATTGGAGAGATCGTATCTTCCTGCCTGACGCCTTTCTTTATTGGGATTTTGTTGCTTTCTTTATGGAGGACTACGGTGGCTGTGGAGCCGCTATAGATATCTTTCAGTATTTTTACATACGGCTCATCTACACTCTGATTCTGCAATGCCTCCATGACTGCTAAGGTTTCGACTGAATCAAACGCTTTCTCGTAATCAATGAAAGCTATATATAAGGGTTGGTTATATGCCGCGCGTTTCTCTATCACCTCATTGATAGTGTGAATATGGTCTATTGTTGAGTAGCCTTTACGGAATCCTGCCTGGCCCTTTGGTTGACCGAAGTCTAAAGTGTTCCTGATTCAATTTGCAATTACCTTAGTAAATACTTTGTAGGCAATGGACAGTAAGCTGACTGGTCTATAATTTTTCAAGTTTTTGGCGTCCGCTTTCTTATGCATTATGATTATATTAGCGTTTTTCCAAGATTCCGGTACGCTCGAAGTCATGAGGAATTGCGTATACAGGGTGGCCAGTTTTTATAGAAAAATCTGCCCACCATCTTTCAACAAAACTGCTGTTACCTGATCCTCCCCAGCTGCCTTCCCCCTTTGCATAGCTCCCAAGGCTTTTTTTACTTCTTCCGGCGTTACTTGTGGGATTTCAAATTCCTCTAGACTACTCTCTCTTCCATTATCGTCGTGAGTGCCACTGGTACTGTATAAATCTCTATAGAACTCCTCAGCCACTTGAACGATCTCATCCATATTAGTAATGATATTGCCAGCTTTGTCTTTTAACGCATACATCTGATTTTTGCCTATGCCTAGTTTATTCTTCACTTCTTTTAGGCTTCCTCCGTTCCTGAGAGCTTGTTCAATTCTATCCATATTATACTTCCTTATGTCAGCTGTCTTATGCTTGTTGATTAACTTGAAAAGTTCTGCGAGTTATATTCTAGCTGTAGGGTTAGAGGCTTTTATACATTGACGTCCGGTACATGCTCACTATCAATTCCGATATTGTTCTTCGCGGAAGGTTCTGGGGCGTTATTTTCGAACAAAGAGCTTGGTGTCTCGGTCGGTCACTGTCTCCAATATTTAGAACATAGTCACCGATGAAAGCTGAGCCACCAGGAAACTGCGTGCGATGGCGTGTAGGAAGCAGTCCTGTAATTGTGCGTGTAATTTAGCAGCAGCTGCAGAGTCATTGGTTCACATATGGCGCGCGCTTGTCTAAAATGCCAAAGCAAGCAGTTAACACAAAAGTAGCAAATAAGACGGGTAGCGGACCGACGCCGTAGCGGACCGAGGCCGTGGCGGCCCGTAGAGAGCTGTTTCAAAAGTTCCTAAAGCCCTCCGAATCAACCTGTTCATGTCTTGAGTAATTTCTGTGTACACCAGCCCAACCAGAAGACTAAATTTGAAAATATTTGCTGGCCTTTAAGTGTTTCGTTTAGCCTGATCTTGTTCTTTATCTATGCTAAGGGTTTGCACGATGTGTACTTTTTTTTTACACACCAGCTCTATCCAGACTGCAATTGAACGCTCTTCGCTACTGACGGTACGTCGGGAAGAGAAGCTGGAAAGCCTGAATGCACGGAGGGATGACCCGCACTACCCCAGCCACAAATTGTCAGCGAGTCGCATCTTACTGCCGTTGCTCTGGTACAAACTACTACTACGACCACGGCCGTTGCAAATCGGCAAGTAAGTTCCGTACGGCGTTCATTAATGGATGTTGTCAGAGTGCTTTTAAACGACCAGCACACGACGTCGGCTCAGAGCACTGTGCACCATTTAGATTTACTGAGTGTAGTGCTGGAAACCCGTGAGTAGAGGAATGTTTTATGATCCAACATCTTTTAGTGAACAAAAATGCATCGCATGCTGCCTCATCGACTGCAAGCACAGACGATGACGTGCTTTCCTCGAAGAGCTGGCCTGCGCTGACGACCACACGTTTAGGTGTGTTGCTGGTTTCGTGGCTGCGTCGGGGGTAGACGCCCCCCTTGTTGGTACTAACCTTTCTCTCTCTTTATCTTTACCCTTTCCTTTCTTTACTTCCTCAGTACAGGCTAGCAAACCGGACATTCGTGACTGGCTAGTCTATTTTGTTTTTCTTTATCTCTCTCACTCTTTCTCTCTTTCGGCTTTCTTCCTATTTATTTTTATTTTTATTTATTTGTGTTTATTATGGAAGATAATCGATGGTCATTAAAGGTTACGGTTGACTTAGTAAAGGCGAGGCGCAGAAGACCAGGACTCAAGAAGAACACAAACGACAGGACCGGCGCCTGTGTTTGTGTTCTTCTTGAGTCCTGGTCTTGTGTGCCTTGCCTTTACTAATTCAAGCATGAACCAACTAGCCCAAGCAAGAGGTTTACTTAAGGGATACGGACTGAATTCCAAGGGAAGGGAAGCGCAGCAGGGGACGGCAGAAAGTTAGGTGGGCGGATGAGATTAAGAAGTTTGCAGGGACAACATGGCCACAAGTAGTACATGACCGGGGTAGGTGACCGGGGTAGACCGGGGTATTGGAGAAGTTTGGGAGAGGCCTATGCCCTAAAGTGGGCGTAAACAGGCCGATGATGATGATGAAGCTGGGATACTTCAGTGTCCTTCTTAACAAGCCAAGCTTTCTCTGCACAAGTCCACAGATGTTCTTTGCATGGAAGCTCGAGTTTAAATTACTTACTATTTTTAAACCGAGGTGATTATTTCTTTTGCTCTTCTAAATACGTCACCACCAATGGTACATGGAAAAGTGAGGGCAATTTCTTATTTAATGTAGTCATGCAAGCAGACTTCGTAAAATTAATTTGCATGTCCTACGAGACACACCAATCGCGATCAACGTCGTCACAATCATACGCCAGTGCAATTTCTATGATTTTTTTTGCTGTTCTTCAGATGCTGCCATAAAAAAGAAATCCACGTTCAACCCATTCCCTCCAGCCGAAACGCATATGAAGCAACGGGCCGGTAATATCGATCCACGCGTGCCTGAATGCCACACCTGCACAAAGTGACCTTTTCCCGTTACGTCTCCGCCCAGCCACTAGATGTCCGCAAAAGGGCCACATTCGTTCTATACTACGCTACCTATCCGAATAACATCTGGCCGTACGCCATCGAATTTCGAACGGAAGTTCAAACGAGTTACCTGTTTTCCAATTACCGGAATAGCTTCGCTTCAACGCCACTTGTGACCTGTGACCTTAGCGCGCCGATACCGAAGTGAACCGTTAGGAACTCCCCACAGCTGCTCCTTAATCTAAGAAATTAAACCGCGTGGGCTGAACACTTACAAGCGTTCACGTCGTGATCGACGTCGTCCGTGATTGGTAGCGTGCATTTGGAGTTTAAGGCATTGCATGGATTGAGGAAGCAGTCTTCCGGGTACACTTCATGCAGTCAAGCAGAGGCGTCGCACCTGTTTACCTCACCATCAGCGCACACGGAGGTGCAGCTTTTCGATGCGTACTCGAGAGTGCTCGGAGCTTTGCGTTTATCTTGAGAAATATTTTTACGAGTAGGTCCCCTCAGGCGAAATTATCTGAGACATGTGTAACGGAAACTATCTTACCGTCAACACACATTTGAATAAGTGAAAGTGATGTTTAAGAAGAAAATATGCAATGCAGAAGTTTGAATGTCCGTTTTCTTTCATTTTTCTTTTTGTTTTCCGAATTAATTTCAGCTGCCCTGAAGAAGTGTCACTAAATGCAAATTTTGCGCTAAAACATTGCGTCCGTTCCGGTGACTCTAGATGGGGTTTCCTTCAATGCGTGAGAGGTCGCGGGATCGAATCCGCATACCGTGACGGCAGCATTTAATTATCGGCGGGGGGAATGCACGAACCCGGTATTACATTTAAGTACAAATCAAAGAGCCCTCAAGTGGCCGACATTCACTATAATCGCACTGGCAACTTGACTAGATAAGAGGTTAGGGTTCTGCAAAATCACATAAGTGACAGTGACAAGAACTTTATTGGATTGTCCTGAGGAACTTTATTTCATCGCATAAGAATGAATATTTTTTTTTGTCCCGCAGCAGTTCTCGACTCTGACAACCGGAAATACCGGCGCAGATGATTCGTTAATCAAGTATTCAGAATGCATAAATGATTGAGATTGTATCTTGCCTGCTGTGAAAGAGGTGGGAACCTCGTCAAGCGCTTACTTTTCTTCCACCTCCTCGGTCTTAATGTAATGATGGAAAATTGTATTGCATTGTTTGTATCCCTGCAGGAAAGATTCCATGGAAACTTTTTCCTTCGTTCAACTCACAATATGTCTGCAAGCCCTTATGTTGTTTAGCTTTCTGGTGGCGTGTGGTCTGGCTGCAGATTTCTGGCTCGCCTTTGCACCACCAGTTCTGCGCACTGCAATTATTTTCTCGCGCACGCTTGCAAAGATACACACTAAAGTCGTAGTCAATTATGATATTACACAAAATGCCGTTATGTTTTCCCAGTAATTTCTTAAAACTGTGGTTGGCTGCAGCCGCTGAGATTCCGCCTAATCAGCGTTGGCGAGTGCACGTGTCAATATGGCTCAAAGATAGACGTCGACCTGCTTTTAAGTTCGCCAAATTTCTTTTTTTTTGTGCACGTTTTCGTTTATCGCTTCCTGTCCTAAGGACCCCTATTTCTGACCAGAAGCGAGATACTTCAGATGCCTACAGCTGAAAGCGAGATCGCTAAAGAACCTCAGACTTCATGTTTCCAAATTTAGCAGCTCGTTTTACCGCTGTATAGCTGTTATGTGGGCTCACTCCCCCGCCGGTGTCTGTCGCTGAAATTCCAGAGTGCTTTGCCAGAATTTCATAAAAAGAAAAGTCGCAGTGCCCCGCGGGAATTCGAGCCCCGGACCCACAGGCTGCCAGTCGGAGGCGCTACCTCTCAACCACTCCGCCTTTTCTTTTTTTTTTATTGCCTCGTCATCCTTTACGTGAACGCGAGACATAGTATACAAATACGAATGTTCGTCCCTTTGCCGAAATGTATAAACGGCCTCTCAGCCACTCCGATAATGCCGCGGCAAAGACTACCGCGCTAGGACAATTCTGTGCCTGGCCTCTTGAGCGCTGGTTAAAATGACTAGTTGACGCCACGCTACGCCGCTTAACCGTAAACTAGCGTCGAGATGAATGAATATGAACGGAGCCAGTGGCCAATAACCGAAAGGCTTCTGAGAATAGGAAAGAGCTGTAAAAAAAAAAATAGTTGTGTCTCCTCCGCTTGTCCGCCACCTGGGAGCACCACGTGCACACTATCAAATATGACTCGGGCTATAGAGGCATCGCAAATTCGTTTACGCGAACTCGACGCTATCTGGTCGAGTCGGAGGTCCCGCTTACCCAACTCGACCCGATGAAGCTTACATGTTTACGTGCGCCTTTCAAAGTGGATAGAACGAGTCGACACGCACCTTGCATGGCGGGTTGACCGATCTCGCCCATCCGCTCGCTGGGCCCGATCTGCTAGCGCTTACGTGAGACCTGACGACGGATTTCGGTCCGACAAGCCTACACTTGACCCGTCCCTATCGGGTTCATGTAAACGTAGCTATACATACCGATTAAAGTTTTCTCCTTATTCTCACGTCGCGAGCATGCAAATCTCGGTTCACTCCAACCAATACTGTAAGGAATAGTAGAATGATTGTACTGCGCATAAATTGGGCGCTTACCGTCGCATCCCTGCTTCGCATTATGGCCAATACTATACAGCTTTTTTTTTCGCTAACAAAATGAGTTCTTCAGATGCGCTGGAGAGCAACGTGCATCAATAGCGAGGCGTTCTAACTCAATTTCAGTTGACGTCAGCCGCATCACGGTAAAGGAGTGGGTGGTGTAGGGCTTTTTGCAAGTATAGGTGTAGCCGGCGACCTTTGCGGTGCGCTTTGCTTTAATACTACCGCGCCCAGACGAGCCGGCGCAAAAGCGCACTTCGGAGCGATGGCACCATGCCTAAGGCATCGTAGCAGTTAGCGGTACTCTGAAAGAGAAGTTCCGGCGAGAATTAAGGGCTGGCCAGTGTAATTACTCCAGAGTGCGGCTATATATAGCGCCGAAGAGTCAACCTCATTAAGGGCTCGTAGTTGGCAACAGTAGCATCAGTCGGCGAAGGACGTGTTCAGACGTTTAAAGCTATATAAAATAAAAGAAAAGAAATGAAGACAGAACAAAACGACGATAAGAAACGCTATGCAAGAACGTAAACGATACGTGCCTTGCTTGATGAAATCTCGAAAGTGTCGTTTCTCATCACAGAGTCGTGCGCAGATGCTGGTTAATTATGAGTGCAATGGCCACCTCTTGTGCGCGCTCTTCCCGACGACCTCTCGGTCATTCTCTTTATTAAAACCTCTTCTTCTCCATTTCGGGCGCTTGGGCAGTGAACCGCCCGCTTATGCCAGCAATTACCGCGCGAGCATTCTTGATGTTCATCGCTGGCTCGTTAGCACTACAGCGTAGCTCATATTGGACAGCATTTCGTGTTCTGTATGCTGTATGTGAAATCTGTATGTGAAATACTTTATGTGAAATCCAATTTGGGACGCGCACTCTCCAGGTTGCCTAGACAGATATAGAAAACCGTTATCTGACCGATCCCCCCCCCCCCCTCCCACCTATACCCTGTGGCACAAAGCCTGCACGTGTACAGCCGAGCTGACCACTGCATGCATGTATACGCTTGTCTGCTTACGCTTTTGTGCCGCTGCATCTGCGTTAATTGCTTTGTTTTCATAGCAACGAACAGTTCACGCAATGATCGAGCCAGCGGAAGAGCTCTGGGACTGCTGCGGTCGAACTCTTGATGGTGTATCGTTACCGGCATAAAACGCTCTTTACAGCGCAGCCAGTTTAAACTATCGCTTTGCTGCAGGCGCAACGTTGACCAAGGCAGTATGTAGACTGCTCAAGGCCAGCTGCGGTGTTCGTTGTGCTTTCGGGGGGTGCGGCTGTCCTTGCTCTCTTTTACTGTCCTGTTACTATACCCGTAGTGTCCAAGTGGCTATGGCGTTCTGTTGCGGATCACGAGGTCGCGAGCTCGATCCCCGGCAGTGGTAGCCACACTTTTAACGTGTGGCCCCGTGTCGCAGAAAATCCGGTGTCGGCATCGTAGCCGGGGTTGACGCCCCACGAGCAAAAATTTCCGTATATATTTAGGTATACATGTATATGCCACGCCTTGCTGTATGACATCCGGTATACGCGGGGTATATTTCCACACAATTATATCACTAATGTTGCTCGCGCCTCGTCTTATAACCTTGACAAAGTTATTCCTCTGTATTTTGTGAATGACAGCCCACAAACAAATCTAATGAAACGAAATTAAACACCGACAGCGCATGCCTTTCACGTTAAATCTTCTCAGACTGAAATATTAAATGTGTGAAAAAATAAGAGAAACCTGAAAATGATGTAAATATTTTGATGCGGCTGTGCACTACCTCCAAGAACGGCCCACGTGAGAGGCCATGTTTCGGCCAGAAGTCTCGCCTTCGCGCATAGCGTTAGCCGCCAGCGTTTCCCGGCAAACATTGCGGTTACGTAAGCTGCTGTTGACGGGAAGCGTGAGAAGCAGTCAGGAAGATTTCAATGTTATCGCGCTCCACTCTTAAAGGAGAAGCTTGAGCGTCCTCCAAGTTTTTTTTTTTTTTTAAGGAGGCAGAATGCAAAGGATCCAGTGAACATAACTTTGCGCGCACGTTAAGGAACCCCCGGTAATCAAAATGAATTTAGGACCCTCCAATACGGTGTCTCTCTTAACCACAGTGTTGTGTTGAGACGTTAAACCCAATGAATGAATTAATGGTTGAATGAAAAATTGGCGCTATCTTTATAGTAGCACAGATATGTACAGGAGGAAATTTACCTTTCGTGTCGGCACCTCGAGCGCTCCCGTAATACTAATTTGGTTGAACATGAAAGGCGTAATCAGGGGCTACTATGCTGACAGAGAGAGAGTGGGCTATATAAAGTAACCTTCGGCAGAACTAAAACTGATAGAAGAGGATTGATGGTGAAAGGGAATAAAAGGTATAAGAATATCCGAGTTTCGCTAAGGACAAAGCAACGAGGCCGCGTTATGCGTACAAGCTGTCCCCTGGGGTTTAAACCGATGGCTGCTTTGTGCGATATATTAAGAGGCCAGCCTGTTTCTTGACTGCCGTGGCAGTGAGCGACATCGCTACTTTTTTAATGCAGCAGGATGAACTAGGAAGGCAGTGATGTAAAAGACCTATTATAGACTATTTCGCCGTCTGTAAGTATAGGCTCTGAAAGGCCGATTAAAAGTAGCCCGCTATGTTTAGCGGGCAACAAAGACAGTGACAAGCTTCAGCAGCGCGCCAGCACAGAAACCCGCAGGTTTCCTTCACTCATCGTTCGCAGCTAATCATAACTTCATAAATTAGTGCTGCCGTATTACATGAGGGATTATGCACATATATACACGAGCTCGAGCCTTGATGAGCGTTTCCTTCGTTTCAAAACGTAGAAAAAGATGCCCAGTACATTAAATACGCAATAGAGTGCGCACTTCTTTTTCGGCAAAGCCGACTGTCAAGGAATTCCGCTACTTATATCATCATCATCATCATCATCATCATCATCATCATCATCATCATCATCATCATCATCATCATCATCGTTGTTTTTGTTGTTGTTGTTGTTGTTGTTGTTGTTGTTGTTGTTGTTGTTGTTGTGAAGAGCAGGCTCAGTCCTGGAACCACTTATACATGAGCGCGAAATGCGGCCTCTATTCGAAATTTAAGCGCTAATATGAGGCCATGGCCAATACCGAAGTACATCTTTTGAAGTTGTCGGGGTAGCTACGCAGGCCACTGCACGCGGCAAGACCTTCTAGCCATGACAGCTGAAGATAAGCCAGCGTTATAGATGCGTCACGTGCCTTTTGCAAGGCTAGCCATAACTCGCCGCGTTGGCTCCGCGGCCGCGTGATGTCGCGGGTTCGGTCACCAACCGCGGCGACCGCATTACTCTGGAACGCGACGCAAGAACACACTTAAAGAAAAAAAAAGGTGTTGCCAGTTACTAAAACGTAGTAACGGTCCGTCACAAAGTTTACCAAGATGCCAGTAACCGTAGGTATACAGTAATGGCGCAGGTAGTAGCATTAACTATCCAAAGGAGTTGGTTGATACGACTAGCAGAGGTACTAAGTTCACGAAACATACATAGCAACGTAAGTGGTACAGTGGCATCTGCTACCTGCATAAATTGGTGGGGCCTGTTATGCGGACAGGCGTCACTTACACCGCAAAGAAAGAGGTAGAAACAGTAAGTACCAAGTTGTCACTCAGTCTGTAGCACGATTAAAATGATGGCACGTACGGGGCGGGATCATTAAGTTGCATGTAATAAACTGCACTGTACAGAAATAAGCAAATGACTAAAAGGGAACAACGCATGCCATAATGCACTGATAGAGATGCTATAGGTTACACGTCTCGCTCACCGACGTTATCATTATATATTAGCTTTGGAAGCACAAGTAGCACTGGCGGACACTTATGTATTTGGATGCACGAAGAAATATATCAACGTATGTTTGTATAATTTTCAATGCGCCTTTATGCCCGCCACAACGCAGCACATAACTAGTATCCCAACATAATCATAGGGGCTATAGTTTATATAAACATCGCATTAAGACAGCCGCTACACATCATAATAGACTATGGGTGAGACGGGCTGGTGAGACCTTTTACTAACTTGTCTGTGAAACCTAGAAACTGCTTAGCAAAGGCAGCAACTACTAAGCCTTAATTATCGAAGGTAGTACAAACAGCTAGTTCATAGGTAGTAACGGGAAGTAAAGTTAGTAACTACACCCGTTACTACCTTTTTACAAACATTTTTCTAATAATCGAAGAACCGCCAGTTAGCTCATATTTTCGTAAACGTTAAGCGGCGCCCTTATAGAAAGTTGTTTCCAATGTATATATGTTCGCCGTGCCTCGCCCGGTTTCGACGCATTCATTCATTCCGCCCGATAACCATAATGTTGCTATCGAAATATAGTAATCTTTATACTATCCTAATTTGCCCTGTGCTTTATTACAACCTATCCCATTTTATTCTCTCTTATACGAATTTGTACTACCGTGTCCCATCCCGGATTTTCTATTCCTGTCGTATCTCCTCCTGCGATGTGCTACGCCGTCCCATCGTATAACTTGTTTCATTCTGTATCCCGTCCTATACCCTATATAGAGTCACAGGTCTCAAAACATGCGGATAGCAGAAGTGCAAATAGGGTGTATAGAGGACGTTTCCAAACAAACAAACAAGCAAGCCAGCAAGCAAGCCAGCAGGCCAGCCAGCCAGCCAGCCAGCAAGCAAGCAAGCAAGCAAGCAAGCAAGCAAGCAAGCAAGCAAGCAAGCAAGCAGGCAAGCAAGCAAGCAAAGAAACAAGAAAGAAAGCAAAGAAGCGATGACTGAATGAATGATGGAAGCGTCACGCGCCTTAGTTGGCCTGAGAATGCGCCCCAGCGGGTATATTAGGTTTTCGCGGTGGAACGCAGAGCCAGAAGGCGTCAGCAGGCGTCATTGTACAGGGGACCCGCTTCGAGAACGCTAAAAATAAGCAGACAGGAGGCCTTGCACGATTACGAACCCTGGCGGCGACAGCTGGCAGAAAACGCCCCCGTTTTGCGCGCGCTCTTCCTTCGGTTATAGGTTGCCTCGACAGTATACCGCGCTCCGGAATTTCGTACAACGCCTCAAGTGGGGCATAAGGAAGCGGGAGAGCAGCTGTAAGGAATGTGCCAAGGAGGACGCGCATGGCGGCCAGACCGACTGAATGGCGGGAATGGTAAAGCGGTTCCAACAGCAGGATGACGTGTAGGAAGAGGCTATTCGCGGAAAATTGAGGAGGCCGGGGGCTGTTTACCAGCAAACGCGCCTTGTTGTGTGGCTGCCCTCCATGCATTTTGCACATTTCGGAGCAGCTTCAAGAAATTTATAAAGGAGAAAGACCATCTACACGAGCCCACCAACTCTATAGAGCACGCTGCATTCGCAAAACATTTGGGAGGGCTCTTCAGGATTTGCCATTGCCGCGATGCTCCTTTCGTCATCACTCACACGTCTATCCTGATTGGCGGGAGCCTGAGCAAGCGCAGTGAGGAAGCGCTTTTAGGAGAGAAAACTTTCGGGAATACGGGTGGGAGTAGCGGTGTGAAGAACCTTTTCGTTGCACGGAAACCGTGTCGAAAGCAAAAGAAGTGCCGGTGTCGCGTTGTGCAAGGATTCCTTTCGCCGAATATATTGTTTTCCTATCACACGCGATTCAGCTGATATACCGACGACAACTTGGGCGTGGCATCCTGCCAGCCAATGATGAAGGGCAACAAGAATACAAAGCGAGAATAATTGCTGCATAAGTATCGCCCCATGGGTTCTCGATTCTGGCACCCGTATGTCGACGCCAACGCTTCAGGGGCCGAATACAGATAAAAAAAAGTTTTTTGTCTGTGCGGCTCCTCAAGATGGAACGGTGCCGTCACTCCGCTACCGGGACGACTGAGCCGTGCGCGTCTGTGCATTCACTTAACTTCTTCGTCGTTTTGCAGCAACGCTGGCCGAGGATTTCTCGCGTCCCTGGGAGACGCGCTCTTCAAGAAATGCGAAGTCAAAGCATGTAAATGCAGTGTGTGTGCACGTAGCATGAAAACGGAGCGGACCGCATGCGACGTTCAGCTAAAACTCTCTACGAAGGTGGAACCAGCGGGACCTGCTTCACGGTGGTTAGAGGCAGATCATTAAGTCAACACTCTGGAGGCTACGCTTGCGCCCGATGCACACTAGAAAAACAAAATTAAGAAAACATGACGTTGTAGATCGCAGGCGTTTTGCTTGTTGAGCACATGTCCGACTTAGCCATAATGTATATAGTCCTAGCAAGAACAGTAAATTTGGAGGACTACCGGGGTATCTCGTGGTGGAGGGTCGTCTGCAGTCCGCCAGGTATCGTACCAGTTGGTACCGCGAGTTGCCACATATAGCCTAAACATAATCGTACCCTTAGTTGGCACTTAAACCGACAGAATTTAATTTGAAGCTTTTTTTAAAAGAATAAGTTCTGGAGACCACAGATGCCACAATAATTTAGTTTTTCATCGCAGCCAATACGTATGTGGGTTGAATTCAAACGGTACAGTTTACACGTAGGCACGCTTGTTTTACCAATGACGCAAATGAGACAGTTCACGCTGCACGGCTGTGATAGAACAGTGTTTTTTTCTGGTTTTTTGCTGATGATGGGGACCCTAGACTTTTGCTTCCGGCTGTACAAATAAATAAGTACAAAAGAGGACGTGCGAATGAAAATCCGCCACCACAGCATGATGGTGCAATGCCGTATGCCTCAGCCACTGACTCTGAGCTAGCCGCCTACCGGTGACCTAGGGCGCTATAATGTAAAGCTATTCTAAACTTCTCTATTCCAAAATCGGCAACTGGCCCTCCGCGATTGGTCAAAAACTTTTTTGGACCACCCCTACTTCACCTGTCTGTCACGCGACGTCACGAAAACCGCGATAGCTCCCAATCTGACATGACGTGTGCACACTGATTATGTATAATTCGAACGAACAAAAAAAAATAATTATTTCTCATTCGACGTCTTTTGGCCATTAACCCCCTGCTATTAGTCAAAAGGTTTCAGGCTGTACCCACTTCACCTGTCTGTCACTCGACGTCAGAAAACCGCGAAAACTTGTTGCGTCAAAGTGACGTGTACGCGTTAAAGATGCATCAATATGCCGCAAAAAAACTGGATCTTTTTCTGCATAGCCGGAGACTGCCCCGTTCCGAAAGGAATAGGAGATCGCTGCCGCCAATCGCTCAGGCACTGTCTGCTCGCACTTGCCGGATAGTGTGGGTTTATTTGCGTATAACAAAACTTTTTGCGTGACAGTACAACGTGACCGAGCCCTTTCGACACGTATACAACACCCCTCCGCCAACTATTTTTTGTTGAGGATCCGTTTTAGCGGCATCTTTAACTGTCCGTCGCATGCCGCAGTGATTTTAGACCAGCCACAGCAAGCTAAGTAAGAGAAAGCGAACCAATCGCAGGTGCCGGCACGTCCCTCTTCATCCGGTTATCTGCTTTCACTGTGCAGGCTCGGGCCCATCGGAACCCTTTCCACTTGAGCGTGCTCCTCGCCTCTTGTCAGCCAATTAGCTAAGAACTGCTCAATGTAGGCAATGTTATTCTTTTTGAAAGAAAACAAAAGTGACCTATAAACAAGGGCCGCGTTTGATTGGGACGTTCAGGCAAGGCTGCGGGTCACTGCCAGATGTTTGCGTCGGCAGTTACGTAAATTTGACGTCAAGAGATCGGAATAAAAATACATTCGAATAGTTTTACCATATAGGGCCCAAGTCGCCTCGTCTTCAACCTCCTGTTTTGTTTTCCCCATGTCTCTTGTCCTTACGAACATAAGCATCAAGTCAACCTCTCCGTATCTTATTGGTTTCATTTCGTTATCACTTGGCTGAAGTAGATCAGCACAGCATACGACGTGAGTTCCAAAGTAATATTTGCCTGAGCCGGATTGATTTTGTTTATTTATCTGAAAATGTGAGAGGAGGTGTAGGACTAAAGGAACACATCGTGACAGAGGTCCCTGCCTCCCATGCAGTTTCACATCGGCATGTGCTGTACGTAAGTACATTTACAACAATCAACACGAACAACATCAAAACCAAAACGCAGTTCCAGCAAAATGCATTTTAAAACGTAAACACCATGGCAGAGTAGTTAGTTTTACGTGTCAAGAAAACCAAACAATCACGCTTCATTATGATGCTATAAAAAGCTTAATTTACCCATGTATTTCTTGCAAAAACAAAACAAACAAACAAAACAAAACAAAGGAAAACAACTAAATAAAACAGCACATAAGCATATGAACTGCGGTGCCCTACCGTACTTTAAACCTATTTTCTGCAACGAATCAAGGTAATGCAGCACAATGCGAATTTGTACACTCTGTTCGGTACTCTAAGATTTGACTTTCTTAATGTCAGACTTGTTGATTTGCTTGCTCAGACATAACAAATTTATAGGCATCTCTACTTCACTGACTGTAATAAAGAAAGAAAAGAACGAAAGGAAATGAGACAAGTTTTGTCATCAATATTACAGTGAAACCACAATGAAATCAACTAAATACAGGAATATGACGACTGCTTGTAAATTTTAGGTGTTTTCGAAAATAGGCGTTGCTTTCCTACCGGCATTTCTATGAAGAAAGTCCACAAACACGTTTTAATTATGCACCGTTTCGTAAACTAGGCTTGAATTTAAGTGCTAGAGTATCACACTGCCTTGGGGCATAGGCGCTAGGTTTTAGACAGAGGGACGTGTTTGACAGTTTGTGTGATTCCATTCAAGGTCCAAAACTCATATTTTCGTAATTCTTACTTTCCTTACAATTCTTACTGTAAATTTTCTAGATGTCTTGTATCCTGAATTGTTAAATGAACATTCTTTTTATTTCTTCTAAAATGTAATCGCCCATTCATCTGGTCCCATTCCTCCATTACACATTAACCTTTCGTTCGCTGTTCAGCCTTTTCCAAGTTCGTCTTTCTAAAGTCGTCAACTGCGAATAGAACCAATCGATGCTTGGCGCATCCCCCATAGCGAATATGAGTCATTTTTTAAAGGCGCACCATCTCCTTCATCATCACCATCATCATCATCACCATCACCAGCTGCGATAACCCAGTGGCCTCGCACCGGATGCGCTAACCGCTACAGTAAGGCGGAGCGTTGGTTCTTGACCATTTGTGCGGGGCATCGTGCTCCACGCAGACTGAGATTGGCGGCGCCTGTGTTTATGTTTCAGAGGCCACAGCAGGCGATACTAGCGATGCTACAGTGGACGAAGCAGACATATGTGTCGTGAAAAAAGTAGTTTTTGAGAATACGGTGGTGGCCCTTGTGATGTAGCCCGCTACTGTCGCTGTAAATGAGTTGACTGTGGTTCATAGCATGATGAATTGCTTAAGTACGATGAATTTTCCTGCATGACCTCTCTTTAGCCGCAAAAAGTGGGGTCCAAAACATGGCGTCTATTAAATACTTCCGGAAGCCCTTGACGGCGCTAGAGACAGGGACTAAATGCGCAAAACAACACGGGCAGCCCGTGTTGTTGTGCGCATTTTGTCCCCGTCTCTAGCACCGTCAAGGTCTTTCGGAATGTGTGACTATAACTAGCTCGATTCAATATATATGGTTCCGGTTCCGCATTCTCTCCCAGGCACACCACATTCAGCAAAAGCACGATCTTAGAGATGCACTTTCGTTATCCAGAGGGAGCCATCGCTGGGGCGTGGATTGTAACGCCACCAGTAGCAGAAGACGAGCCGATCGCTCACCTTTCCTGGAGGCCGGCGAGCGACACCTTCCGGCCGAGCAGAAGAACTTCAGTCCCGGGCAGAAGCAGTCGTCGTGCGAGTGGCAGGTGCGGCCCATCACGCTGCGACCGCAACGCTCCTGCAATGCGCAGGAAGGGGCGGCGATAAAGCGCACGTGGCTCATGTATAGAGAAGAGCCAACTGCATGCATATGAAGCGCCACGACGAACTACTTCACTTCTGTTACCAAGTGCACGAGTATGTCATTAAACACTACAGAGATAGGGAGAAAAAAAAGAAACAGAGATGTGAACCAGAAGAAAAGCGCATGCTTGGCTACCATACGCTGAGGGAGGCGAATGGGCAGAGGAAATATTATGCAGATGTAGAGTTTATCAGAAGACGTGGCGAACGCTAGCAGGGGCACGGGCAGCGCCACTTATGTAAGGCGCTCGCACAAGCAGACTCCTTTAAAAAAGTTGCACAATCAGTAGTCCTTAAATGAAAAAAGCAACTGAAATGTGCATTTACCTCACTGTAAATCAACGAGTGGTGAGAGTGGTGTTCAAGTAGAGCATGCATGGGCAGTGTGTCCAGTCGTTTCAATGCGTTTGCTAGCAATATTGTTAGACCGAGATAAAAAAAAAAACTGGAACTGTTCAATTAAAAGATAGAGAGAAAAAAAAACAAGAGACGAAGAAAAGTAGCATGTAGAGGATTTGTCATGCCTCCTATACAGGCGAACCCTCTCGCACTGCGATAGGACTCCTGTGAGCGGGCTTTCACACACATTTAATGCGCCCTACATAAGATGGCCAATGTCAAATCCACGGTACCCAAACAGCGAGGGTGAAATGGAGCAGATTGGATGGCTAGGGGCTATAGTTGTAAATAGTCCTTCTCTGCACGTAGCTTTAGCGTTTACAATACAATACAATACAGTACAGTACAGTACAGTACAATACAATGCAATACAATACAATACAATACAATACAATACAATACAATACAATACAATACAATACAATACAATACAATACAGCCTTTAGTGTGCATAAAGGAAAACAATATAACTGATAGCAGGCCTACCAAAGCCTCAGAGGGCTTGACTGGCAGTGCCTGGCAGACAGGTCACAGAAAATTTCACGTGGTTATTAGCGGAGTTAGCTATTAATGGGTCGGATTGAAACATTGAAGTTGTACAATATGTTCTTTTAAACTTCAAAATACTGAGTAATATCTGGATCCCACGCCTTGTTTGCTTCTAACACAGGCTTTGGCAATTCATTAAATATGGCTGGAACATAATATTGCCGCATTCTTCTTCCGTACTTTGTTGCCGTCTAGGGGATTACGTACAGTTTTTTCGGTCTTAGGGAACGGGCTGGTGTATACCGTATCTTAAAATCATTATTGCAGAAGTGTTTAATGACAACACACTCGACAATCAGGGAATTGAAGTTTGTCATATTTAACAATGTAAAGGCATATGTTTCTTACGGCTGTGTATCTGTGCGTATGTGGCAATGGCACCTCCGTTACCGTTGTGCGCCGCACCTTATCTTCCACCCGCCCAATATCTATCACAGCATTCAAGGCCGTCAGCCTATAGGCTATCATCCCCAGTTTCTCACTAAAAGCCAGGATCTTTTGGGAATCATGAGCCACAGCAGCGTGTCGCTGGACAGGCTTATTGTGGAAAACTGAAGCCATTGAACATCGATTATCTGTTTCCTTCGTTATTTGCCACTTCAAGCGTGGCGTCAACACAAATTGCGCTAGATCATATCTCCCGCGACCGCATCTCAGACGCCACATTTCTTTTGTTTCGATCTCCCACTTTAAAATCTTTCCTCGTGATCATGTTCCATCAACAACGCTGAATTTGGCCCCAGGATTTTGTCCATTTCAGAGATTTATAGCCGTATTTTTGATGTCACGTTTGAGCTTCCGCACATTACCAAGATACCAGTTTTATGGTAACACCTTAAAAGGTGCTTGTGAGAGGTATCTTACCGTGCATTACTGAGGCAGAAAAGTTGCTGAAAGCCAATTCTTGCCCTCTCCTTTTACCATCGCCTCCCCCCCCCCCCCAAAAAAAAAAAAAAGTGGAGGTGTTGTCAGGTCGCGTTTTCTAGGCTAAATTTCATAGCCCGTAAACGCCACGAAGTTTGTTTCTGTCGTTCCGAGCGAAACGGTCGTACACGGCTGTGAGCTATTGTATTCCCGCGCTGGCACATTTGAAAACAATTTATGGGTGTAATTCGCTGGTTATGTGACCGTGTTGCTCTATATCTGGGTGCGCATCTCTGTATACAATTTGGGCGCCACTGCTTAAACGACCGTGCCGTGGTTTCCTTCCGTGCATTGTTCTCTGATTGCCTGGCCATAAAACGTTTCTCTTATTATTATCTTTTTTTTAAACGTGCGAAGTTGTATGCAGATCACGCTCATTCGCCCAGCATTTACGTGGGAGTTCTGATTGTTTCCAAGCTGTTACGGAACCGCAGACTCAACGGGATCCTTTTCGCGCGTGGTCGTAACTACAGCTGAGGGTGGTGATAATATCAACACCCTTTTTGTATCGGGGTGATGGCGCTTGCTACCAAACTCCTTTCTTTTTTTTACGTTTACGATGTATCTGAACCTTTAAATACTTTTGTACACTAATCAAAATTACTAAAAGAAGAACCCCGTACCAGGCGGACCCATCCCTTGAACCTTGCTCCCCTTAAACCATGGGCCCTATAACGTAAAACTATTCCAATATGTTTCTATTCCAATCTCCTGACGTCAAATTTGCGTAACCACCGACGCAAGCACCGGGCGGTCACCCACTGGATTGTCTGTACAGACCAATCAAACACTCTCCTCGTTCATAGGAGGTCACTTATGTTTGCTTGAAAAACGAATAACATTGCCTGCACTGAGCGGCTTGTCCTATCTAATTGGCGGACAAGAGGCGAGGAGAACGCTCAAGTGGAGAGAGATCCGCTGGGGCAGAGCTAGTGCACTGAAAATCGATAACCGGATGAAGAGGGTGGTGCCGGCGTCTGCGATTGGTCGGCTTTCCCTTACTTAGCTTGTGGTGGCTGGTCGAAAATCGCGGCGGCATGCAACGGAAGCTCAAGAATGACGTTAAAACTGACCCTCAGCAAAGAAGAGTTGGCAGAATGAGGTGGTAAACGGGCCGAAAGTGCTCGAAAATGTTACACGGCCACGCAAGAAGCTTTATTATACGCAAATACACCCATGTTCTCCGGCAGGTGCGAGTAGCCAGCGTCTCAGCGATCGGCAGCAGCCATCTTTTATTCCTTTCGGAATGGGGCAGCCTGCGGCTATTCCGAAGAAAATTCAGTTTCGTTCGGTACATTACAGCATATTTATCGCGTACAGGTCACTTTGAAGCGGTGAGTTTGTGCGGTTTTGTGACGTCGCGTGACAGGCAGGTGAAGTGGGTGCAGTCCGAAAACTTTTTACCAATAGCCGAGGGCTAATGGCGAAAAGGGGTCGAATCAGAAATAACTGTTTTTCTTTTTTCTGTCAAATCATGCATAATCAGTGTGTACACATCATATCAGATGGGGAGCTATCGCGGTTTTCGTGACGTGGCGTGACATACAGGTGAAGTGATGGCGGTCGAAAACAGTTTTTGACCAATCGTGGAGGGCTGATAGCAGAATTGGAATAGAAAAGTTTCGAATAGTTTCACGTTATAGCGCCCCATCTCTGGATTGTTTTAGGTTTTCCTTCTTCCCCAGCACCATTGAACTTCGGAATAACATTGAAGCGTTCTTGCGTGAACTGCCTCGTGATCAATTTGATATTGAACTACCCAATTATGTGCGTTAATGTTTCTTTGTTTTCAACAATTATGTACCCACTCCTGCTATGTCTTGCTCATGCAAGATGGCAGTAATTGTAAGTATCAAAAAAGACGAAGGCTGCTTTACTGCGTGTATTTCTTTGTTTATCTGGGCTTCCGACATCCCACGCCCGTCCAAGGCGACTGCGCGTTGTTAGATGCATATCGGAGGGGACTGCGCAGATTCTCTCGACTTCATAGAAAGCAACCAGAGCGTAAGGCACCCTCATACGCCAGGCGCAAGCGAACGTGTTCCTGGGCAACACTTCCTTGAGGGTACATTTACGGAAGATACTCGTCATGCGTCTACTGCGGTGGCTATCCCAACACCTCGCACCACTCTCTCTAGGCAATTCCCCCCTTACACTTCCCGTCCGTTACTCTCAGTCTAATGGCTAACCCTTCTCCAACCGAATGTTGAGTGATTGACCCAGGTGGCAAGTTAAGGGGTGCAAGGATACTTGGTGGAATAAATCGATGAAGCACTGAAAAACATCGCCGCTGACATGTGCCCACAGGTTTTATCATAGTTTTCAGGAGAAGCTTGGTTGTCTCAAGGATGCAGGCCATCCGGCGCTTGTGCTGCCCTCGGCGTCCAAGAGGCTACTCCCAAGGATAAAATCTCGTCCTTCAAGGGAAACTGGCGAACTTAGAAGCAAGACAAGCCACGCCAATGTTTCAGTCCTGCCTTACGTACGTCCACGGACTGTCTCATCGTTTTAAGAAAATTTCCACAGGTTTCAATGCGGACGTTGCTTTTTGTGCTACCCGGAAAGTTGTAGAGGCTTGCGCCGTGATTGAGAGGAACGGGGACAGTAATTCTACAGCTGGTTTCTCTGTAAAACATAGAAAACCTCTTGTTGCTTCTTGCCGAGGACACGCATCGTTGAACTGGCAGAGCGTGAACATCAGTCACTGTTCAGTTCACACCATAATTCATGAACATCTCGGTTATCGGCTTTTGTGTGCGCAATGGATGCCCAAGATTTTGAACCACCGCCAGAAGAGGGAGGGGTTCGACGCTGCCTTGACTCATCTGATCCGGTATCACAATGAGGGTGGCGACTTCTTGTCTGCAGTTGTCACCGGGAAAGAATCATGGTGCCACTATTACGAGCCTGAAGCACGACGGCAATGCTTACAGTGGAAACATTCGAATTCACCAGCCCCAAAGAAAACAAAGGCCGTCATTTCCACCGGAAAGGTGTTTTTTACTTTCTTTTTGGTCCTCAGGGGCCACAACTGATCGAATTTGCTAAACATGGATAGACTATCAATCGTTTCCGATATTGTGAAACGCCGGATCGGCTGCGTGTTGCCATCAAGAACAAAGGACGTGGAAAATTGACTAATGGGGTCACCTTTCTCCACGACAATGCCCGTCCCCACGTCGTTGACGTGGCTTAAGTTGACTGGCAAAGTTCAAAGGTGGAAACGCTGCAACATCCACTATACAGCCCAGACCTGTCGCCTTGCGACTTCCACATTTTGGGGCAGTTGAAAAAACCGCTCAAGGGAACCAGACTCGCGTCGGACGATAACGCGAAACAGTCAGTTCTATACTTTTTGAAGCAGCAACCCAATGATCTTTATGAGACGGGAATCACGCGACTCGGTAGTCAGCGGGACAAATGTCTACATTCTCATGGAGACTACTTTTAAATACTGTACCCCCTTTCTTCTCATTGGCTCACTTTTGTTTGACTCGCCGTCGTATATTTCACAGAACTCCTGCTTTTTATATGTGCTCTTTGTTGCCACTATAATTTCGGTGTAATTACAATACACGACCGGTGACAGATGCTCCGGCGCAATACATAGGAACAAAGAACATCGTCATTGACATTTTTTCCTGGCGGTTGCATATGTACAAAAATGTAAACGAGGTTCTTGAATGACAAAGTTTCATTAAAATATTTGTCCTCAACTTGTTCATTTCACGGTCTTCACATCTTTCCTATCAGCGGCATGCACTGCTCTGCTCGTTTCAAACTGATATAGTTCTAAAGTTCGTGTGATAGTTTCCTTACTTATTAAATAGACAAAAAAATACATGGAAGCAATGATATCAGTTATTTCGGGCAAAATTTTCGGGACATACGAGTGTATTCTTTTTTGAAAGGATACATATTTTACTTGTTCTGACAGTGCGTAGCGTTCAAAAATTCGTTTGCAGCATCTTTGGCAATGGCAATGCATTATTATTCATGTATTTGATGCCTCGACAAATTATATGTGGAGGAGGCCAAGGTGCAACGTGAGCCACCCCCTCCCCCCCCCCCCTTCTCAACGAAATTTCTGGCTACGCCACTGATACACACACATAACTAATAAAAAGTTGACATAAACAGTGCCGATAATTGGTGACATGATACAGTTCTCGATTTTCACACCGAGCGTCCCAGTGTGAACGTACAGTCTTTGTCAAAAGTGTGCGAGCTTCGTTGCATGCGAATGCCTTGCCGATTGCAGGCTGTTCAAAAAGAGTTCTTGGGATGTTCCGAAAGTTCCAACGCGCTGGTAAATGAGAAGAACTGTGACCCTCTTCCTTGAGAGTTCTGGAGTGTCAAGACTGCCACCGTAACCGCAGCACACAGCCGAACAACAGATATCGCCAAGGCGCGGAGTAACCCTCATAATTAATTCTGACAAAGTCTGCACCACCAGGCGGTGTAAAGCGTAGTTTGCTTGCAAGTGCGCTTCTCCGTAAAGCATTTGCTCGCGATTCACTTATTGTTACAAGAAGGACGAAGCTGTACTGCTGCTAACCGCGATTTTATCGAGGGAGTCGCGTCGACAATGTCCAGCACACAAAGCCCCCTATTTTCGCCTGACAACAGGACGCGATATAGATACGAACAGGCGCAGCAAGCTATCTTGCGTTGAACCTTTAAGTAAGCACGTTTATCGCCTTGAGTGCAGCTCCTGTGAGCAGGGCTGTCAACTGCCCTCTCTCTCTTTATTTCTCTTTCAGCCCTCTCACTGTCTTATTTTACCCTTTCCCAAAAAGCGTCGACCAATGTTCAGCTGTCGTTGGAGTTCTGAGACAGTCAAGAGTGTGGTCAGCAGGCCTTCTGCTTCCCTTTAAACCAATCTCCCTCTCTCTCTTCGTGTCCCAAACATAACAGCTAACTTAAGTATTATAACAACGTTACCAGTAGCATGACAAGCTTCACTACTCGGAAAGCTCGCTTAAGGGTGCGAAGTAACCGCACCACCACCCTATAGCTTGGCTCGCTGCACTGCCGGCAAGTTGCTTAACAATGCACAAATATGTCTCTTAAAGCTTGATGCGTCGGTGTTATTTTTTTTCTCAACCTAGAACTTTCAACTTCAGGTGAATTACAATGCCTTCGACTGCGAGGGAAGATCACCTCTCAGCTTCGAGGGATGCACTTCCGGAAAACGCCTTTTCCGGGGCGGTTCGTTCCACGCGCCTCGTCTAAAAGCGAGCCGAACGCAGGCGCCGGCTGGTTAAAGAGCGGGGACGTTTTCCCGAGCGTAGCCGTGTGTATTAGCCGGGGCGGCAGTAAGCGAAACACGGAACCAACGGGAGGACGCGAGCAGGCATGACCTTTCGCTCTCTCGCGCTCGGCGCTCCGGAAAAGACCCACCTGCGGAAACTCGATAAGGCGCTGTGTGCGGGACGACGTAAGCGTGGACGAGTTTGAACAAAGCGCAGGTGCGCGCGCTGTGAGAGGCGGTCTTCGGTTTCCGCGTCGCAGGAGCACCGGGCATGCTGGAGTTATCTTTTGCGCATCTTTCTTTCATTCTCTTTTCTCAACGGGTGTTCTATATATGTTTGTTTTCATTGTGAACGCCTCCAATGTGTAATCACTGTGTCGGAGCGTGTGAAAGACCTGAAGCCGAATAACTGACGATGGGCGGCAGCGCTCTGTTTGTTCGCTGACAGGTGCGTATTAAAATCATAACCTTCTTGCTCCTTCCCGAATTTTTTTTTCTTCAACAGTGGTATCGCTTTCCTTCCCGCTCTCGATGTGTCCTACCATACTCAGAAGCAGAACGGCAGAGCTACTGAGTCACCCCACTTGATGCAGAGACAAGATAAAATGTGTTTAGAAACAGCGGACTCATAGTTAAGTTACAAGAAGCATTCTGCACTACCTATAAGGAAAATCAAATAAAATCCAACTGGACGAGTTTGGGATTCCGCGTATGCAGTGCCGCCTGGTCTGTTTCTTTGGGGCGACAATCCGTATTCGTCCGTTATTTCAAAGTTCCTCCAATGCGAAGGTGGGAACAAAAGATCCACAAAAAGAAAGAAGTTTCCTCACGCTAGGTTAGACAGGACGTAAGCAGTACACTTCAGACAATTACAAACGGACTCTTACAGAAACCTCAGACTCATGCACGCCATGTATCCAGACATGTACACTACAAACAGATGCACATCGTGTGGCGAGGTTGCCACACTAAATCACATGTTATGGGAGTATCGGGACTTGACATACAAGTCTGGCAGTGCCGACCCCTCCGTCTCTTTCAACGCCAGCCTCCGGTCGTGACGGAAGACCGCACTGCTCAGCTCGAACCTGACAGCACAACTCTGGGCCATCCAGCGAGCCGAGGAAGCCGCTTCGAGGCAAGGTCTCGGAACCGCGTCCGCGGCGGGTGCCCAGACCCACTAAAAAGACGCCGGACTCAAATCTTGTTGATTTGAAAATAAAAGTTTACGCCCTAGCTCGGCAAGCTTGTGTCAACAACGGACATACCGTTAAAATTTTGAAAGCCTGTGTTTTCAAAATTTTGTGTCCGACAACAGCCAACGCTTCGGCATCAAAGAGCGTTTATTTGCTGTTCGGCTGCTATATTCGTGACTTCTCAGACAGGAAATTCGTGGTGTGACTATTATTTAGAGAGACGCTGTGATAAACCATAGCCTATGTATAACCTGTCACCGCGACTAGCCTGCAGCGACCTTATAACATGAAAAGTCTATCAAGCGGCGACGTATCAGCAGTGCGATAGGTGTGCTCCGAGGAATATAGGAAGGTGATGTAGCACATGCAATGGCGTTTTTGTTGCAGCGAATATAATAAGGTCGCTCGCGACAACAGTGATCATTATTACTGTAATCATGGTATATTTCCAAAGGAGCTACTACAGATGCTCTGCTGATTTATGCGACGAGTTGACCTGTCTGCGTGCAAGTCACGAGGAATTGGCACCCAAAATCCAATTACCCACCACCGTATGCGGGTTGTCCCGCTTATCTTGAGCCAAACACATATACGCAAATGCCACGTAGCTGCACAGAATTAGGGTAGCGTCGTTTGCCGTCGCTTGGAGATGCTCAGATTATTTCGCGCATTCTGCCGAATTACATAATTAGTTTTCATTAATTCATTATCTTCAGGAATAGCTTAATTAGATTAAATGTGTCGATGAGAAAATTGTGGAGCAACATGACAAACTCCCGATACAGGTTTTGATTGCTCAACTGCCGCGCTACTGGACGCTCGAGGCACTTCGCGTGTATTGGCGGGCTTGTAAAAACACTTTTATGTGGCACGCATCGATCACCAGAAAGCTGTATCGGGAGCTTTTCATTTTGCTCTGCAATTTTGTCATTGGCAATTTTATTATAAATATAGTATTTTCGAAGTTGATTAATGATTAAGTATACAATTAATTCGAACTGCGCTGCGTAATTAGGTGGAATGCAAAAAGATAATAATCTGAGTATCCCCAAGCGACGGCAAGTAACGTTACGTAACTCGTCTCTGTCCGGATACGTGGCATTTGCATATATTTAAAGTGTGGCTCAAATTACGTGGAACAACCGGTACACCGGACACTGCGTCGGCCATGCAGTTTATTACGGCAGATTTGCGTATGTCATGGATACCGCAACAACTCGACACCGCTGCATCACATAGGCTGTCTCCAAGACAGGCGGGACGTGCCAGTCTGTGTGCCTTACATGGATACTAGAACAACGACACATAAAAATGAAACGTTAAATTATGCATTAATACCAGAATTCGCATTCACGTGAAGTATAAAAAAAAGGTAATTACCAATGAGAGAAAATGGAGAGCTGACTTCCAGTATATTTGTGTGTGTGTGTGCTGAAACACAGGGTCCGTGCGTCCAGTGTGAATTCAATCAATAAGTACAAGTAATTTTCCCTGTGTTGTCCTTGGTGTCCTTGTTTGTTGGCTTCTCACGATATGATAAATAAAGATCGGGCACCTCGGTTAACCCCCTTCCTCTTCAGTGTGACGTTATGGTATTTAAAATACTTTCTCGTATTCTGGCCGATTTGGAGCAGGTAGAGTGCTCGAAATTTGCCGGTTGAGACCCTTGGTTCTTTAAGAACGAAATGAAGTTGATATTTACTGAATAATACTTTCATAGACTCGAACAGAAGCTGTCAAAATCTATGACGCCACGGCAAGCTGGCTGAGGCATCTTCATGGCGGCGTTGCCACGCGTGCGTAAAGATAAATACTATTTTATTTAATTTAGTTGTGTCTTTCTTTCCCTAACAAGGGCTCCGCTCAATGCAAGAATGATCATGCAGAAGCTTAGCCTACTCGTACAACTTAGCTTAATATCCTCCTTCTTCAGGGTCCCTTTACGAAGCAATCGCACGACGCATTTACGACGCATTTTCGGCAGGACACATTCGCAGTGACGACCACGCTGCAAATTCGGCCGCAATTTACACTTGTTCAGTCCCACGCGTTCAGTGGTGTAAACGGATACCCCTCACGAATTCCCATCGGTTACAGTGACAGCACACTCA
Organism: Dermacentor albipictus; assembly: GCF_038994185.2. NCBI lineage: Eukaryota > Metazoa > Arthropoda > Arachnida > Ixodida > Ixodidae > Dermacentor > Dermacentor albipictus. The sequence continues at coordinate 80,914,479 of NC_091825.1, read as the reverse complement.
ACTTCGGCGGCAAAATTGAAAGTCCTGACGTCATTCAGCGCCCGCGCCGAAAATGCGTCGAAATTAAGTTCTACGTTGCGCTTCGCTCTATTACTCGCGCATCGTCCCGGACGTTGCGGTGCTGTCCCAGGTGCGTGCCTGTACAGCTGCACCGAATAGTGCGCGTTCTTGAGCTAGAATTTAGCAGGGCGTGAGGTGAGGTCGGAAGAGACTAGTACCGTGCACTGGCTTCGTGTGTGTGCCGCGCGGTTAAAGCAAGCCTCGCCTCGTTTCGCCGAAGTTTAGTGGCAGAGCGAATCCACTCTCCAAACTGCACCGCGGCGCCTACTAGAAAACACTGTTCCCGCGGAATCAGTATACGCAATTTATATGAAGATTCGGCGCGTGGGCCGATGAAAAACAACCGGCGGACCGATCTCCGGCAACTGGCCCCGGTTTCGGTCCGATAAGTTCTGTTTACTCAATAACTGCTCTAACGCCACGACGGTCTCGTATACATTTATTCTTAAATGTCGCATTTCATTTTTGCGTATATATTCTTTCGTTTTATTCGGGGAATGGCAATCTCTTCCAACTAAAGCGCCTGTGACCCCTCCCGCCCAACGCTCTTCGGGCCCCCCAAAACACTCCCCTTTCGTCTTTAAAATCCGCCCCTGAGCGCCTCGTCGAACGGCTGTGAAAGGCGGCGAGACCCAATTCGCGTGGGTGCCGGCGGAGTAAAGGCGCCGCCGGGAAACAAATCTCTAGGAGCGGATGGTTTTTGGGGGCGGGTGCTGCCCTTTCTCCCCACCCCACATGCCGTCCCCCGTTCCGCTGCCGTCCCTTAAACACACATACACACTTGCCAAGCTCTAATCCGCGCCGTCGTTCGTTAGGACGTACCCGTACATTGAGAAGATGTTTAGTAAGCCAGGAAAGAAAAGCGAAATACGGTTATCGCCGCTGCCTTGACGGATCGCGCAACTAACTCGCCCTGAAGTCGCAGAATTTCAGAGCGTCTGCATTCGAGTGCAGTTGAAATGTTCGCTATACGCAAATCGTCGCCCGCCACTCGGGCCGCCCTCTGCGGCCAGTTTCTGAAGGCTCGATTGCATTCACTTCTCTCCCTGTTCAGAGTGGACGCTTCTGTGCGCAGTGCACTGTTTCACCGGGAGCGCGCGTTCGGCGAAATGACCGGCATAGAGGTGCGTGCGCGCAGAACGTTACACGACGTGATTGCGCCATTGCGTCGGTGCTCCCAATTTTGCGCCGCGCGGGAAGAGAAAAGATGGCGAATCCTGCCTACGAGAGAGCGGTTCACGTCAGGCCTTTTCACAGGTGGCGCGGCCGCCTCGGGTTAGCACTTATCCCATGTTCCCACAGTTGCCTGCCAAAGCTGTCCACGTTAGAATCCCCCCCCTCCCCTCCCCCCAAAAAGTTTTCAGTTTGGGATCGAAGCACTGGAAAGCACGAATGACGGGGCTGGAGTGAGTGAGTGAGTGAGTGAGTGAGTGAGTGAGTGAGTGAGTGAGTGAGTGAGTGAGAGAGAGGGAGCGAGAGAGAGAGAGAGAGAGAGAGAGAGAGAGAGAGAGAGAGAGAGAGAGAGATTTAGGGGAATTATTCTTAGCGAATGTAGTTGCAGTTCACAACTGCACGCCTGATGGCTGTTGTGCTCACACAACAGAGAGCTTTATAAATAGCGAAGCGAAGTGTCTTTGGGTACCCAAAGCTCCACGCCGTGCTTGCGTGAACGTTGTCAGCAAGGCGAAGGTCTTTTTTTCTAATTTTCTTCCGGCGAGAACACGCGCGCACGCTTTAAAGAATGTCGGAACGTCGGAACACGCGTGCGCGCGCACAGTTTAACGAATCCCGCAACACCGGAGACGTCGGAGGCAACAGCTGCGCTGGTAGCGCAGTCTTGGGCCGCTTTCTTCAGCCGAAACGCCTTAGCAACGTTCCTGTGCGGCGTAGTTGCTCTCGCAGTTGGAGGAAAATTTAAATACATCCGCTATACGTTAATGATCTTTACTGCCGACGCATTCGCGCCGGCTGGTACGCTGAACGTGGCTGTTGCAATTAGGGATCTGTACGCTCATAACCGACGTCAAATACGCAAGATGCAGCAGCAACGTTACCGCGTGCGCCTGTTCTCCTGTGTACCGGCACTCCGTGAACTGCAATAGGTTATTTTTTTTTCTTCAACACGCTATAACTTCTATCTTATGAGCATGGTGGAGCCATTTGCAGCTTTTCTTCGCTGTCAACCCCCGCTCCCTGACTCAGCAACTCATGTCACAATGATACGTGACCATGCTTACCAAAGCTACGCTCCTTTCGGAAAACACATTTCTCTCTACAACGGCATAAAAATAAAAAAAGGTAACCACGTTTATATGGTATACAGGAAGAAACGAACGTGCACTTATTGCCGATATACTTATACGACATCGCGGAAGATAGCCTCGAAGTCACGTCAGCCCGACGAACGAGGTACAGAGAGAGAGGAGGCCGGCGACGGACATGGTACAGGCGCATGCGAGTCTTCGAGCGTGGCCCACTTGGGTCGTAATGAAAGGTCCGGCTACCAGACCTTATTGCAGCAGTGGAGCCGCCCACGGTTCCACTCCATTTTTTTTCCCCCTCCGGGGCCGTTTGCTCTCGCAAGGCACACAAGAATCAGTGCCTCCTCAGTGCGCGCCAGCGGGCGCGGTATTTAATCCGCTCTCCCCACTCTCACTCCAATTTCTCCTCCTTACTCTCTCTCTCTCTCTCTCTTTACCTCTATCTGTGAGAGGCGGGCGGTTCCCTTTTTTCCCCCTCCCACTCCTTCCTGGAGCACACGGCTACGAGTGATGCGCGCCTCGGAGAACGTTGCGGCACGTCGCCTCGACCCGGCGACTGTCTTTGTTGCGTAAGGAGTGCAGCTATTCCCCGCTGTTGCTAGCAGCTACGCGGGGCTATAGTAGTTGCACCAGTGGTCTCAGATAAAAAAAAAAAAAAATGATTTAAGTAAAGAAGACTCTAGGTCAACTTTTTTTTTTGAAACTCGGAGCTCATCACGAGCTTTCTTCGGAGTTCGCTACGCCTACACCAATAACGGAAACACAGAAGCTCTGTCAGGAGTTAGTTTTTATTTAGCTCACGAGGGGGTTGCGATGTGGGCTTGTTGGTAATGCATCTTCAAGGGGTTCTGGCTTTCGAAGCACATGCATAAAAGAGCCCGATGTACGAGAAATAAAGTTCGCGAATCTATATATATATATATATATATATATATATATATATATATATATATATATATATATATATATATATATAGAACTTGAGTGGTGCTACAAGGTAAACAGAACAAGTATTTAATTTCGACAGTTTCGATCGGTGGACCGATCTTCGTCAGGGTTTACAAAAAAATGGCAGTTCGGCCGCGGTAGGGAAGACACCAGACCGGGTACCCGGTCGTTCTTACATATATATATATATATATATATATATATATATATATATATTATATATATATATATAAAGGCGAGACGGACGCGATGAGGCCTTGTCGCGTCGTGTGTATATATATATATATATATATATATATATATATATATATATATATATATATATATATATATATACACACGACGCGACAAGGCCTCATCGCGTCCGTCTCGCCTTCATTTTCTTTTTGTTTTTTTTTAGTGCGACCAACTCGGCGACGTCCCGTTCGCTATCAAATGTGGTTTCATAGAATTAGTCAACGTTTTCGAGACGCAAGAGAACCTTGGTTACTATGTATGTGTATTCCGTGCAAATTTAGTCATTACCACCTGTCGTCTTTTCCGTTGTTTCCGCTTTCTCGAGCTCGTAGAAACTGCGACAAACAAAAAGTGCCGATTGGTTTTCTTGATTCATGTGCTTTAAGTTTGATATGTCAAAACTGTTTCACTAAGCGAACAGGAGCGAACACATGATGCCAAACTCACCTAGACACATATAATAATAATAATAATAATAATAATAATAATAATAATAATAATAATAATAATAATAATAATAATAATAATAATAATAAAACAGACATATGCATCTGGCTGCTGTCGTTTCTCTTGTTTCGCATGCGCCATATCAGTAGGAGTTTTAAGACTAATATAAAAAAATTATGGGATTTAACGTGCCAAAACCACTTTCTGATTATGAGGCACGCCGTAGTGGAGGACTCCGGAAATTTCGACCACCTGGGGTTCTTTAACGTGCACCTAAATCTAAGTACACGGGTGTTTTCGCATTTCACCCCCATCGAAAAGCGGCCGCCGCGGCCGGGATTCGATCCCGCGACCTCGTGCTCAGCAGCCCAACACCATAGCCACTAAGACTAATATGAAGCAAGAGCCAGTGTATTGTGGTGATTCCTTTCGCTCGATGTATTCCTTATCTTATGATTCACCGCTCACGACTGGCTGATGATGGTGACAACGCAGGCACTGAAGCACCACTACTATGCTAGCACCACCGAAGATTCACATAAAAAAAAGGAATAGAATCGTTGCATTGTCTTGACCACGTGACGTGTTGGAACGATGCGTATTCAGAGTGCATGAAGATCGTTCATTTATTATATAAATGCACATTTGAGTAAGTAAACGACGAAGGAAAAGAATTGGTAACACAAATTTCAGTGTGGACGGATCGATCGATCGATCGATCGATCAATCAATCAATCAATCAATCAATCAATCAATCAATCAATCAATCAATCAATCAATCAATCAATCAATCAATCAATCAATCAATCAATCAATCAATGCTTTTTGAGTGCTTAGGAACCACTGTGAGGCCTTCGTACTGGCACAATTAAAATTTGTATGCAAAGTGTCCGATAAAGTATCGCTCATGACTCGTATGAAAGAGGTGTAAGTAGGCGTATGACGCGCATGTACGGCAAGTACATGAGAAATGTCTATTTATGACGCATATGCATGTATTCGATGTATTGGATAAAAGAAAGTAAAGTGAGCACAGCATAAATATAGTAACAAAAGTCACACAAGCACTGCTATGGGCTTGAAGCAGACACACGTAAAACTAATATAGTGCGTGCTAGAAGGCAAAATGAAAACAAAACGGGGCATCTGCAAACGCATATTCATGAGTGATGTATCCGAAAAATGGCCGTTCTGGTGCTCTGCATCACTCAAAATTTGTGCTGCGCAGCTTCGATGAAAACAAGGAGTATGGACTTCTTGAGACATATCGACAACTGCACAATAGAGCTGTTACACGTTCCCAGAAATCGGATTCAGATAATATTGCAGCTTCACGAGTTAGTAACATAAAAATGAAAAAAAAAGTGCTATGAATTCGCGTAAATTCTTTGCCGGACTGTTACCGAATATCCGAGGAAGTCAGCGAAGCGAATTGTTGCATGTACGACCGTTTAAAGCAATAGGAAGGTAAATAGAAACGTCAATTCCTTTAGCTAACAAAACAATATTACAATGATAGACAATGTAACTCACCTTGCGGATCCCCGCTTGTCGGCTGCGCTTAAAGCTAGCGTGGTGCATACACGCGTACGATCCTCAGGATTTGGTTGATGCCTCTAATTCGATCTTAGGCTCTGCGCATGTTCAAGTAGTCTTTTGCGTGTGCATGAGTCACGGATATTCTGTGTGAAATAATATTCGCCTTCAGAGTGCTTTCAGCACGCGAGCTGTTCAATTTTCAAGTCTGAGATCCTATAGCCAGGGGGCAGAAGATGCACATGGTTGCTTCCGTTAGAGTAAGGACGTCTTAATCCGTCACCCGATGAGTTGCCTGCTTTATGAACACGTAGGCGTTGACCCGATCGACTCTCTCCTGATGTACGCCTGAAACATTTTAGTCATTTGAAAATGGTATGAGATACGAAACATTGATAGCCACTTAAACACCCTTACGTGATTTGAAAGCCAAAGCAATTATGACCTCTCTAATTAATTAGTTATGTCTGTGATACCTGACGTCATGCATTGTCGCGTGTCCTTCGCAACTCCACCTTAATTCACCTTATTCCGCCTCGCTCTAATTTTCACCCACCTTAATCCCCTCTAATCCACCTTGATACTCCTTAATTCACCCTCATTCACTTTACCTAACCACAATTCATTATTCCACCTTAAGTCACGTTACTCCAGCTTGTTCTAACTTACAAGCCGATGATGATGATACTTGTTACCACTCGTTGCGGGCCATGCCAGCTTTTTTGCCTCATTGGAAATATGAAGCTTTCGCATTAATAATAATACGCATGGATAGCAATGCAAAACAATACTCCTTTCGAATAAGTCTCGTCATACGCAGATTCGACTTACGTTTCTCATAGCACACCTGAAATGGAACTTATGCACTGGCACGTTTATGTTGGCTTGGCAGTTATTGTACACCAAGAAATCGGGCGAATATGTTTTCAATGGCGGCGATATGCTCCTCACGTGCCTTCTGCTTTGATAAATTTATGACGGCAGCTGATATGCCTAGCGCCACGTCGACATCACGCGCGCACCTTCTTTAGTATTTGTTTGCGAGTGCCCCGCGCAAATGCATGCTTGATTGATTTTGGATGACTCTTCATTTTTCTTGCCCGGTTACCGCGGATAGTGCCTTGGATGTCTTGTCGCCAACTGGAGCACGGATTTGTAGACACAAGGATACGAAGAAAACAAATGGGCAAAGTGGCGGAAGGGACGACGTCTGCCTCCGCATCCTGGCGAAGATTTTTTTTTTACTTCTTTTTCGTGTTCTACGTAGACTTGGTGCACTTGCTGGCTCGTCCAAATGTGCCCTTAGCTGGTTGTTTATTGTGCCCTTCCTATCAGGCGTTTGCAGGGTCACCCAACTGATGTCGTCTTGCCCCTGTTTGTTTTTCTTTCCTTTGATTTCTTTTATTTTTTGTTTTATTTACGGCGTCCTCCTTTTTTCTTCGCCCGATGCGTTCATCCATCTGCTGCCTTGATACGGCGTGACGTTCCACTGTCGCCGTCACGTGGCTCAGCCGGTCGATACGACTCCTCCCACGTCGTCGTCGCTTTAGCTTTGCTCCTCTTTGGAGCTAGGCATCCGGGTGTGACACTTGTTTGTTTTTCTTTTCTATTTTGACCATATCGCATTAAAAGCCCGTGCCCACGCAGAATCATGTTCATCAGCGGGGCCTCTAACTTCAGCAAAAAGGAAAAGAGGAAATAAGAACAGCAAAATCTAGAAAGACGAAGCAAGAACCGAAGATACCCTGTCTTCTCCTTTCAGTGGTTCTCGCAACTCCGCCACTTAAGCGTCCGCGTAGCTGGGCCACTATGAGGAGAATCAGGTTACGGGGCGCTCCATTCTGACTCGGCTACACGGGACACCGGCTGCACACGTGGACAAAGCGCCGTAGCAGCGATGAAACTTGATTTCCCGTCTCGATGTTATAGAATTGCGCTCTTTCAGGTGCACCTGGGCCTCTGCTACTCGAAGCAAAGGACAGGTGTCCGGTTCTGACGGGTACCGGGCCGGAGTGGAAAGGCCAGACAGTGCGGAGCGGAGGACACCGAACGGAACGAGTTTTCTGACTGTTCACTTTCAGTGCCACGAAGTGAGATGTTAGGAGGTGGAAGTGGGAAGGGGGACATGCGCGGCTGACAGACGACTCTGCAGAACGGTTTTATCAGTCATCAATCGTACTTGTTCTGCCGAATACTGCGGCTAGTAATTCCGAAGTAATGCTCATATACTACGCAGTGTTCTAACACAAGCAAAACTAGCCGCGTAGCCGCACTAGGCGTATCAAGAATAAAGCTAATTTTGCTTCGCAGCGCAAAGAGGGGAAAAATAAACATATGACAAATCCAGCTATTTAAAGACGGTTTCATTATTCAGCACGATACCAATATTCTCTTTGCCTACGACTTTACCTCGAACGCGGTATTACTGGCTATGGCGGTGAGCTGCTCAGCACGATGGTGCGGGTTCAACTCTCGACTGTGGTGGCCGCATTGCAAGAAACGCTCGTGTATCGCGCCCTCTGTGCACGTTAAAGAACCCTAGTTGTTTAAAATTAAAATTATTCCGGAGCCTTCCTCACTACGGCATTCTTGTGATCTACTGCGTAGTTTCTGGGCGCTAAGCACTTCTTTAAAGATTTTCTGCTGCCGTGTGTCACAATTGATTGGGACCTTTGTGTGAATTATAATTGTGCGACATCCCAGAGGTAACGTAAGCTAGCGAAACGCAACAGCTTCACGCTCAGTCGCCGAGCTTGAAGGTTGACGGCTAAAGCCCAAGTGAGCTTATTTAGTCCACGAATAAGCCGTTGAATAGGCTTATTGGCGGCCCTCACCGCACTAGGCTGTCGCAGACGAAGTGTACAAACGTGTGGCAAGTTAAGTGTTTTAAAGCAGATAGCTTTCTAGCTTCTTAGCGTCGCGGACGCGTTCGAAGTCTACGACCAACAGTGTTCCGGGACTTTGCCAACATGCATGTGCTAAGGGTGTGTTCCAATTCTTGCCAGCATCGGAGACAGTCTATGTAGACAGCTAAGGACGAAAGACGAGACAAAGTAAGGGAATACTTTTTCAGCCATCTGGAAGAGGCTTCTGCGACGTGGCGCCACATCGCGGCGATAGAAAAAAAGTTGTGAAAAGCAGACATTATTTCGTTATTTTAAGCATTTCCGCCTGGCGAACCCATGAAAAGCAGTATGTGACTTCTTACACTGGGGCATAGGAAAGCGCGTCTACGTTTTCTTGTGCGCAGCTGTACGAACTTCCCCTCGAGTTTCCAAGGACCCTGCCGCCCTCTTGTTCGGACAGGAAAGTAGCTTGCATCGTTTTTGACTTCGATGCTGTCTTCGCGAAGCTGTCTGCTTTGACGTCTTCTTGAGAATTGGAACGAGACTTAAGATGTCTGCTGTCCACTTAGCCGTCTACTCTGCCGTCAACAGCGAGTATTGGAACAAAGCCTAAGACAGTGCGCCACGAACACTTTTGCTCGTAGGTGCGGAACGCGTCTGGGACTAGTAGCGTGAAATCTCGCGAAAGCGAAAGTACCTTCGAAACGGATCACCCAAGAATACCGCCGCAGAAGCGTTATACCGAACGCAAAGGCGACCTCAAACCACATGGGGCCGAAGCGGACACTGCGCGCGAAAGAGACAGAGGCTCGGATCAGGAATGCCTTCGATACGAAGCGAAGCGTGGTTCAAAAAATTGGACGACGCTTAAGTTTCGCCTTCAAGAGTGGAAAGCGACAGCGTTCCCGTCGACTCGCCAAGGGGTGTAAGACAATGGGCTACGGCACAGCGACTACGCGCCCCGCATCGGACGCCGTGAGCGTCGAGCAACGCGGCGTTCGGCGCGGCAACGAAACGTGCGCCTGAGCAAGCGACGCACGCCTGAGCCTTAGAAACAGCTCGTTTCTAAGCCAACACCGCCTTCACTAGAGGCGCTTTTGTACCGCTTTGAAGCATCGAACTCGTAGCCGAGTGGTAGTGTCTCCGTCTCACACACCGGAGACCCTGGTTCGATTCCCACCATCTTGCAAGTTGTTTTTCATTCATGAAATACCTGCTGGGATTTATCGCTCACGGCCAACGCCGCCGACGACACCGGCTTTTCTGCGACACGAGCTCCTTAACGCTATCGCGTTAAAACGCGAGCACATGCCAGCTCGTAAACGCGAAGTGCAGCAATGTATACGCTGATGAGCCCGAACGAGGGTGGTGAGCCCTTCGCCCAGAAACGCGAAGCGGACCAGCGTCGACAGGCACCGAAGAATGGCTTGTAACTTGAGCGCCATCTTGCTCGTAAACGCGAAGCCGGGTGGCGTGGAACAGGAGGTCGCCGGGCGTTGCAGCAGGTAGGCCCTGTTGCCTGTAGACAGTGATGACCCTTGAGCGTGCGATGTTGGTGCGCTACAAGTTTACGCTGAGCGAAGCGTTTCCCGGTTAACGCGCGTACAACGTACTTTCGTGGCGTATATACTCGTTAATTATCACTGAGCTACAACAGCGTTTTTCGCTAACACATCCACAAAAAAGAAAAAAAAAGATGGTTCGTGTCAACCGATTTCCACAGAGCGGGTCATGCGCATAACATTTTTACATCCATCGCTCCATCACCATCATGTGTGAACTCACCGGCGCGCAGGGCGAAAAAAAGGAAAAAAAAAAGAAAATCAAAAGAAAACGAAAGGAAGGAAGACAAAAGACAACTGCCATTCACAGACAATCGGAAGAATATACTGCTGGCTTTCTTTATCTGTCTCTCGGAATCTCTCGCAGTTCTTTTTTTACCTCAGTGTAACTCAATACGCAAGAGGCGATTCACAGATAGTTGTGGGAGCGCACAAAATAATGACACAAAGCTAAAGAAACCGGAGTCCCGGTACCTTTCCGCGTTCCTGATTTCAAAGCAATCCATCACGAGCGCCTGCCGAGGAAAAAAGGACGCATATTTGTCGACTTCCCAAGGGCCGAGCTGCTTAGGCAGCTACTTGGGGATATTGGGGGCTCCAGATTCCTCACAGAGCGCGCACTCGCACGCCTACATATAGAGGCCACGCGGCTTACAGAAAAAAGAAACGAGAGGAAGAATAAAATAAAACTGCAACATATCATCACTGTTTGGGCCCGCTTTATCAACGGCACAACTTAGACCGTCTAAAAACGACCCACTATACGCAAGCCTCTGAAATACCTCGAGGTCACGTCGCAAGCTCCAGGACGCGCTCGGCGACAGGCACAGGCTGGAAATGCAAGTGTGCATCCGGGGCGTTGATGCGACGGCTTTGTATAATTTTTCGCATACGCTTTACACACCTGTGTCTTTCTGACGTCGTTTTCCTTTCTAAACTAGCGGGGAACAAATATCCACCGCATGCCTGTTCGGTTCTTGCGACTGACCTTTAAGCGAATTTCTTTCTTTCGTTAAGTATTTCTTGAATTATAGATACATCTTTTCTTCTTGAAGCAAATGTGGAACCCTCGCAATTTGCGTGCAGTGGCCACTCCGTCTTATCTGACATATACGCAGGCGCAGCCACTTACTTTGTAACCGCCGCTCGCCCGTCCTACGACACCACCGACTTTTCTGTGAATAGCTGCACTGGGAGATTTTTTTTTCGGTGGCGTGGCAAGAAGACGGGCGCACACACGAGTAAGGCAGGGCGCCCATGGCGCGATGGGCACTTCTGTCGCGGTCTTGAAGTTTCTACCGACCCCTAAGAGATTTCTTCAACTTCGTTAAACAGTTCGACTCTGGCGGTGTAAATAGATTGCATTGCAGAAAGCGTCGCAAAGAATCCACGAAACAAAGTGAATAGAAAAAAATCTAAGATTTGGACGTGAAGCCAGCACGGTTTTGAGGTAATTGCCAGACGTTCAGGTCGAATGGGGCAAGACAGGCATTGTTCTATGGAAAAATCTGAAATAATCAGTAGTATAGTAGCAACACTCCTCGCTTCTTTAGGTCACCGTCAGTGCTAAAGAACTGGGGCATGTGGCTTGATAATTTTATTGTTAAATGAGGATATGTTGAATAACATCTGAAGCAAAAAAAAACATCTATGAGCAAGGTGCTTTTCGCGGCTGATATAGTAGCTCAATTCGCGATGTTTGAGCTTGACGACAGCTGGGGTCGGTGGCTGTGAAACTGAGATTAGAAGGAGTCACTTCCGTTTTCTTTCATACGTTTCCCGAAGCGTTTCCCACAAGACCAGTGCGTATATTTGCTGTTTTTAGGCGTATGTACTAGTTCGGGACAGTTATTTAGCAGAAAATGTGGTATACGCCTATAGGGCATTCAGGTGCGTGTATATTGTTCATCGATAAAAACAAAGGAGCCTCATTGAATGACCGAGTCCAACCTGTTCGCTAAATGAAACAGGAGCCGAATATCTGTTCGAGGAGATTGACTTGCGAATATCGAGCACTCAACGCGCACTACGATTTATAACTAGAGATGTCGTCACCTGTGATAACCTTCTCTTTTATTAGTACAGTTATGTTTATTTGCTTGAACATTACAACAGCCAACGTAACGCTTCGCGGAAATGAAATCCAACTTTTACAGCCCCTACAACATAAGATATAAGAAAGCTGTACGTTCTTTAAAGAATACATCACGTGTTCATTCACAACGCTTGAGCCCTGGGTTCTTCGACACCATATGTGTAACCTTGCTAAAAATGGGAAAAAATTCAAATTTTATTTTTGTATCACGATCCTGAAAGCTTTTTCATACCAAATATGTCAAGCAAAAAATATCTGCATGACCGAAGAAAATCAGGGTCGAAAGGGCTAAACATTCAAGAGGTGGCCGCCAGCCGAACTCAATTGCGTGTTTAATTATGCAAGGTCAAATCACGCAAATGAGATACTAGATGTAGCGAAAGCGGATCCCTCTGGACGTGAATAAACGTGTCCCCAATGCAAAGAAGTGCGCTTGCCATGTTAAAAAATTTTGCGTTTGTACCTTCCTCATTTCTAAGAAATTTTAGCGGTAGTGATTTCCACACGTTGCGACGTTACCGCCGAAAGGTTGCAACCAGCATCACCCAAGCATATTCGCAACTCCTATTCCCCGCCCTTCCTATGCGTCCGCATTTCCAGCTGTGACACTGAGACTCCATACGTCAAGCTCCAAAGATCGGTAAGAACAAATTAAATTTATAGTAGTTGAAATTACCAACTAAAACAACACAGCTATTATCTAACTTTTCCTCAAATTAACCGGGTAGGCCAAACAAAGTCACATAAAACGCCTTGCCAAAGCGAAATATTAATTTCGCCGAGAGTGGGTTTGCGTTGCTGCTCTAGAAAGCTTAGTCTGTGATAAAGTTTGCGATTTAAATACGCCACGGGCAAAATATTTTACCTCTTCAGAGGATGAGGCTGTGAAGAGGACACGAAAGTATTTTGCCCGCTTGTAACGGCTACTCAATGCTTATGACTTTCGGCTCCGTAAGACCGTGACAGTAAAAAACAGCCAAGCTTTCATTGCCTTTTTTCCGCATCTAATACGTGCTCGCTGCCGTCTTGAAAGATGGGCCACGTAGGGTCGGGGCTTTCTTTTGGCTACCCTCGATGCAACTGAGAAATAGCAGTAGTTTCGCCCATTTTATCGAGTAAAACATATAGGCAAACTTTTCTATTAAATATGCATTATCATGATAGCATTAAAGCGCAGCTGCCCGTTCCTGCGGCGAATGCCGGCATTCCCGGCGTAACCGAGTGAACGAGCACAGCGAAAGATGTGAGCGAACGCAGCGCGCCGCGGGGGATGAAACAAGCGGCGAGAGAGAAGAGGCGCGTGGAGGAAAGCGGAGAGGAGGAAAGCGGAGAGGAGGGCGCAGCGGAACCACGAGGCGGAAAGCGGATGAGGGTATGGCGAACGCGTGACAAAGTCAGTGCCGCGCACGAGAGCTTTGCGAGAATGGCAGCGACATGGCGTCAGAGTAGCGCCCGTCGTCTGACTCTGTCGGCGGCCGCGGCTTCTGTGAATCGCGCCGACGCGTCACCCATGCGCTGGGCCCACGCACTGCCTCTCGCGATCTCCGGTTTTAGCGAGGCAGTCGCGCCACACTTCGCGATCTCCGGTTTTAGCGAGGCAGTCGCGCCACACTTCGCTCCGCTTGAAACGTGCCGCACGAGACCGACTGTACGCGCCAGCCCCTATATCATGAAAACGCATACACAGCTGCGCTCAAATTTCGCATTAAGGAGTATCGTATTCGTCAGTGATTTTTTTTTACGAAGCTCATTGGAGATAGGACATTTTGCTAGCCTTGATTTTTGGATTTAAGGTACGCAGCATGGTCTACACTCGTAATGCCATCTGGTTTGTGCGTGAGAAAATAATTATGCGCATCTCACGCGCTGGCACACGTATGTGTTCACACGTGTGTGAACCGGCACCGTAACTTCTTGCCATGTTTGCTATCTTTCAGATTTGTCAGCTGTTGAAATTATTGATTCCGCTAGTCGATTGCATATTTTTCTGGGCGTACTGAGCCGCTTTTAAAAGCGCTCGTTGACATGACACTGCTTCGAAGTATAGTTCGCGTGACATTGCTTTGTATCTGTTCACATAAATACCGGTTTCAAAGAGTCTGACTATGGCACCACTTCGTGCTTTCAGATGGTGCCACCACAGCTACCAAAGCATGTATCGCAAAAAAAAAACTATCAGAGCCTTTGCACTATGTGAAGACGGGAAGACCAACGAAGCTGCATTGTTCAAGAGATAAATTAAGTTCTATGTGGCGATTGTGCTATATTCGTTCAATAAATGCACAAACACATAAATTTCTTTTTTGTATCAACTTTTTTATTATTATTTTCTTTCCTCTCTCTCTCTCTGTCCCTCTTTCTTTTACGTGGCTTCCCCATTACGACATATCGTAGGGGGAGGAGGGGCGCTTTCTTTTTCATATCCTAGCGACAGACAGCTTCGCTGTCTCGCTTTTAATCTCCAATTCCTACATTGCAGTAACTAAGCAAATTCGTCCTCCTTAGGGAGCAGGAAGCGCCACAGGCGCCTGAAAACGCTGTGCGGCAGTGGAATCAGAAACTTCGGCTTCACTTGTAGTAGGTTGGGCAATTTCGAGAGAGTCTGCAGTCGTTAAATGCCCCACGCTGCTGTTCTAATACCTCCCGCCGTCAACGGGAGGGAAACACGTGCTAGCAGATTTAGGACGCCTCTAACTCATTTGCAAGAACGGCTTTCCCGTGCGGCTATTTTTAGACACGGGCACACCGACCTTTCCGTGGGCTCCGCCGCGAGGCAAGTGCGGGGTTGTCCGCGTTAATTGTGTCGCCAGACAATGCGAGGACGTTCCAAGCCGCGTGCCTCCCTCCTCGTTCCCGCACCTTCTCGGTCGCGCGCTGGAAGCTCTCCCCGAGCGATCGCGCCGTCGTCAAGTTGTAAACGCCGCGAAAGGGTCTCCGCGGAGTGCACGTATACCAGCGGGTGCTGTCGTACAACGCGGCTTGCATCACGGGCCTCTCGCCTACGCCGCGGTTTGCGCCCTTTGTGAGGATCCCGTGTTTCGCGGTGGCCGGTCGAAAAAAAAAAAAAAACGCGGCCGCGTGGGCGCGGGACGCACCCGTCAAGTGGGGTAACGCGCGCGCTGTCGCCGGCAGCAGGCCGCTGAAAGAGGCGCCTTCGCACTCGGCGTCGAGGTGACGCCCCTCTTTTGAAAACTCCGCGTTGCCACGCGCGCTCGAGCGTTACGGGCGAAAACGAGCCTAGCGTGACGTCACGGGCTCGAAGACGGCCCGCTGAGACACGGAGGCACGCTGGAGGCGCGGGCCTTTTATTGCCGGAGGCGCTTCCTCCCGAATGAGGAAAACTTGGAGACGGTGGGGAGGGACAACCGCTCGAAGATATTAGCTGCTCATTCGAGCGAACTGCGCCTGTCAGAGGGCGTCTGCGGGACTTGCGTGTGAGTGACGGCCGGCGAGGACGAGACGGGGCGGCGCTGCAATTCGCCTCACGTTGGCGTCGTCGTCGTCGTCCAGCTTTCCCCCGAAACGGTGATTATATATGTTCGCGGCTCCAGGTAGGGGTGGGTGTGCTATGGGGAACGCAATTGGCTCCGTCGCGGATCTTCAGACTGATCGCCGATTGGCAGTTACATCACCGCCAGCGGCTGCAGTCATTCTGCGGCCCTTTCGTCTTGCATGGTTGCGGGTGGCGTTGCGTACAGCATACAACAAGGATGGCACAGTTGGGTGCATCTCTCGTTGAAGCCAGCGGTCCTCGACGAGATCGCCTGTCCAGCAACGGTAGCCCGCGTTCCGTCCTGAACCCACTGTGAGCGGTTTATCAGGGCGCACATGGGCTTCTAAGCGAAGACACGCAGCCCGCCAATTGATATGCGCGCCTATAGCTTTCCTCGGGATAAATGTAGGGACATTATCGGTATAGGAAGGCGGGGGATGGGGGCAATATGACCGCAGTCAGTGTTGAGCCATTGTCCATACGCGACACACTCGCCTTCGAAGTTGAACATTGATGATGCGGTGCGCACTCCGCTACGACAGCATTTCCGGTGCTCCTAGAAGTAGCGTATTGTGACCCATTGGCGCAGCATGGCGTCTGCTCAACGCAAAGCTGTGCCGCAGGCGTTCATCAGGGTCTTTGTTCACGATCTATCATTTCCGGGTGTGTATTTAATTTTGCGTGTCGTCAAAAGGGCCCTGTAGTACTCTTAAATCCTGAGAACATACTGCAGTGAGTGCGATGCCTTTCAATTGATACTGTATAATGCGGAAAGCATTTTTGAGGAGAACGTAGTATTAACGGAGATATAAAGAGAGCTATAACGCTTCGACTCGGGCTAGCTGTTATGATATCGTCCTGCTTACGGCGCTATACTGGCGCACGTGTGCGCACACGTGCGTAAGTTCCTCTTATTTTGTCCATTGTGTAACAGTACAGGGCAGTAAACAGAACGAAAGAACGCAATGCTTACATGTTATTGTACCCGCCGTGGTTGCTCAGATGGTGTTGGGCTGCTGAGCACGAGGTCGCGGGATCGAATCCCGGCCACGGCGGCCGCATTTCGATGGGGGCGAAATGCGAAAACACCCGTGTGCTTAGATTTAGGTGCACGTTAAAGAACCCCAGGTGGTCCAAATTTCCGGAGTCCTCCACTGCGGCGTGCCTCATAATCAGAAAGTGGTTTTGGCACGTAAAACCCCAAATATTATTATTATTACATGTTATTGTCCATCAACGCAACGCTTCCTCTCAGCGGGGGCGGCACGGTACGAATACGCTATCGCTTCTTTCGTACTGCTTACTAATGCCAATAGCATTCTTTGGAAACTTCCAGTTTGAAGTATATTTGTCTGAATCTAACCCCTTTCACGCCAACTTGGCTGACTGAGTGTGCGTCGCTCTTAAATGAATGTTTAAGCATGAAATGCTTTCAGCTCTCGTTATCGGCGACCTTCAATTGACCTTGAGCCAAAAGCCGGAGCCCTTATCCGGGCACTCAAACGAGAACATTCGGGCAAGTTGCGAGAACAAAACCGAGATAGAGCCCTCCTCACATACACACACTTTGTACAGGACCGCATCACATACGCTAGTTAGTCCCAAACAAATTACAAGAGATATTGCTTCCGAGTTCTTCCTGATGTTATTTCACAATATCACTCAAGCTGTAACTTCTAGTGCACTGAAGTTTTATTTGTCATTTCCAATAGTGACGTTGAAAAGGCAGATAGATGCAGGACACCATACACTTCAATGTCATCTTTTGGCGCTGAGCTCTTTGAACTCTAGCGGTCCGTGAGTTCCGCGCCGTGGGTTTTGCATCGCCTCTAGAGATGGCACCACGCTGCGCGGCGCCTCCTTTACGCGCTTTTCTACTTCTACTTCGGCAGTGCGCTCTGTCTCCCTGACATCTTTCGCTGCCTGTCGTGCAGCCTTCAGCCGATTTTCTTCTTCTAGGTGGGCAGCGTCCACATGGACCTCTGCACAATATTGCGTGGTGCGGTGTGATACGGTGTGCCGTTGCGGACATTCACTACAGTCATATTAAGATTGTGCCTAGTATCATATCCGACCAATCTGCTTTGCCGGTTGCCATTTCATGCTTACATCTACTCTCGATTACGCGACAGCCAGCAATTCATTTTTTTCACGCCAACTTGGGTCACTAAGTAACCGTCGCTCTCCAATGACAAAAAAAAAAAATCATTTAAAAGTCACCTACCGCTGGACGGAATCGAACCCGCGTCATATATATTCAGACACGTGCGACGCACGCACATCGCAGCGGGGCTCTCGATGGCGCAGCGTGTCCAGAGGGAAGCGCGGTACAGGAGGCCGGCTGCAATGGACGCCTGATACATAGCGC
The DNA here is from genome assembly GCF_038994185.2 of Dermacentor albipictus. Lineage (NCBI taxonomy): Eukaryota > Metazoa > Arthropoda > Arachnida > Ixodida > Ixodidae > Dermacentor > Dermacentor albipictus. The sequence goes on along the minus strand of NC_091825.1, from coordinate 80,896,626 downwards.
GTTTCGGCGTTGGAAATACGGTGCGTCGCTAAATTGCTTCAGTGCTAATTGCATTGACATAGACAGTCACCGTGAGACAGTTTATGCCGTACTTTTTCTTACTGCCGGCGCACTTATGGTTAGGCTTTACGTATAGCCTCTGACATAGGCGACCGATAGCGTGCACGCCTGCGCGAACTTTCACTCGAGAGTAACTCATGAATATGAGAAATCACCCAATGGCTCACGTCTATGGCCTGTCGCGGGGGTCTATGACGCCATAAGGGGGGCATAAGAGAGGGTTCAGGAGAGAGCGAGCTGTCTTCATCGCGAGATTGTGAGCTCCCTGCTGCTTGCAGCGGAATAACGCCTGGCTTTCATATTCATCGCAGCGCTGTCAAGTCAGTGGAAGCGAATTTACAAGTACGCAAGTGCGGCAACCATGTTGGCGCATTTGCGTATCTCTAAGTCCGCTTCGGCTGGCTTGGCCAGTCAGCTACCACGGAAAGCGTTAATACCCGTAATACAAAGTACGTCGCTCTAGAACGTGGGATGGGGTCCTTGCGCGTCGCGAGACGATATGTTCAAGTCGACGACAGCGCTGGAGAAGGCTCCTGTAGAGCGAGTGACATGCTACGTATCGAGCATCGAATACCCGAGTAATCAGGCACTTGACTCGCTTCTCTTGTCCAGAAGTTTGTTAAAATGGCGGCACCCCGCAGCATGCCCTGCGTTCTGCATGTACGTCCAGTCGTCCGTGCCAGGACGTTTCCATGGTAACTATAGCACGCCGCCGCGGGCAGCTAACAACTTTTATCATTTATCATACCATACGCACAGGCTGCTCCAGTCTGGAGAGCTCGTTAACTGCTAGTAGAGGTGTGCAAGAAAGCACTTATTATTGCGCTAGATTAGCTTCAACAGGTCTAGTTTAATATAAACTGCGGGGTCGAGCACCTTTGTTGAGCACGTTATGCTGCCGGTCAATATTTTTTCTCGATATTGCCACGTTCTTTGCACGTTGCGGAGCCACTCTTGCGAATTAGCTTTCTTTTGTTTTTATGTGTGTGTGTAGGTATGTGTGTATGTGCCAATCTCTGTTTTGAACCAGCCTGCTTCTAACAATCCGCCGCTCTCGCTCTCTGTCTCGCCCGAAAGGAACGGTTTTACTTTCTTTCTAGCGGCGCAGTCTCTTTAAATGAGTCAGCACTTTACACGACTCATTGCCTCTATAACGTACCGCCGACTCTCAGCTGTCACGTGCAGTTCTTGTACGAACACAACTCCTGCAAGAGATATACATAAATATATGAAGTCATTTAGCTCTCCAGGGAATCAACTCGCGGGAGCGTAGGTTGTGAACCGAACATTCTGTCCCTACGCTTCCAAAGCCATTTCAAAGCAGGATCATTCATCTTTCGGATGACGAAGGCGCTCACTTTGGAAAACTTTCACTAGCGGTGTACTCTTCGGTATAAGGCGTGCTTTCTCGAGAAATGCTATAGGACGGAGCAGTTTTATTTAAACACCTGAAAAAGAAGTGAAAGAGCGTATGGGCCGACTTTTTATTCCTATTTTGTAAATGCCATTTTATTGGAAGTACATTTTTAGGGCTGAATAGAGTGCGTCGTACACTGAGGAAATGTCTTTGTACAGCTCTTGCCAGGAGAGAACTGGCGCAGCAACACAAACAATATCACGAGCGCTGGTTAGATCGAGATGAGCGTGCCATCCTGCCATGAACGCGCCGTCGCCGCTTCTGGCAGCCTGTTTCTGACCAGTCGTCTATGAGGCTTAACGATTGAGTATCGTTACCTAACACGTATGTACACATGACGTAATAAGTGCATTCTTAAGAACAGGCTTTAGCTCGGGGCCAACTTCTGTTTCTCTGTTGGAATGCCACCCGCCGCGGTGGCCTCGTGGCTATGATGTTGCGCTGCATGCAAAGCACCAAGTCGCGGTATCAAATGCCGGCCGCGACGGCCGCAGTTCGAGAAGTGCAAGAACGCCAATGTACTATGCGTTGGGTGCACATTAAGTAATCCGAATAGGTCAAAATTAATCCAGAGACCAGCACTAAGGAATATTGTGGTTCATATTGTTCATATTGTGGTTCATATCATATTGTGGGTCTGGCATGTAAAGCCCAAGAATTAATTTATTACACTTTAGCGACGTGTTTCAGAGCGATGTATAACACATCAATTTTGTTCGCTTCGGGCGTGATAATGTACGAGCGCGAGTCAGAACGTATTTTACCTTACTTTTCTAGTCAAATTACGGCTGTAAATGCCAGCTAAACATATCCATTTCCAGTGGTGGACCTTTCTTGGACTTTCTTGGCCTCGTATGAGGGGAGCTCCGCGGCAAGGCACTGCTGGCAGCTGTTGACGATGGCGGTTGTGCTTCACACGTCCACGGCCTACGAGCAACGAAGTGCGATTCGTTTTTTATGGAGCAAAGGACGAACGCCCATGGAAATCCACAGGCAAATGCAGCCCACGTATGGGGAAAGGTGTCTCGCTTTGAGAAGTGTGAGGTGGTGGTGTTCCGAGCTCGCAAAAGGTCGTGAAGACTTCTATGACAATCAGCTTTCGGGGAGGCCACGTGCGTCGCTGGCTGGCGAGAACAACTGGGCGAACCTGGACCACCCACCATACAGTCCGGACCTCGACCCTCGGAATTTCCACGTTTTCGGTCCCCTGAAGAAGTTACTGGCAGGACAACGATTCACGTGCAACGATGATGCCAAGGCAGGAAGGAGTCCGACGGTGGTTCCACAATCAGTCGGACCATTCTACCACAGGAGCATCTCAAATCTAGTGCTGAGGTGGGACAAATGTCTGAACTAGTGTGGGAACTATGTGGAAAAATAGTGCAAGGTACGTAGTACGGTACGTATATTTGTAATTACCTGTATGCACCTTATTTTGGCTAATAAAGAACAGGGGCAAAGACTTTCTGATTTGGCCTCGTAAATGGCATTATTTGCCTACTTTTATCTATCTATCTATCTATCTATCTATCTATCTATCTATCTATCTATCTATCTATCTATCTATCTATCTATCTATCTATCTATCTATCTATCTATCTATCTATCTATCTATCTATCTATCTATCTATCTATCTATCTATCTATCTATCTATCTATCTATCTATCTATCTATCTATCTATCTATCTATCTATCTATCCCTCCGTCCGTCCGTCCGTCCATCCTCTTACGCCTACCCGCTGGCCCTAGTACCCTGAGCCACTTGCAAACGTGCCCGTGGTCGTGATGCCCTCCTGATAGCTAAATCGTCTTCACTTCAGTTTCGTCATCTGACTATCGTCATGCCATCACCGCCAAGTCTCTAACGCCGACCCAATGGCCTAGTGGTTTGATAGCTTGGGTCACTAGGTAAGTGCTAATGGTCATCATGCTGTCGTGCTCGTCGCATCGTCATCATTCCAGCTTCATCTTCTGAGTCTCGTGATGCCGTTGACGTTACGCATTCATCGTCATACCATCGTTGCGTTGCAACCATGGTCGGTCCATCGTTGCCTCTCCTTGCTTCGCCATCCGATTTTCATCATTGCGTCGTCTTCAAACCATCCTCGCGACGCATACTGTCATACTGTCGCAGTCATCTCATTGCCCTCATATCGTGGCTGTGCGGTAGTCCTCATTGCGTCGTAGTCACACAGCCGTCATCCTGCATCCGTTGTCATGCATCGTTGTGATGCCGTCGAGGTCGTTCCGTCGCTGTCATGCTATCGTAGTCACACACTCGTCGTTATACCATTGTCATTATGTCGTCGTCACCGTGCCATCGTCTTACTATCGTCATCACTTCACAAACGTCATCACATTGTGGTCGCGTTGTCGTCGTCAAACGGTCTTCAGCGTTTTACCGCGATCAGGCTGTCATCCTTTAATCGGGGTCGTGCCGCCGTTGTTACGCCATCATCGTCCGACAATTGTCACCCTGCATTCGTTGTCATACTGTCATCCTCAGTCCAGCTGCGTCATCCCGTTGTCATCAGCCGTCGTTGTCCCATCATCCCTGTCGTAGAGTTTTCGTTATAGAGTCGTCGTCATCGCGCCATCGACGCCGAACACTCGTTGTCGGCCTATTCTCATCACGTTGTCGTCGTGAACCTCTCGTCTTTATACCAGCGTCATAAATTCAGGATCGCCACCTGATTGTCTTTATGGCCTCGCCGTCATACCGCCTGGGTCGTTAATTGGCGTCATTTCTTCGTCAAGTCATTGTCGTCACTTCGTCTTCGTCAAGCAGTCATCATCATGCTATCATGCCTGTGTCAAACATTCGTGTTTCTCAAGCGTTCCTTGTCAAACCGTGGCCTTGGTGATGCCGCTGTCGTCACTACATTGTCTTCATTGTAACTTCGCTATTTGACTATCGTCATGCAATCGCGGTCAAGCCATCGTTGTCATACCGTTGTCGGCACGCCATCAATTCCATCCCATTGTCCTCATGCGGTCGCCGTTATATAATCGTCCTTATATCGCAGCCGATATTTGAGAATCGTCATCGCAATGTTGACGTGGCGTCATCGTCATACTGCCGTCTCCGTTCTATAGACGTAACTTTCCTCGACACTGCGCTGTCATTATGCCGTCATGCTCATCACCGACTGTGGCATGTGAGTGGCATGGCCAAGTGGTCCGAAGTTAGTGCGTAATATTCGATTCGTATTCGAAACTTCCCAAATTCGCCCACCCCTCCTGTGTACGTTTGGCAGCACACATAGCACGACACAACCTCAGATATCAAAGAACGATAGATAAGAATAAAACAGGTGAGCAGAATCACATCCAGAATTACAGCGCCGAATCTGAATTCTCAGCCTGCAAAATAGGGCTGAAGTAACGCGTCTAGAAGTTTTGTACCACGTCGTACAGAATCACCAACCAACACATCACGGCACGTCACTAAATGGGAAACGAGACCATTCCGCCATAAACCTACGCAAACATATATCGAATATTCGTTTCCCACCGATTGTTTCAAGCATTCATTCTTTTCATTAGCAACCAGGGAATGGAACCGTTGGGGCAACCTCGTTGCTGCTAGATCAGCACTAAAAAAAAATAACTTTCTACAATATGTTCAGAGAGAATTACGAACATCGATATTGTGATTTCTAGACGGACGTTTACAGGTCTTATTTTGTATTTTAGTTCTATTAGTATACCTTGCCTACTTAGGCTATCTTTATACTTCGATAATATCTGATGGTCTTTTAGTTAACACCATTGCCAAGTTATATATATATATATATATATACGGCGAGAGAGAGAGAGAGAGAGAGAGAGAGAGAGAGAGAGAGAGAGAGAGAGAGAGAGAGAATATAAATTGTCGTAAACAAATGCATAACTTAAAACCGTTCTACTTGTCGTCGCTGAAACAGTGCAGGAGTATATAGGGGCGAGCCTCTAATCTCTAAAAGGCGTGTGACAATATATAGTTTAACTCGCTATTGGTTAATTCAACCTTTGAAACGCCATTCAGAGACATCGAGGTCAATCTCATGAGAATCGAAGGGGGCCATTTAAAAATTTAAATTAAACGTGCACTGCCTGGTGCTTTACATACCGGAATGCGAACGCCGCCCTCTTTTTTTTAAAAGTCGAAACTTAGAGCGCAAGCGAAAAGTCCTGCGATTGATAGTGCGTTCGACATCAGCGGGTGCCTTAAGGTGCCGTGTCGCTTTCCCCTTAATGCATCGCGCAGCAGGAAAATTAGAGCAAGACTGAGCGTATAACCCACGGCGAGCAGTTTGTCTTCCCCGCCCGACCGGCTGCCTGAGCCGTGTCGGGTGAAAAATTGTCGCCCGGAAAGTTAACCTAAGACGACGGACGGGCTGCTGCCAGTTTTTGGAGTGGACCCCTCTTGGGGGAAGAGGAAAGTGGCGGAGGGGAAGAGGCCGTTGCGTCACGGGTGCGCGCCTCCCCGTACTTCTCGACTGGAGCGGTGAGGGTAGGGTTCGTTCGGTATATCGGAGGCAGCGCTTCCTCCTCCTCCTCCCCGAGAAGCCATGCTACGCTACCATTGATTCTTTCCGCCCAACCGCGCATTTCGTCGGCATCGATTTACGGCCTCCCGCCTACGCGTTCCAGTGGCCACTCTGTTGATTTCTTTGATTTTCTTTCTCTGTAGCTCCGAATGCTCTTTTCCTTATTTTTAGTTTTTCGTTTATCGGTTTAGCTGCGCAGTGCCCGCGTCTATTCCTGCGCTTTATCGTCTTTTGTTTCTTCTGGCATTAGATGAGCGCGCGGATCGGGCTTTACCAGCAGTGACGAGGCCACAAGTCACGGTTCTTCGAAAACTCTTCGTAAGACTTGGAGCCTGTAATGGAGAGAGCGAGGGCGGGAGGTAGAGACTTGGAGAGGCGGAAAATGAGATGGAAATAACCGCAGGCGCCGAGACAAAGCTATGCCTGAAAAGTGACAGCGTCGGCGTCAACACCGTAGTGGCCAGCAGTTGGCACCGGTCATGCGACAAGCGCGGGCGCCTAAGTCCCGTTCTGTCCGAGAGGTAGTGTCCACTCCTCTTTTCACTTTTTTGGAGCCCCCGGCTTTCTTTTTCTTTCTTTTCCGAGCGCCCCTTCCTTTTCTCTTTCAGGGAATTGTGCGGCGCTCCTGGCTGCCGTGTAAGCTCGTGCTTACGTTGCTGAAAGGCTTCGATATCTTGAAGTTTATCGCTGCGGTTGCGTCGTCGAGTTACTGCAGAGCCTCCTGCCGCAACCCCCAAGTTTCTCAGCGCTTGTTTATTACGCAGTGGAAACAGCGACGTCACGCGCGTTAGGGCATGACGTCGCTGTTGTTATGTCGATATTGCTTTACGTGGCCATTCCGAGAATGTACGTTTCTCGGCGAACGTTCACACTTTCTGTTGGAAATATGCTGTGAAAGAGAGCAACATAAAACATACACGTGATGATGCTCGGATGACTGAGGCTGGGTATGTGTCGATGTGGATTGAAAAGACAACGCTGCCGCCTCAATGCTGCAGGATAATAAAGAGCGGATTGAGGTGATGGAAACCAGAGAAATGGAAGAGTATCAAACGATGGACAACAATCTGTTTTCGCAGAGCGCTATACACAATCTGGCATTTCGTAAGGCGATGTGCCAACCAATCCCGACTACGAACATATGGGGGCAATCTGTTCTTAGGAAACGAATATTTTCCGTTTTACCTCGTTTTCTTTTCGGCAAAGGTCACAAGCGACCGTTGCGCAGACTAGAGGTGGGTTGAGTAGGGTGCTGAAGTGTCCCATTTGTCACACATACCATGTGGATGCGAAGCAAAAGTGCGCGTGGTCTTGTGTTGCTGCGGCCGGTTTGGAACAGCGAACCACGGATATCAAGGATCGAGATAAGACGCAGCGCAATGGCGCAAAAGGATGATCTTGGCGGCACTTGACACCACCGCCATTTCATAGGCGATGCCCGTATCATCCATTCATCATAAAGGGGGCAGTAGTTAAGTCCATCGCAATGCTCGCGGATGATTAGCCAGACCAGGATGTCGCAACATAGGCTCGTAATATGACGCCAGTGGTCGCTTTTGTGTGGTGCTTTATGCGGCGTTTCATTGTTTTATTCGCACTGCGTAGTTGTTGCTGCTTCTGTCGTCTGTCGATCTGTAGGGGCAAGAGGCCACCGTCACCATGTGAGACTAAATAGAATGTAAATAAAATATAAACCTCCTAGACAGAGGATGCACTGCGCGGACTGTGTGAAGTCCTCAGCTCAGCTCGTCATCCTGCAAGATGACGAGCTGAGCAGGTCGGCTGGCACTGTTTTGCATGACATTCGAGGATAATATTCATTGGTTCAAGCTTTTTTTAGGCACCCGATGGGTTTGGCTCCTATAGAACTCACTTTGTGATAGGATTTGCAATGTTCACAGAAACAAAAATATTTTCGGCAGCAATTATACCGTGCTCTATGTATGCGAATGTAAATGAGATAGCGGAGTGCCTTTGCACAAAAAAAATATCAGTTTCGACAGAAAGGCGAAGCATCGATTGCGATAGCAAATTAGCAGACAGCCATACGAAGTAAGAATATGCCTTCGTCTGCCATATCAACTTATAAACATTCTCTCGCTAGCTAAATTAACGAGCTTGGTGTCAGCGCGCACAGTAAACATGAACACATCGCACTCGATGACTGCGGACACTCGCAGTCGAAACGCTGGCGTGAGCAAGCGCGGCATCAGCAGCGAGCGAAGTGACCTTCGTGTTGTCTATCGTTTCAACGCAAACTGAGCGCCGAGAACACACAGCACACATAAAGCTATGAGCCCTCGACGCACCTAGACTCTGCTCCCAACGTAGATCGCTCTCAAGATACGGTTGCGCGACTGCGCACTGCTGCCACATACGCAGCTGCAGCCGAAGCAGAACGCCACCTCCCCCCTCGCCCCCCCCCCCGCTCCCCCCGGTGCCTGGCATCGTTGGATGCCTTGCGCGCGACGGAAGACGGCGCGCTTCATCCTCGCTCTCCTCCCTTTCGCGCGGGCGAGATTGAGTCGCGATCGTACGCTCTTACCGCGCCCTTTCACCAGCACACACAGCTTAGCGCGCGCGGCGATGGTGTTATCGCCCTTGGCCTTTATATGAAATATCACGGGGTCGCCTTCGGCGACGCCTTATTGTCCATATAATTGCTGTCGCCATAAAATTCCCAGAATTTGTTTCGATGTACACTAGATGCAGGTAAGCCGCTTCCCAAATAACATTGCCGTGGTCGAACACGGTCAAACTAAGTTTATCGAATGATAGCGCGTTTTTGCTTGCTTTGGGAGAGGAAACAGACACTGCTCGGCGCCGTAAGTAGCAGCGAGCGAATTGACCTTCATGCTACGTCTCGCTTTAACGCAGACTAAGCGTCGAAAGCACAGCGCATGCGAAGCTACCAGCACTCGGCGCACTTTGTACACATCGCAGAGGGCTTTCAAGATATGGACGTCCACGTGGCGTACGCAGCAGCCGACGCTACGTAGTGGCGGGCTAAGTCCCAGCTTGACCTTGGCTGAGCTTAAACGTCAGATTTACGGAACCACGCCTTTTCTGGGTTTGTACCTGGAGTAGTAGAGCTATCACTCTAAAAGGTTTACTGCAACTGGTTTCCAAAGCTGTCCCGTGCCGACTTTCTGAAATCCCTAAAACCACGTCAGCTGCGGCTTCTTCGCAATAAGACTCACTTTGAGGAGAAGCCCGCTTCAATCACTCCCTTCAGCATGCATTGGATAGATTTTATATCAGCAGTGCGTAAAGTTGGCACGGCAACGGGAACTGGCATTTAAACAGGCAAGCAAGCCAACGAACGAACGAACGAACGAACGAACGAACGAACAAACGAACGAACGAACGAACGAACGAACGAACGAACGAACGAACGAACGAAGGAACGAACGAACGAACGAACGAACGAACGAACGAAGGAACGAACGAACGAACGAACGAACGAACGAACGAACGAACGAACGAACGAACGAACGAACGAACGAACGAACGAACGAACGGACGGACGGACGGACGGACGGACGGACGGACGGACAAACGAACGAACGAACGAACGAACGAACGAACGAACGAACGAACGAACGAACGAACGAACGAACGAACACGAACGAACACGAATGAACGGACGGACGGACGGATGAAGGAACGAACGAACGAACGAACGAACGAACGAACGAACGAACGAACGAACGAACGAACGAACGAACGAACGAACGAACGAACGAACGAACGAACGGACGGACGGACGGACGGACGGACGGAGGGACGAAGGGATGGACGGACGGACGAACGAACGAACGAACGAACGAACGAACGAACGAACGAACGGAGGGACGAACGAACGAACGAACGAACGAACGAACGAACGAACGAACGAACGAACGGACGGACGGACGGACGGACGGACAGACGGACGGACGGACGGACAAACGAACGAACGAGCGAGCGAGCGAGCGAACGAACGAACGAACGAACGAACACGAACGAACACGAACGAACACGAACGGACGAACGAACGAACGAACGAACGAACGAACGAACGAACGAACGAACGAACGAACGAACGAACGAACGAACGAACGAACGAACGAACGAACGAACGAACGAACGAACGGACGGACGGACGGAGGGACGAAGGGATGAACGAACGAACGAACGAACGAACGAACGAACGAACGAACGAACGAACGAACGAACGAACGAACGAACGGACGGACGGACGGACGGACGAACGAACGAACGAACGAACGAACGAACGAACGAACGAACGAACGAGCGAGCGAGCGAGCGAACGAACGAACGAACGAAGGAAGGGTGGTACATATTTCATTCGAAGATTATATTTAATATCCAGTTTGTTTGATTTAAGAATGCGATTTGGACTTTATATTTTCTTACGTGGTTTGAAAAAAACCGGTATGAACAAATATTGAGGTCAAGTGGTGAGAAACCCGCCGTGGTTTCTTAGCGGCTTTGGTATTGCGCTGCTAATCGCGAGGTCGCGGGATCGAATCCCCGCCACGGCGGCCGCATTTCGATAGGGGCGAAATGCGAAAGCACCCGTGTACTTAAATTTAGGGTGACAGGGAGGTTAGCCAGCTCTCAGACCAGCTGGCTACCTTGTGCCGGGGAAGACGGGCAAGGGGAATAAAAGAAATATTACAAACGGTGCTCGTAAAAAACCCCAGGCGGTCAAAATCAATCCAGAGTCTCCCACTACGGCGTGCCTCATAATCAGATCGGGGTTTCGCAGGTAAAATCGCATAATTTTTTAAGTAGTGAGAAACAGGTAGCTACCAGTGATTAGGATACTGTTATACCAGGATGGCACGCGAGCCTTCCTCTGGTATTTTTTGTTACTGGTTTTGTTCCATCCTTCAAGAACTGCAGAAATAAATGAATGCTCTAGACCAGGCCACCTGTAAATGAGTGTGTGTGTCAGGACTGATAAATACTGAAATACCAGGCAATCTACCGTTAAACGGATTCATAAAGCTCAAACGCTAACGATCCACACAACTGCGACAGGCGAGTGAAAAAATTAACGAGTGACTTCGTGAAACTAACGAGCCAGAAACCTCTCATAGCCGTACAAGCAGTTTTAGTTCGTTCTTTGTGACGTTTAAAGGCTGTGGTTGCGACATTGTCACGTCTGGCATTGGTATATAATAGCTCACTGTGTGTAACGTATGGATGCCTTACGTCGTAATAAAATCTACTCGGTTGCTTGCCGTCTAGATGGGCTATAAATGAGGTCTTTATGTATTAAATATACGGAAACCATAGACCAAGGTCTAAAAGAGAGTGGAAGCTTATGTTAAAGTACGCCTTACAGTTGAAAACACAGACGATTTCCGATTACGCTACCGAAATCAGTAATTTTTTACGTAGCTCCTGACGCAGTGTATTTCTTAAATTTTTTTTGGAGCCCTGCCTCACCGCAACTATTTCTTCCGATCTTTTTTTCGTTAGCACTGCTTTTACAAGATGACTTCCTATATCGCTGAGGTGCCAGGCGACGTCTCACATCCCAGTACGTGATACTTAGGAAAACAGAGTATTGAGCAGCTATTAAAAAAAAAGGCTTTTGAATCAACAACAATAATAAGCGCATAAGAAAACACTAGCAACCACAGTACTTAAGACGATCTCTGATCGGGCCACACACTTCGTCTCACTGAAAAAGCCTGCGCGTGACACAGCATTTTCCGCCCGATGCCTCCGGCCAGGCGCATGCGCAACGTGATGCAGCTTCGTGACGTTTTGTTCTCCCTTCCATTTCCTGCCGCGGAGCTAGCCGAACGCACAAAAGAAATTGAGAGAGGGTGTGTACGGAGAAGCTCAACGTCTTTGAACGAAAAAAAAAAACACAAGAAATACTGTGTATGCGCGAAATCCTCTCGTACGGAACGCCGCAGTTCGCTGAAGGCAAAACACGCTCCGTGCCTGGGCTGGAGAGACAGCTTCTTTTCTGCGAAAACCCGCGCGCCAGCTCCGTGTCTGCCGCGGAGAGATAAAATGACTCATGCTACGAGCCCGCCTCCCAGCGGAGAGCGCGCGCGTAACTGGCGCGCACTTCTGCAAAGAGCGGCTGACGTCAGAGGTGCAGCAGGTTCGTCGGCGCATTTCGAACCAGTTTCGGTACACGTCATCGTTGTGCAACCAAAGAAACAGAAAACAGCGGGCGCTCGCTGAGGGGAAACGGGGAAAACACTGACTGAATACGCGGGATGAGAGAAATGGCGTCTCTCCCGACTTGACGGCGCCGTCAAACTGGATAGCTCTTCTCAGCCTGAGAAGATTTACGCTGCCTCACTGCGTTTAGCTGTATTCCAGAAGGCGCGCAGCTTGCTTTAGTCGCGCAGTTTAGCTATTTCAGCCATTACCCCTTTGGAATCGGAAGCTTATTCTACCTCACTGGAATCGGAATTTTCGTTTTTTTTTGTTAAGGAAGGGCTGCTTTACGTTCGAGATCATTATTGCGATAACGTGGCTACGGGCTTAGCCAAGCAATAAGCAGTAACAGCGCAAAGCCAGCAACTAATAACTAGCCGCGCTGCTTCCAAATTTCAGAAAAAGCTTAAAGTGGCCTCGGTCGTCGCAGCGTTGACACAGTGGGGCTGTGACGCTCCTTCAGGATGTATTACTTTTTTGCATTACTTCTTTATTCTGCGACTGCGTCAGCAGTCAAGACATTAAAACTTGGGTGACGACGCAGCTTGAATCGGGCGCAGCATAGCGTAAAGAGTGGCGTCACCTGCCGCAAGATGTTCTGCTGTCTCCAGCGAACTGCTCAAGTTTTCGCTCACAGCATTCACAGCTTTCGTTCACAGCTTCAGTCGCTCTTTTCTGCGCATAGCGCAGAAAAGAGCGACTGAAGTGTCGCCTTCTCTTGCAGCGCTTACCCTCGTTTCGTCCCGCGCCTATGACTTGAGTTTGGGCTCATCCGACTTCTTTTCTTTCTTTTTTTTACTCACCCGGCCGTGAAGATTATGTCATACTTTTTTTTTTGCTTGCAACATCACAACTAGTACTGTATGTTTCTCTTGTGGTTAACGCGCGTATTTGAGGTAATGTGAATTCATCGCGCGGCGCAGCCGCTACTAAAGTCGGAGCATAAGAGTAAGGACGAAAGAGGTGGACAGTGGTGACGTGGGCTTTTGCCCGAGACGATGCGTCATTCGTGAGGTGGCCGCACACCATGCTTGTCTCAGTCACCATCGAGCGAAAGTAAAAAAGAAAATAATGTGACCATCGACTCATTGCAACGCGCCACTCCCGCCGCATTGACATAGGAGAGGCATGTAACGCCGAGTGCAAAAATTGAGCAGAAGGCAAAGATGATACCGCCTGTGACTTACAGCTTTCTCATCGCGTTAATTTGCTCTTGTTAGCTTATTTAATCTGGACCTGCCGTGGCTGCTCAGTGTCTATGGTGTTGGGCTGCTGAGCACGAGGTCGCGGGATCGAATACCGGCCACGGCGGCTGCATTTCGATGGGGGCGAAATGCGACAACACTCGTGTACTTAGATTTAGGTGCACATTAAAGAACCCCAGGTGGTCGAAATTTCCGGAGTCCTCTACTACGGCGTGCCTCATAATCAGAAAGTGGTTTTCGCACGTAAAACCCCATAATTTAATTTATTCTGGTTATATATCATAAAGTTCAATTTATTCACAACGCAGAGGGGAAGAAATTTCGTTCACTAGGTTACCGGTCGAAAGAGCAGGCGGGGGTCATACAAAATAAGCTATTTCAATCTGTTTTATTCCAGTTTTCTGACGTTAAATTTGCGTGAACGCTGGCGTAAGCATCCGGTGGTGACTGTTTAAACCGCCCAATCAAAGTCTCTCCTCGTGTATAGGAAATCATTTTTGTTTGATTTCAAAACGAATATCATATTGCCCACTTTGACAGGTTTTACGGCGAAGCTGTTTATCCGGACCCTGTGCCGTCGTTGTCGGAGTTCGCTAAAACTATCATCATCAGCAATGGCTCGAGCATCGTCGTCTTCTTCCACAGCTGCCTCCGTTGCCGCTTGACATTCCAGCGTAAAGTACACACACTCCAGCATAGAATTTCACTTCTCTTCTGTCGTCGTAATGCGGAGGCCGCGTTTACGTTGTTATGAGCCATTGGTTAAGGGGGTATTAGCCGTTCATTGTCTTACGTGACGGACAGATTTAATTTTGAAGTAACTTAATTTTGAAGACTCGCAAGCGGCGATGCCGGGCGGATGCTGCTAGCGACGCCACCGAGCAAACTCGAGACATCGAACGCAAGTGACAACGGCGAACTGTGGGCGCACCGTCGTTGATGCCGTTCTCTCCGTCGCACCCGAACGTGTGTGTAACCTCATTAAGAAACATATATTTGTCATATTGTTGTTTCCGCTATGCGAAAAGGAGTAGCCGTCACCATTTATGAGGTCGCTACGTCTCTTTCTTTTATTTGCACGTCAAAAATAAAAAAAGGAACACAAAGACGTCAATCGTCAAACCAATACAACCAACTGTCAAAACGATTGCAGCGCTATCTCCAATGCTGGGTCTTGCGCCCAATATATGGAGCTATGGATTAGTGGTTCCGCACTTTCCATCCCAGTTACAACTTCGGTAAGACCACGAGTAGTGCGGACTCCTGAGGAAGAAGCTGCCTACCGCAAAAGCGGAAATTTCACCTCATTTTGGCTTTTACGAAAATGAGGTGAATGGTGAAACAAAACATCTACAGTATAGAATGAGTGCAAAGTTAGACTTGCATGGTGTAACACTCGGTGTAACTAATACACCTTTGGTGTTCGACCATCTTCACGGACTGGAAGGGGCGGTGATTTTTTTTTATTTACTTGGTTCACAAGAGGCGAGGAGCACGCAGAAATTTAGAGGGTTTCTGTGAGGCATAGTTATAGAGCAGTGAAAGCAGATAACCGGATGAGGAGGGTGGCGCTGAAATCCGTGAATGGCACGCTTCCCCTTGCTTAGCTTGCGGTGGCTGGTAGAATATCACGAGGAAGGTTAGAAATGTCCCTAAAACGGATCCTCAACGAAGAAGACAGTGGATGCCAAGCGAAAAAGAGTTGGGAGAGCAATGTCGTATGCGTGCCAAAAGTGCTCTACAACGTTATACGGGCACATATTATATATATATATATATATATATATATATATATATATATATATATATATATATATATATATATATATATATATATATATATATATATATATATATATACATACATACATACATACATACATACATACATACATACATACATACATACATACATACATACATACATACATACATACATACATACATTCTAGTTTGTAAATTCGTTATCCCTGGCAGCTCCGAGTAGCAATTGCCAGAGCCACAGGTAAGGCGACGTCTTCTCTTGCTTTCGGAACGGGATACACTCCGGCTACTCCGAAAAAAAAAATCCTTTTTTTTTTTCAGCGTAATAATGCATCATTGATGCGTAAATGTCACTTTGACGGGGTGACCTTTCGCAGTTTTGTAGCTAATGAAAATAAATAATTTTTTTTGTTAAGTGTGATCCCGCGCAATCAGTGTGCACATGTCATATCAGATGGGGAGTTTTCGCAGTTTTCGTGACGTCGCGTGACAGACAGGCAAAGCGGGGTATGTCGCAATACGTTCGACCACTTATGAAACGCTAATTGCATAAATGGAGTAGAAACAGTTTGGAACCGCTTTACGCACCCCAAGTGCTTGACTATAGTGCCCGTCCTTCACCCCAAGTAGCAATTGACGCATTACCTCATGTGCAGCAGAACAGAAAAGAGAATAAGTACAATCTGGTCCACTGTTAAAGAAAACACTAATGTAATCAAGAGTTCGACGAAAACTCGTCTGGTCGGGATTGCTCATAGTCAAGGGTAAAACGGACACCGACCAAAAATATTAAAAGAAAAGAATCCAAGAAGTTTCGGCTTCCATGCGGGGGCCTTGTTCACAATGAAAAAAGAAGAAAAAATTGTTTTTAATTGTGGACAAGGCCCTTGTATGGGAGTCGAAACGTCTTGGTTTCTTTTGTTTTAATGTTCTTAGTCGGCGTCCATTTTACCCTTGACTATAAAACACTAATGTGTAGTCTCGCATTGCTTGCGTACACTAGTTGCAAGTGTCAGCTGAAGCTATGTCACTGCACAGGTGCGCAGAAATGCGCCGCCGCCACCAACCACGAGTCATCTGGGGACGTACTTTGGGACGAGCACTCTCGGTGGTACTATCGCCTCGGACATCAGACACACGCTGATTGTGTGGTTGGGCAAAAACGGATGAGCTGATTGGCTGGTTGAGCGCTACGTCACGCGAATGCGATTGTATCACCCAAGGTGCAAAGCATGCCAATTGGGCACTTGTCAGAGGGAAAAAAAAATTGCGCACGCGCTCTCTACGTTCACGAGCTCCTTTTAACCGTGGATCGCGTTGAACATATACACTGCGCAACAAAATCGAACCAAATCAGAGCTAAACGAGACACAGAATATGTGTCAACTTTCCCGACAATATGCTGTCGGGCGTCGAAAGTTTACGGGGTGCATATTACACGAAAAAACTACAACAACAAAAAACTCAATTTCTGATCCGCCTGGCTAAGCAGGTTGTCGAAATTCGTACCAGAGTGCTGGCCACCGATACTATCGCAGACTGCCTGTCAGAATTTGAGGTTGAATGCGCAAACTTCGCGGAAAGCGAGATTTTTTTTTTTTCGGTTCGCAAATCCTGCGACAATGTAAACCTATGACGCAGGTCATACCCTGACAGAAAAATAAAGAGAGGAATGAAAGGCAGGGTGGTTGACTATGCACGCGTCCGGTTTTCTACCCTACACAAGAGGAAAGGGTTAAGAGCATAGGCAGAAAGAAAGAAAGGTAAAAAGAAAGAAAAGAAGACAGAAAGAAAGAAAGGTAAAAGGAAAGAAGAAAAGGCAGAAAAAAGGAAGGCAGGTAAATAGAAAGAAAAAAGAAAGAAATAAGGATAGATAGATAGATAGATAGATAGATAGATAGATAGATAGATAGATAGATAGATAGATAGATAGATAGATAGATAGATAGATAGATAGATAGATAGATAGATAGTAAGATAGGTAAAAAAACTGAATACTGACTGTGACGCTTCATCCGCAGTATCAATTCGACACCACAGTTGGTCACGGAAGCGTGTAGCTTCATGAAGTGCGGCATTTCGCACACCGCTACTGGAACTCGATATAGTTGTTCTCCTTATCGGGCTGCACCTCATCAGTTACTTATATGAGGTCCGTGCGGATAATAATCACCGCTTAGTTGTGATGCGTACACCGATACGCTGATTCGAAGAGACCGTCACTAACTGCGCCTTTGCCTATTCGCTGCGGTCGAGAGTTGTGACGCGTACACCGATACGCTGACGGGAAGAGACCGTCACTTGGTGCGCCTTTACCTGTTCGCTGCGGTAGAGGACCCTGGTCTTTGAAATGACGCCAACGTCCGAGCCGCGGTCGGCAGGCGCGAACTGTCCCCAGGAGCCGGTGGTGGCGGCCATCTGGCGCCGCAGCGCCGCTTTCTCGCCGGGGCTGCGCACCACGGTGCCGTACGACGAACCGAGCGCGGAGTGGGGCAGGGGCGATTGGGCGAAGCGGCCCGCCATGGGTGTCCGGCCGGGCTTGACGACGCTCGCGGGCTTCTGGCCCGGCTGCCGCACGACTTTGCCGAACGACGCGGGCGTCCAGAACATGAGTGCCTTGTCGTCGGGCGACACATAGCCGAACGGGTAGGAGGCCGGGAACTGCGCCGCGAACGCAGGAGAGGGATGCGTTATGCTTGGATTGGAGAAAAAAAAAATAGAAGAAGTAGGAAATGAACACTAGCACACAAGGCCTTATAGCTCTGTCCGTATCCCAAAGAACATGAAACGGGAAAGCTGCCCGTTGTGCGTCCACATTTAGCTCTCAACAAGACACTGGGGCCGAACACGTTTGGCCATACACGGATTGGCTTGTTTCATTCGTGCGTGTATACGGCCTTTATTTACCCTGGGCGGTTTCTCCACGGCAGTTTATTTCTTTTTAATATTGGCTGTTTAATCACAGTTAAGAAATTTGCTTTGTTGTCGAACAGTCTTTTATATCACCTAATGTTGTCATTCTTCTATATTTTAACATTTCATTGCTTGTGGACACGCCGGCGACGCAATTGGTGCCAGAATTTTCAAATTCATCCAAATAAATCACTCACAAACTCATTCCGGCAGCCCGCAAAACTTGTTCAGTCCCTGAACAGCAACTACGGCGCTGTTGAGCTATGTGAAATATGGTTGCCGTTTATTCCGCAGCTTGATAGCAGCGTAGTTAAAACCCACAGGATGGTGCGAACAGCAACGCGTATCAACTGTCGCCTGTGGTTCTGGTCATCCTGAATGGTTTAAACGCCATTTAATCAAAGTCCTATGTGTTCTGCATGTTGTTCAGATAACTTCTGCGATGTATCTTAGCATCTCTTGTAACCATATGTGCATCTAACGCGCAGGGGAATAACTTCAACCGACTTCATGTTGTAATGTAACAGTCAATGTGCACGCTTTAAGTAATTGTCATAGTTAGGTTATAGTGTCATGATAAGTGATCAAGGTTTGGTGTAGAAGTTAACAAAACGAGAAAAGAAAAAAAAATTGGAGGACGCTTAAGCTTCGCCTTCAAGAGTGGGACGCGACAGCGTTCCCGTCGACCCGCCAAGGGGTATAAGACAATGCGCTACGGCACAGCAATCACTTACGATGCGCCCCGCATCGGACTTAGCGCCCACCTATCACGCGGTGAGCGTCGAGCAACGCAGCGTTCGGCGCGGCAACGAAACGTGCGCCTGAGCGAACGAAACGAACCAAAGAACTCGGTATCTCGGAGGGGAAACGATCTACGCCAGCCAAACGTCGTGATCGGCACGGGCAGAGAGATAGATAGTAATCTAAACCGGGAGCACGGCGAAGCGTCGTCAGGGGAGAGGGAGTCCCGCGACGCGCCTGGCAGCGGTCCCAATGCGCGCGCGGCGCGCCTCCTGTCGGGGCAGCGCCGTACATTGAGAGGAGGGGGTCTTCTGTGTTTGCCGCAAGATGG
Source organism: Dermacentor albipictus (assembly GCF_038994185.2). NCBI lineage: Eukaryota > Metazoa > Arthropoda > Arachnida > Ixodida > Ixodidae > Dermacentor > Dermacentor albipictus. The sequence goes on along the minus strand of NC_091825.1, from coordinate 80,877,467 downwards.
CTCTGCGTGTGCGGAAAGCGCAGAAGAAATGCAGCGGAAACGCACTTCGCAACTCGTGTAATTGTGACTTCTGTACGTTACATGTTCATAATTACCGATATACACCGCAGTAGAACTTTCCACGGCTCGTTTCGAAGGCAACACCGCATTCACTAGAGGCGCGTTTGCACCGCTTGAAAGCATCGAACTCGTGGCTGAGTGGTAGCGTCTCCGTCTCACACTCCGGAGACCTGGGTTCGATTCCCACCGGGCCAATCTTGGAAGTTGCTTTTTATTTAGGAAGCGCCTGCCGTGATTTATCGCTCACGGTCAACGCCGCCGACGCCGACACCCGACACCGACGACACCGGCTTTTCTGCGACACGAGCTCCTTAACGCTATCGCGTTAAAACGAATATATGACATACGAGAAACTTCAATATTGATGGGCAATCAGCATAGCTATAAATAATTGTTACATGTATATTGACTAATTCAAAGGCAGCTCAGAGCGGTTGGGCTGAAGCGCGTTTCCCTTGCATTTGAATAAAACAAGCGAAAACAACCTATTTAGCTAATTGTTTTTCCGTATCATATTACTGAAAGATGCCAAAGGCGTCTAAGCCTGTGTCTGTTTTTCTCGTGTTGAAATGGCCGTCACTGCAACCATCATAACGCCATAATAACGTCCCTGGCATGAATATAACTGTTCTATTATTTTTTCTACCTCACAAAAGCTGAGATTACTGGGAAATAGCAATCTCTCAGGCAGGGCTTTTAACCATCGTAAGTCGAGCCCCGCCCTGCGCAGGAATGCAAGCGATGCACAAACAACTCTGCAAGGGGATTTACTGGTTATACCAAGGTATACCAATGGTGTGTCTTCAGTTAACTGCGCATTGCCGATTCTCGACAGGCAATCGGCCATCGCTCTCGCGCGTACTGCAGGAGCAAACACAAAGGCACTGCACTGTTTCCTGTGGAAGAAGCAAGGAGGAAGCAAGACAGGCAACGTGGGTGGGCCAGCTGGACACGCGTCCGGTTTACTATCCGAGGGGTTTAAATGATGAAAAGAACTAAATAATCAGACGCTAGGGAGGCACTAATAGCCTCAGCCACACATCCGGTGGCCCGTCACGTCTACGATAGGTGACTGAAGCCAGTCGATTTCACGAACTGCGGTCGCACTCCGCAGCAATCGCAGTCTGTCAATCACAGTCACGTCGAAGCACCGCTAGCGACCCTCCCTGCGGGAGTGCTCGCGGCAGCGGGCCCTCACCTGCGGTATCTCGTTGGTGAGCTGACTGTGGCGAGCCATGCGGTGCATCTGGCGCCACATGAGCCTGAGCTGGGCGCACGACGGCTCGGGCATGGCGGCCGGGGGAAGCTGCTCCACCTGGCGCCGCTCGAGCACACGCCGCTGCAGCCACTCCGGGTCGGTGGACTGCGCCCGCGAGGGTGCCGCCGCCAGCAGCACCAGTGGCAGCAGCAGCAGCAGCAGGCCGCTCGGCCCCGACGACGGTACCGCCATGGGACTCCGCCTGGCTCGGAAGGAACACGCACCTGCACGAAAAGGGCAAGGACACCTGTTGAACTAGGAGCGAGAATTGCTACGGTTGTATGTTCACATCGCGTCACGGCAAACACTTCCTGTTATGCCATTGCGTGTATTTTACAGGGAATTTCCTTGGCTACCTTGGCGCTTTTGTTCTTTCAGATAATTATCAGATATTTATCTGACCGAACGACGTTGCCACTCGGGGAGGAGTGGAGATCCCCTTTTTTTCTCTCCGCGCGCTTGACATGGTGCGGCGCGGAGTCATTGGATCTGTAACTGTAAGATTGCCCTTTCTCCGAGGTGCGCTCTCTCTCCATTGGTGCACGCTTGAGGTCACGTGGCTTGGCACCGAGTGAGAGGTTGTGCGACTTCTCGTGTCCCTTGCTGCGCAGAATCCCAGAGAAGGAGAACATAGTCTACAGCAAATATGTGGGCTGAACGCGCACCGACGGCAGGCCCGCCAGGAAGAGCCGAGGAATGGTTCCGATGAGTACTTTCACGTCAACGAGCGCCTCATCCAAGAGGAATTGGATGAACGCTATCGTTCTCGAGCCGCGAAAGAATGTTGATGCTACGCTGTCCAGAATGCCAAAAAAGAGAATATCGTCTGCAGTAAATCAGTGTGCTGAACGACTGTCGATGGCAGACCTTGCTTACTTAGATAATCATCCTCGATGGTACCGGGCTGATTCCTTTTCTCATGTGTGTGGTATTGTTGTATTTTTGTTGCTTAGTTTCTTTAAAATCGACTGTTTAAGCACTTTCGCGAAATGTGTGTTATTACCGAAACTTCTTTAACATCACTTCATGTTATCATCCTTTATCGTCTATTGTTTGGGGAAAAGGCGGCAACACAATAACTGCCATTATTTCAAATCTCATCCGAATTATTCACTCCATCACTCCTTATTTACAGCGTCCACGGTACTACTGAATACGAGATGGATATAAGCGGATTTGGATAAGAACGAAATGGACGCAGTGGAAAGGTTAAAGGACAAAAAAAATTGGCAGTGGCTTAGCTCGGCTATGCCAGTATATACGTAGCGAAAGCCAAGGCATAGCATGGTTAGCCTTGTTTAATCTTGATTGCAAGTCCAGGTTAGCCTGGTTGTCTAGCTACGCTGTGGCGTTTAGCCAGTCGTTCGGCGCGCTGTTCGTCTGTTTCCTGCGCGATTCGTTTCCTCTTCATCTCGTTCCTATGTCGATTCCAGGACTCCTCCTGCTTATCAGAATTGTCGCCGTCCATACTGCCGCCTCAACTGTGAATGCGGCGCACGCGAGCTCTCCTTTTCAATCCTTCGACATGTTATCAGGCATGCGACGCAGCTGGCGAAGCTAGCGGAGGCGAGCGCAACGACGAGGAACGTGGTGTGACGTCATACCTAACGGCGGCAGCGGAAAGGCGCGGCCCTGCGTAGCGGCACAACACCTGTGGCTCGGTGCTACTAGTGGCACATGCGCAGTATTGACTAGGGAGCGAGAGAGAAATATCCGCGACGAGGCTCTCGTTGTGACGTCATGTGCCTCCTCGGAGCACCGCCACGGCGAAATCGCAAGTTCGCGGCCAGTAAAACTTTCGCTTTAAAAATATCGGTAGCATCACTACGCCCGTTTGTAGGGGCTACTTATAAAATCTAATTCATGTATTCATTCACCTATTTGAATGGGAAGTGTCGAATGAAGTAACGTTTGAGAAGAGCCATTGCATGAATTGTTCTGACAGGGTTAAACTATGCAATATGCATTTTAATGATTCCTGTTTTCACATCATCGTCATAATGCCTTTTCTTTCCACCTTTTTCCTTCCTCTTTTCCTTATTCCAAAATATCGAGTACCTGGCTAGAAGGTGCGCATCTAAAGTGAGCGTTCAAAATTTACTCAACGCTTTTCTGCCGCCTCACTCTGGGGCCATTTTTCATTCGTATGCGATCCCGACATTGCGTTTCGGCTAAAGACAACACGGGGCATCAATCTATGTGCGATTGACGCCCTGTTTCTCAAAATGTTTTAAAAATTTCTCTGCCCCCCCCCACAACCCACTTTGCGACAGCTGTCAGCTGTCTTGCACGATTGGCCGGTGTTGGACGTAGCGCGAACCGACAACGGAGATAATTAGGCGCCCCGGAGCTGCCGGCGTTGTACGTAGGCGTAGACGTGAACTCTAATGCAAACACGCCGTCACCGTCGCGTCGTAGTCCTCCCTCCATTGTCGTCGTCGTGCAGTCGCCATGGTTATGTGGTCGTCATCCTGCTGCCATCGGGCCGCCGTCGTCACTGCATCGATGTCATTCTATCGCTGTCGCTGTCATCTCGGCGTTAAACAAGCGCGCATCATACGCGATAAGACACCTCAGCAGATTTACACCGCCTAGCTATGGCTTGAACTAAACATTCATCCCACGATGACCGTTGACAATTTTAACAGGAAGCTTTCTTTCCCTTCATTCAGTGGCCCCCTCCCCCTCTCCCAACTTAGTATGATATGGCTGCTTGTGTTGCATGATGCGCTGGGCCCGAAGATCACGCTAACCGCGGCGGCCTAGGGCAACGAACGATGATGTAAGCGCGGGCGCGAGCTCAAGAAACAGGGAGAATGACAGAAAACATGGCAGCAGCACAAGTGTAGCGAAAACAGAGGCTAGGAAAAAAGCGTCGAGCGCACTCGGAACGCCTTCGATGCGCAGCGAGGTGTGATTAGAACGCGAGCACACGCTGCCTCGTAAACGCGAAGTCGAGCAGTTTCGGTGAGCGTTTTGCTCACAAATTGGAAGCGCCACCGCTTCAGTGCACAGCGAACGGCTTCGAAGGTGAGCGCAGAATTGCTCGTAAATGCGTATATGTATACTGGCGGCGTCGGTAAGCAGTGATCAGGCAGCTGCGGAAATACACCACGTTCTTTACGGGTGCCCCCAAACAAGTGGTTAAAAAAACCCTTTCCGCTCGACAAGTTCGGTTCGGCGTGTATGGAGCGTGTGCGAGATAGACTCTGGCTTCTGTCGAACGTGCCTGCGGTGTTGGGGCGCAATGCAAATTGGTTCAAAATGGTCGTTTACATTATACTGTATAATGTTCGCTAAACAGATACAGCATTCCTCGCTAAAACTAAAGAAAGCCTCGCTTAAACTCATTCTCACCCTGCATAGGAACCCCCGCATTGTTTTTCTTTACGAAAGTTTCTGGCGGACGAATCCTAGTACGAGAGAAACGTGCTTGCTCTAAGCGTTCGCATCTTTTGTTTTCCCTGCCTTTGCTTTTTGCAGATAAATTGTTGTTTCGTTCACCTAACACCACGTCAACAGCGGTGCGAATTTCAGAATATTGAAGTACACTGCGGTATGGATGCCTGTCAACAATGCCTTTTCTGCCAACGTCAGGAATCTGAACTCTGCGCTGGTAGCAGGCGAGAAGGGCAGCAAGCTTTTGTACGTGACGTCAAGTAACCTTATCGGAGCATGCGCCGCATTTGTTTTTCTTCCCCCATTGTTCTGCGGCTAGCTAGCTCTCACTGCAACAAAGAGAAGGCATCGTTTCGCTGACCACGGACTTGAAAGAGCAACATGCATCCCCGGTTGGGTGTCATTGTGCTATTCCCAGCAATAGTTGGCGGGAAGGTCCTTCGATACGTGAGCGTTCTTCAATGACGTTTCAATGACGTTTCAAGGTTTCGAGTTGTTGCCCACCTTTGACATTAGATCGCCTTTCACTGGTGACCGTATCCACAAAACCAGCGCATAAGATCGTAAACACTCGTTTGTGTAGAGTCATTTTGCAACGGAACATTTCAGCGCTCTTTGTCGATGTGCAACGGATTTGCAAAGAGCACAGCGTTCAAAAGTAACACTGATGCACACATTACAGAAGTGTACTTGTACTCCACCGAGCCTTCGTGCACAGTTATTAAGCAACTACAAAAAAGTCACAGGCCGGCGCGGTACACGTAGCGCAGTCACAGCGTAAGCTGGAAGAGCGGCTCGATGGGAGCACCATTTTCGCTACCACGCACTACAGGGTCTTCGCGGCGAAGTCTCTTCGTGTTGTTTTTTCGAGAAGGACCTGAACTGCCCACCCGGCGCTGACGGTGAGCTGCGGCTTGTCTTGTTCTCTGCACAGCGGTCTGCTGATCCCGATGTTGCCTAGTTGCAGCCGTTCTCGTATTTCTGCGATTTGCTTCTTCAGAAGCTGCTTGTACCTTGCGAGGAGGCGCCACAACGTGCACCGAAGAGTAAATACTGGTATTAAGACTACCTGGTGCACATGTCACATCCCTTGACCCGTGGCACGGCACGTTGCTGTTGATGACAATGGTAATGATGGTTTATTGGCACTTGTAGGTGACTATTTGCCAGCACCACATTTCGTAGGGGATCTACGAAATGGGGTGGTGACAAATAGTCGCCTAGCTTGCTTGAATTAACCAGGTCCAGCTACGCGCAGCATGCAACTGCTACATGTACGGAAACCTGGTGGAATATAACGAAACTGCAATGCAGAGTTTGCATGTATCGACGCTATGCAGCGCGCATGTCACATCGCGTGTCAAATGGCATGATACGAGGCAAATGATGATGATGATTTAAGGGCATTTCCTTTGAAACAGGCCGGTGAAGAACAGTCACATAGCCTCCTTGAAGTAATCAGGTATGCAATACATGTTGTTCGTTACATCAATATTTATACATCTCCATAATCTTCTTTTTCCTTCCTAAAGACTTCCCTATCTACCTTTTACCGCTGCTTACTGCACCTTATGTAGCAACTGCTACATAAGGTGCCTCCTGGTGTAATAATACACAACTGCAATACAAAGGGCGCGCGTATAAACGCTATGCGGCGCGCATCTCACATCGCAAAGCAAGTCGCACAGTACGATGATAGTGATGATGATAATCTATTGGCATTCCCTTTGAAACGCGGCATTGACATAGTCACCTAGCCAGCTTGATTTAATCAGGTACACGATGTATATTGTTCTGACATACTTGTATACATCTCCTTAAACTTCTTTTTCTTCCCTGAACCTTCTTTAAAAGCCTTGCGCCGCTACCTGTGCATCTGCTACATGGCGTTCTACCTGGTGTAATAATATGCGACTCCAATGCAAGATGTGCACGCATCGGCGCTACGCGACACGCATGTGACATTGCGTGTTTCCTGGCGACGCGTTTATAGGGCATCTTTTTCGTGGAACGCTAGCAAGCGCTGGCGGGGCTCAATGAAAGTTACAAATTCCAGCAAACACAAGCGTCCAGATGCGAAATTAATTCAGGAACGGGATCAATGGTTGTAGTAACCATACGCATTTGAGTAGCCTCTTTTCGAAAGACAGACCTTGTCGAGTGAAGTGGTTCGGAATGTCTTTCGGTAATTCGGCTTCTCTATAACGAAAAGAGTAGGTATCATGTTTGCATTTGTTTTTCATGTGTGTCTAAATGTAATGTAACAGTTTTCGAATGACACTACTCATAAATCCATGCATCATAATCATCATCATCATCATCATCATCATCATCATCATCATCATCATCATCATCATTCTTGTTGCACCCATTGCAGGGCAAAGGCCTCCCATACTTCTCCAACTACCCCACTGCACGGCAAAGGCCTCTCCCGTACTTCTCCAACTACCCCGGTCATGTACCAATTGTGGACATGTACCAATTGTGGACATGTTGTCCCTGCAAACTTCTTAAAGGGACATTAAAGTGAAAAATGATTTCTTCTGCATTAGTAAATTACCGTTCTACAACACCAAAAACACCGCTCTTACAACGATAAGACGTTTGGTAAGCCAGAAAAAGCGCAAGAACGAAATACGGGTGGCGACGCCTACTGAAGTTCCCGCATCTGGGGGCTGTGACGTCTTGGATTTTGATGGCATCTTCTAGGGCCTACTGATTATTTATAGCGGTACAGATTGACTACATTGTGTTCTAAAGGAACGAAATATTACCCATGGCAAGATTTTGGAACTCTTATTCAGCCAATGCGGCCCAAATGCGAAAACATACTTTGGAATCCCTGATGTCACGCTGACGTGCGGGCGCTGGGCTTTCGGCGCGAAATTCAAATACTAATACTTGTACCTTCATTTTCTCATCTAATAATCAAACTATCTTTTTTAAACGACTGCCTGCAGGGTCCTCAAACTATGCTTCATTAGTCTAAACTGATTTATTGTTTCGCTTTAGTGTCCCTTTAATCTCATCCGCCCACCTAACTTTCTGCCACCCCCTGCTATGCTTCCTTTCCCTTGGAATCCAGTCCGTAACCCTTAATGACCATCGGTTATCTTCCCTTCTTATTACATGCTCACATTACAGCTCATTTCCACCGTACTTTGGGCACAAAATGACAAAGCTGAAAGCATATATATGTATGTACACACGCACGAACGCACGCACGCACGCACGCACGCGCACGCACACGCACACGCACACACACACGCAAACGCACACGCGCGCACGCACACGATAGTTATACTCGAGCAGAAATGAATATACGACAATTTCCTACCGTCAAGTCTTGAATAGAAAACGAATTCAGTAAAAAGAGGTCTGGATTAATATTCTCTTATTCGAAATTTCGAACATTCGCGAACGTGTATATTTAAATAAGTACTCCGTGTACGTGGCAAGAAAAAAAAAAGAAAAAAAGATCTACCATTTTCAGTGCAATGCCTCTGCAGCGTCGTGGTCTAGTGGTAAAGAGAGAAGACGGGTGTAGCAGAGATGGCTGGGTATGTTCACTTTACTACCAATAAACTATAGGGTAAATTTAGGACCAGTTTTGTGATTACCAACTTTGATGACTCATGCATATAAACTACGTCAGTGTACATATATTAGTTGCGATTTCTGTGAGGACAGAGAAACCGGCTCTATCCAATCGCACGCCCGAACTCGAGTCTACATAAACCTAAACTCAGTCGACAAACACAGAAACAAGAAAGAAAGAAATCGCACCATAGTGCAAACAGATAAAGCAGACAGAACAAAGACAGTGTATTCAAAGGAAATCTTTGGTCTACGACATCTGGCATTCCTTCCTTCTGCCCTTTCGAACACCGTACTTCTGGCGTAGTATTTCTACGAAAAGTTTATGTTGAGGGGACTAATACGAGCACCGAGCTGTGCAAAGGCAGCGGTTTGAGGTAATTTTATTCTAGCGTATTTCGTTTTATTTTTCTTAGACCTTTGTTTCGCGTACCAATGTCGCCAACCAAAAGGTTCAAGCCTGTAACGTTTCCGATGGAGAAAACGATAAAAAGCTGGAAAGCCTACGTTCATCGGATGTCGCTTTATAAGAGTAGAATATAGGAAAGAAAAGCGGAACTGCTCTTAAGACACTGCGGTGTCTCATTTAGTACGACTGAAATTCCCCAAAGTCGAAGGCGATCTAGCGAAAAAAGCACCCCCCCCCCCCCCCAACCTTCGGAATTCCCACACCCCTTCCTATGTCTCCACAGGCCGCAAAAGTCCTCTTCGTACACTTTAAACTTTAACGAAAGAAAAAAAAAGATCGAAAGAAAGGAAATTGAAACGGGACGTAATATAATGCCAAGAGCATAAAAAACGGAAGCTGTCTATTTGTTTCCTTCCTGGAAAGCGGCCGCCAGAAACGGTGACGCCCACACATTTCTCAGTGACCTCCAGTTTTTCCTTCTTCACTGTACCCAACTTTTGCTTCACCTATTTTAATTTCCCGTTTCTCAGTCCATGTGCGCGACCCACGGTAAGCTTGCTATCTGTCTTTTTAATGTAAAACCTGGCCACTCTGGCGCGGACTGCTAGGCTTCCCTCGTTCTCTCCTTTCTATTTAAACTCCCACTACTACCTAGTTCCGCATGCGCCATTCTCTTGAAGCCAATACTCACGCATTCGGAATCGCAGTAATGAAAAGAGGCGACTTATCGGAAGCTTAACACCTCACCTAAATAGACTAAGTACAATAGAACCTCCCGCGGCGCTTACTTCGCATTTTTCTTTTTTTTTACACACGCTCTCCTTACGTCTTTCCTACTGCAAAATTTCGCTTCCTGCTCGAGTACCGCAAATAGCAGCCCGTTGTACAGGCTCTTTCCTTCCCGGACCGATTGAATGAAAGGTGGTTGTATGTGGGGATCCAAAAAAACAAAAAAAAAGAAACTGAAAGGGAACACATAAATGTGGGTGCGGTGATTTTCCATAGGCGCGCAGTAAGCGCGCTTCAGTTTGCAAGTTTGCACAGGTGTTCCCTGGAGGCAATTAGTGAAAGATCGTGTTTCTTGCTGGCAATAGAACCTCATTTCCTTTTGGCTGGCGTCATTGTCAACGACCGACTTGAGGGCGCGTGTATAGTCCGACTTAGCGCTAACGCTCACGCACGCACGCACGCACGCACGCACGCACGCACGCACGCACGCACGCACGCACGCACGCACGCACGCACACACACACGCACGCACGCACACACACACACACGCACACGCACACGCACACACACACACAGGCACACACACATACACACGCACACACACACACACGCACACACACGCACACGCACACACACACACACACACACACACGCAAACACACACACACACACGCACACGCACACACACACACAAAAAAAATCAAAACCGCGAATTATAGAATGAGCCTGTCGCTCGCACACGTTGAGCATATGTGATTTTTAATTCACGTTTCATCTCGCGTATGAAAAAGTAAATCAAGAAGTATGACTGAATAAATTTGAGTGGGTAACACCAACAGTACCAATAGCAGTACTTTGTCTTACACGCACGTTCCGTAAACATATTTTGCATATATGAAGTACAGTATTTCTTCTCTGTTTGTATCTCCTTTTCATTTGGTATAAATTATTATAAGAAAAATTTTACAACGCACTGGTCACGTACGAGTATTTCAGCGTGTGTACATGATGTAAATGATACAGAACCATGACTGAACCTAAAGTCTCAAACTTCATACTTCACAATATTAAGATCCCACAGCTACAAGGAAGCGCTGGGATGATATTTTTGTGCGAAGCTAAACGCGCGTGTGCTCGTGTGTATTTATGTTGTTTCGGCGATAATAAGTGTAGTATATTAAACGGAGCAACCGTACAGCGCAAGAAGACATAAACACCGTCCGTGCGCCCAGTACCCGAATGCACTTTGACCCGCCACACAGCACGAGGAGAAGCGAGGATGAGGGCGAAGCCCGCGGAAACAATTTCGACGGCGAGCCCCCGACAATGACCCTCACCCGATGGTGCTCCAGAGAAGACTGGAATGTCACGTATACCAGTATAGCCTAGGTCAAATAAATCCAGTTAAATACCTGCTTAACTCAGGCTTCTAGCCGCATTAAGGGGAAGAAGTCCATTGCATTTGCATGCAAAGTCCATTGCATTTGCAATAACAAAAAGTTAGTCAAACTATTGTCAAATTGATAAAGAGGCTTTGAGCCTAGTCGAGGGTGTTAATAAATTTCGCTAGTACTTATACGGACGGAACTTTAACCTGTTGATTGACCACAAGCCTCTTGTGTCACAGACCACAGGCCACCGATGTCAGCTGCTCGGATACAGACATGGGCTATAACCTTGTCAGGATGCCACATCGAGATAAAGTATGTCTCAAGGGACAAGAACGTAGCAGACACGCTATGCAGAGTACCCATAGCCAAGAAAATAAACGCAGAAGATGAAATTGTTGATGAAATCACGTGTATGCATCTGTTTAAGTTTGGAATTCTGCCTCTGACCCACAAACAAATTAACACAGAAACGAGAAGGGACGAGCCCTTGTCCAGGCGTAACGGTTCACTATTGATGGATGGCCAGACCATGTTGACTCAGAAGACTTCAAACCGTACTTTAGGCGAAGAGCAGAGCTCACAGTTGAGCTTGTTTTTGTACCGTGGGGAACGAGAGGGATAATTCCTGAAATGCACAGAGATATATCATTTGATGAGCTTCATCAAGGGCACATTGGAATGACCAAAACGAGAACACTAGCAGGGTATTACGTATGGCGGCCTAAAGTAGATGAAGACATCAAAGAATCGGTTAAAACTTGTCGCGCATGCCAACAGGAGAGATAAAATGGTACCAATTCATCCGTGGGAATATCCTAAAAACAGATGGCAACGCCTTCACGCTGATTTTGCGGGACCGTTCGATGGAAGAACATTACTTATTTTGATCGATTCATACTCAAAATAGCCGGCAGTATTCCAAATGTCATCTACAACATCGACAGCAACCGTCAAAGTGTCTCGTACACCATGAGACTAAGGACTGATGACTGAAGACTAAGACTAAGGACTAAGGACTAAAGACCAAGGACGAAGTATGATAAGCTGAAGGTCCTGTTCCTTATTATCCATAATGAAATAAAAATGATTAGGACGAACTATTTAGAAATTTCTACTAATGGAATTTCTACTAATGAAATTTCTACTAATCGCCACAGCATGTATATTCCCCCTCCTGTAACCCGTAATGACACATTTAAATATAGCTTCTTTCCCAGAACGATAAAAGAGTGGAACATAATTCCTGATTTCGTAGTTCAGTCTGCCTCTTGTAATAATTGTCTGAGTAATTTGCATGCCGTTATTTATTCCGAGAGCGCGGTGCGTTAATCATCTGACTTTCTGAATCAACTGATTTTGTGATATTGTTATTATCTGTGTATGTTGTTCTTATTTTACATGCTGGTTTTCTGCTTGCTTTATTACAATGTATGTGCACTGCAATTTTTTTTTGTACGTTGTATTCAGATGTATTGTACGCCCTGACTGAATCGGATGTGTTGACGTTGCTTGTTTTATTTTTTTTCTCCGCTCCTGTAATGGCCCTAAAGAAAGGGCTGACAGTATCAATAAAGAAAGAAAAGAAAAACTTGAAAGATAAGAGCTTCCGGAGAGAGTCGTAACCGACAATGGCAGTCAGTTCACCTCTAACCAGTTTGGCAATTACATGCCAAGGAATGGAGCTGAACAATATTTTTCACCAGGCGCCTTCAAGAGATTAATCAATTCAAGCCTGAGAGCAGGATGGACCGTGGACGACGCATGTCACAAATTTCTGCTTGCCTACAAAAAAACACATCTCGCGTTGGGACGGGATATTCTTCAGCTAAACTGATGACTGGAGAGAAATTCTTCACGAGATTCGACCTATTACGGTCCACAATGTAATGCGTTGTGACAAGGAGGGAAGAAAGACGTACCGCGCACCCCTTTAGATAGCGTCGTGTTTACGAAGGTGACTCAGTCTGGGCAAGAAACTAGAGAACAAAAAGTGGACAAAGAGACGGGAACATGTGGTAACACCACATAGACCAGCTGCGGCCTGACAGCAGTCGAAACGACAAGAATAGGGAACCGGAGAAGTAAAGTAGACAAACAGAAAATAATGAAACAACAACGGTCATAAAGAAATCAGAGACAAGCTAGCCTCATTTGGAAACGATGGTACTGCAAGACGAAAGCTACAGCGAAACGCAAGGAACTCGCAAAATCAGCGATGTCTCCGCCACTTGACTTACGAAAACCAACACGAGCTCGGAAGCCCCCCCAGGGATATAGAGTGTAAAACATCTCCATGTTTTACGTCAAGGAGGAGGTTACTGCGATATACTAAACCGAGCATATACTAAACACCGACCGTGCGCCCCGCGCCGCAATGCACTTTGACCGGGCCCGCAGCCCATAAAACGGCGCGGAGGAGGACGAAGCTAAGGCGACACGCTGGGGCGTGATTGATCGCTGCTTGTTGATGACGGTACTCTGTTAAGTGACGCCCTGACTCACAAGTGAAGGCTGACACGTATACGCACGCACGCACGCACGCACGCACGCACGCACGCACGCACTCACTCACTCACTCACTCACTCACTCACTCACTCACTCACTCACTCACTCACTCACTCACTCACTCACTCACTCACTCACTCACTCACTCACTCACTCACTCACTCACTCACTCACTCACTCACTCACTCACTCACTCACTCACTCACTCACTCACTCACTCACTCACTCACTCACTCACTCACTCACTCACTCACTCACTCACTCACTCACTCACTCACTCACTCACTCACTCACTCACTCACTCACTCACTCACTCACTCACTCACTCACTCACTCACTCACTCACTCACTCACTCACTCACTCACTCACTCACTCACTCACTCACTCACTCACTCACTCACTCACTCACTCACTCACTCACTCACTCACTACCCGCCGTGGTTGCTCAGTGGCTATGGTGTTGGGCTGCTGAGCACGAGGTCGCGGGATCGAATCCCGGCCATGGCGGCCGCATTTCGATGGGGGCGAAATGCGAAAACACCCGTGTGCTTAGATTTAGGTGCACGTTAAAGAACCCCAGGTGGTCAAAATTTCCGGAGTCCTCCACTACGGCGTGCCTCATAATCAGAAAGTGGTTTTGGCACGTAAAACCCCAAATATTAAATTAAATCACTCACTCACTCACTCACTCACTCACTCACTCACTCACTCACTCACTCACTCACTCACTCACTCACTCACTCACTCACTCACTCACTCACTCACTCACTCACTCACTCACTCACTCACTCACTCACTCACTCACTCACTCACTCACTCACTCACTCACTCACTCACTCACTCACTCACTCACTCACTCACTCACTCACTCACTCACTCCTTATTCTGCTGTCTATTGTTAATTATCCTATTATCTGTGTCTGTTTCAAAACGTCGTCCCCCTAACGAATTGAACAGGGCTTCTGCAGTATATGTACAGCCTTGGAGTTAGTGGCACATAACAACTCTGGGGGATTGGCTGTCAGCCTTTTCTTTCATCTGTTGTTCGTACTGTTACTTGTATTGAATAATGAACACAAGCTTTTTTTAACCTAAATTTCAAATGCCGTCTATTACGTCTTGGCTCAGCTTCTAAAAAGATTCCTGCTCAGAAGCATTCATACCAAAAGCTTGACGACCCGAGACAATCCGCATCTCTTTGTTTTCTTTTCATTATGAAGGCGTATACGACAACATGCATTCACCACTACTTTATTCTGGATTATTGAAACCGTTACAACGCCCTACAATCGTAGCTTGAGAAATGCCAATATTTTTTTCTGCGAGTTACACTGCTGCGCGCGATTTTTTTCATATTTAAATTTAGGGAATATTTTCCAGCTTTAGAAGCTATAAGCGAAAGTGAAAATGCTATTGCCAGCAACAACTGAAATTTCACTTCTTCCGTTAAGTCTGACAAGTATCAATAAAATCGAAATTATGTGAGAAAACTCTTACGCTGTACATCGACTTGAAAAAAAAATTGGAGTTTTACCCGAGCTAAACCTCTTGTTAGAGAAAGTTAGAGCATAACCCTCTGGTATGGTCCATCGCCAATGCTCTACGGTGCACGCTCGCTTCTTCGTCATCTCATCCACTCTGCCTCCATCCCTTATTTTCTTCGTCACTCACCGACCCACTCAAATGGGTCACTTTCATGAATAAAACCCCTGTAAAGGGTGCACCACCGCTAGTTAGCTCATTGTGCAGTATAGCCATACTTGTAAAAGGAAGAACGCTCTAGTGAGAGGACAAGTTCGTGCAGCATTGTGATGTCGGTATCCGGCTCGGGTGTATCGGCTCACTGCTATTGGGCGACTGTGATGAGTCCGGTCTTTCAGCTGTGATATCCAATGAACATCATCGACGCACTACCAAGTTTTCCGTTTTCTCTGCTGCATTGCCCTTCGCACGGCAACGATTCTTCTAATCGACGATTAGGTCTAATCCTCTATGTTTCGAGCATTAGGGCTACCAATTCAACGGCTTGTAAAACTTTTTTAAATATGTCAGCATTTCAATGCCTACCCAACTCTAAAACCCGCACTTCCGCCCGTCCGTTCATCTGTCACGTAAGAGGGATCGCTATGAAAAAATTAATGTATTAAGTAAAGTTGTCACACACAACAAATTAAATTCAAAATGAGAAACTTTGGCGGTGGTGGTGAATTTCGAACTACGACGCCGCGTTCAGAAGCCGAGTGTCTTACCCATTGGGCTAAACATCCACGCTTGCAGAAGGTGAGCATATCAGAATAAGAATGTGTTGTACCGGTGGCACAAAACAAATGTGAAAGGAGAGCAGTTTCTGTGAAGGCGTTGTTGAAAGATTTGGTTATGGCGGAATAAAAGCCACCTAGGACCTCATGTAGAGTCGACGTGGAACATTGCACGCATTACAAATATTCCAATTTTTCGCAATTTAATCATAAGCACGCCACATCCCCAATGTGTTACGACGGTCGCGGGATGCGCCTTCCGTTGGGGCGTTCTTTCACTCAGTGAAATGCCACTGATCTCTGAAGGCTCATGCGATTCACAGCGCGCACGACAGACAGATAAGCAGTCAATGAGTTGATAAGGATAATAAGGAGTGATGAGGGGTTGTATGGATCTAATCACGGTTGATAATGGTTCGACGCGGATGGATAGGTGCTAAAGAGTGATAAGGGTTTAAATAGCCGGAGCAATTGTGATAAGGTTAATAAGGTTGGCAAAGGTCGGATGATGTCCGATGAGGTTGATAAGGACATTTAAGGGCTGATCAAGAATGGATGGACTGTTATAAGGTTGATACCCACCGGTAAATGTTGATAAGGTTAGGATCATATCCGATAAAGTTGATAAGGGTAGATAAGGGTTGATAAGGGTCCTGTCTAGTCCCATAAGGTTGATAACGACCAATGAGGGTTGATGAGGCTTTATAATGGTCGGATAAAGGTTTTGATATTTATAATGACGCCGGGCTGCGTGTAGATAAGCAAGTAGCACAATATTACGCATACTTAAACTCCGAAAGGAGTTTCTGCGTGAAATGTTCTTTTTTGTTTTCCTTCAGTAAAAAATAAAGACAACGTCAACGAAGAAGCATGGATAAGCAGTTTGCATTTTACTTACGTATAGAAAAAGAGCGCTAAACTTCCTACTCAAATATTTTCAGTCATCAGAAATACGCACACGTGCCACTGAGCACGCAGAGCCCTCAAGAGATTTGTGTAACGCACGCTAGCTGTGCACTGCGGAACAACCAAATGTATTTCTGTCCATAGTCTGTTGATTGAGGCTAGTGCTCATGCACGCATCCTTTCCATGTCCACGCAACCACACCTGCGCGTGAACATTGTGCAGAAAGCTGGGCCGTTACAAGTGCCCTGCTTCTCAAATTGGTACGACGCGACAAGGAAAGGAAGAAACTGCCGAGCCGGCCAAAAGATGAAACAGGACGCTGGCCGGCTTTTGACCGGCTTGGCTGTTACTCATTTGATTCTTTATTTATTTATACAGTACTGCCGACTTCCTTTCCTTGTTGCACTGTGCCAATTACGAAATAAAATGCCAACTCTCCCAACCCTCAACGCTAGTGGACTTCATTCCCTGCTTCGTATTTTCTATTTCTGTCTCATTTTTTTCTTTTTGCTCAGCAACGTATTGCTATGTGCTCTATTCGCCTGTTCTA
Source organism: Dermacentor albipictus (assembly GCF_038994185.2). Classification (NCBI taxonomy): domain Eukaryota; kingdom Metazoa; phylum Arthropoda; class Arachnida; order Ixodida; family Ixodidae; genus Dermacentor; species Dermacentor albipictus. The sequence goes on along the minus strand of NC_091825.1, from coordinate 80,860,402 downwards.
GGGAGCGTATATGGGCGTGGTTGTGTGTGTGTGCGTGTGTTCGTGTGTGCGTGCGTCTGTTGTCCGTGCGTGCGTGAGTGCCTGCACACGTTCCGAAGTGAAACGCAGTATAGTCAGTGTTCATGCTTTATGCAAAAGCACTGGATTTTATTTCCCATTACCCTGGGCAACCTTATTCTGCTTCCATGCTTGTGCCCCTGTAGAGAGAGATAGAGGGTCCAAACCCAGTTCCCCGTAACACTCCGAGAACACGAGGCGCATGGATCCGAACGGGGGCGGCCGGATATTGGCGCGGCGTTTCTCACGGCTGCAATTTCCGACATGCGAAGTTCCAAGACGAAGCCTCTACGCGAACTGCGTCTAGACGTTAGTTTTCTTAAGCGTGTGCAACGAAGGAGCTACAACAGTGTGACACGTTAGTAGTTTGGTCATGCCACCTCCTTTCTCACGGTGTTCATAGGAGCCGCGCTTGCAGAGTGCTACCTTATGTCGTCCATGTCTACAAGAAACTAGTTCTTTTCTCTGAGTATATCGTTCCGCAACGTTCAGTCACAGAGAATGTTTCGTCGCTATCGCCGCCACCGACAAGTTGTGCTGTTAGGTCAGCGTTGATGTCGTCAGGTGACCACAAGCGCACCAGGCCGTCCGGTTTGGGAACCCGTGGACGATATTGAATCCCTCTCGAGTTTACAGTGGATTACCGCGTACTACGGCCATGGCAGTAGAATAAATCCGACGCTCAATTCAACGCCCTCGAAGGGATAGAGTAAAAAATTATGGAAATAGAAATGCACTGGGGGGGGGGGGGGGGGTTCTGAGTTTAGGCACGCGTCACAGAATTATAAGCACGTAGATGTCACGTGCGTGCGCTTTATGCAGCACGTCGCGCCTCTCGTGTGCTTTCATTCCATCATCATCGGCAGCATGACTTATTTTTCCCTAAAAGAAACCCCATGAGTCTTACACAAGGGGGGAGGGGGGGTAATAGATCACAATGCGTCCCATTATAAGAATGCCCTCACAAGTTCAAAGGCAATAAAAAGCAGTGCAAAAATATAATATAGTCAAGGAGTCCATGAGTTACATGCATAAGAAAGTCCGAAATAAAAGATGCATTGTATCGTAACTCACCGACCTAAAACGTATCGGCGAAGAAAAAAACAGGTCGCACCGGAAAGAGCCGGCGTGTAAACAACAGTTAGACTATGAAATAGGCTGTAATATATATATATATATATATATATATATATATATATATATATATATATACCCAGGAATTCAGTTCCATTCTTCGATAGCCTTGGTAGAAGTGACTGGTTAAAAGGTTTAGTAGATCCATGAAGTCGATGTGAACTACGGGAAGCGAAAAAAAAAAAAACGGCGTGAAGAACGATTAGGAGGAAGCGAGAGAACACCATGAATATGCGGGAAATTGTAGTATAGTCTGTGGAAAAGAACGATTGATCGTGGGCCCATTGACAGTGATGGAAGACCAAGAAATGATTTGATGTGTCTAATACTAATATTCTTATCATATTTTCAAGTGATAAACCATTAGGCTTGATTCTGAATCGCTTCTAACGTGTCGGTTAAATAACCTTGATGGAGGCTCCAAATGGCGGATACGTACTGAAGCCTTGCGCGAATAAAAGCTTCGTAAGCTGGCGGACGAAGGTAATGTTAGCCGTTATTGCGTTCTCCGTTCCAGCTCAATTCAAATTCATAGTAGCGTGACGCATGACGCAAACGGCTTTGTGACTTTGCAAGCTCGTCATTTCCGACAATGTACTGTGTAAAAAGTTATTAAACAAGCATTATTGAGATTGTACGACGGCAGGATTTGAGCGCAGGACCTCCTGCACGGAAGCCGTATATTGAGACCCATTACGCATGCATTGACAAACGGTGTGAAACGCCCCTATGAATTTATCGCGGGCACGAGACGCCTTGGGACACTTGGCGCGTTTCGATTTGGCCACCTCGACAAGCTCAATCGTTGCAATTAGTAGTGATTGAGCGTTTTCGCCTCGTCTTCTGCACTTCGAATAGTATAGATTGGTCTGAAATTTACGACAATAATATTTATAGCAAAATATACAAAGCCGCAAGAACGTCTGAATCCACAAGCACGAAGAACAGACAAATCCATGTACTCCCATGGTAGGACAACGACTGTAGGGCCAGAGCTCCCTCTAGAATATTGTAGGAAACTCTATGACAACAGTAGCAGCAGAACCCGGAAAGTCCGGAGAAGAGGCCGAGAAAGATTCACTTTAAAAGAAAGTTTCGCTAAGCGTGATGCTCGTATACCCGCGTGCTAATTAATTCACACAAGCCGCTACTAGATGTCACTAGTTGTCCGGTAAATGATATCACTATCACCGTACCCCGAACTCGGAAAACCAAACAGCATCTTTCCTTGCCGACTCCTACAAACCAACGCGACAGTGTTGGCGCGGCGGCTGGATTTTCTTTTTATCCAGCGGCTTTAGCGTGCAGATGTGACGGGCTGAAGCCGGTAAAATGTTTGTGCGAGTAGACCGCATGGGTGACAGGACGTGAGGTCACACCATCATCATCATCATCATCATCATCATCATCATCATCATCATCATCATCATCATCATCATCGTCGTCGACGTCGTTGTCGTCGTCGTCGTCGTCACCACCACCACCACCACCACCATCATCATAACCATCATCATCATCATCATCAACAAAATCATCATCATCATCATCATAAACAACAACAACAACAACCGCAGCAGCAGAAGCAGAAGCAGCAGCTCATTTTATGCCCACTTCAGGATGAAGGCCTCTCTCTGCGATCTCCAATTACCCCTCTCCTGCGCCAACCGATTCCAACTAGCGCCTGCGAATTTCTTAATTTCATCATCCCACCTAGTCTTCTGCCGTCCTCGACTTCGCTTCCCTTCTCTTGGCACCCATTCTGTAACCCTATGGTCCGCCGGTTATCTAACTTACGCATTACATTATGTGCCCAGCTCCATTTCTTTCTCTTAATGTCAATTAGAATATCGGCTATCCCTGTTTGCTTTCTGATCCACACCGCTCTCTTCCTGCCTCTTAACGTCACGCCCAACATTCTTCGTTCCATCGCTCGTTGCGCCGTCCTTAACTTGTTTTTGAGCTTCTTTTTCAACCTCCAAGTTTCTGCCCTATATGTCAGCACCTGTAGAACACATTGCTTGAACACCTTGCTTTTTAATAATAATGACATGCTTCTAGACAGCATCCGACAATATCTGCCGTATGCGATCCAACCCATGTTTATTCTTCAGCAAATTTCCTTCTCGTGATCAGGGTCCCCTGTGAGTAACTGACCTAGGCAAACGTACTCCTTCACAGACTCTAGAGGCTGACTGGCTATCCTGAATTCTCTTTCCCTTGCCCGGCTATTGACCGTTATCTTTGTCTTCTGCATATTCTTCTTCTACCACACTCTTATGCTCTCTCTGTTAAGGTCTTTAATCATTTGTTGTAACTCCTCCCCAGTGTTGCTGAAAAGGACAATGTCATCTGCAATTCGAAGGTTGCTGAGATATTCGCCGTTGATCCTTACTCCTAAGCCTTCCCAGTTTAAACGCTTGAATACTTCTTCCAATCACGCAATGAATAGCATGGGCGAGATTGTGTCTCTTTGGCTGAATCCTTTCTTTACAGGTATCTTCCTACTTTTCTTGTGGAGAATTAAAGTAGCTGTGGAATCTCTGCAGATACTTTTCAGTGAGATCACGTTCGCAAGCTGACCTGATGGTCACGTGCCTGAAGCGGAGTTTGGATCCGCGGGTCATCAGCCATCAACAATCGCAAACGCGCTTACTGGAGAGAACGGTGTATACTTGCGTCTATTCACATAGCCAATAAATCTCCCAAGTGATTTTGCGTGACAAAGCCTAAACTGGCAAGGGTGAAAATCAAGGTCGCGTGTGTAATCCGCGACGACTCGCAACGCGCATCAGGTTCCACGACAGGTGAACGCGAAACGCACCCCTGGTCTCGGCCAGCACGAAATTTCAAGTAAACCTATTTTATTGGAGCACAACGCTGCTGAGCAAAAGCTTGTAAGCGAATTTCTCGCTTACAAACGAGAAATTCCATCGTACGAGCAATTGGTTTTACCACCGAAATCCGCTTTTTCGAACTGCCCGATTATTCGCCCATTTCAGCGGCATTGTCCATGTCTGAAAAATCGGTTGGCGACTGTAAATGTGTTGTGGTCGGCTGGCAGTGAACGCGTTATTTTGGATAGCAGTCTGAGCGCGATCTGAGACTTCACTAGGTAGCTATGAACATGGCCTCGTGTAAGGCCCGCACCTACACAAAATAAAAAAAAAGGAAAGAAAGATGTGTGGGCCTTACACGAGTAACCACAGTAATTTTGTAGATATTGTGTCACAGTGGCGCATAACAATTCTGCAGGATTGGCCCAACATGGACACGTATCCAGTGCGCACACGCCCAATGTACAGGTTTTATTTCGTGTACAAATGCATGGCTTGGTTCGCAGAAGGTAGTGTGCGCTCGTTAACACTACGTTGTGAGCCAAATTTTCGTGTTATATGAGCAGGAACATCCGGTGGACCATACTCTGCTACACAGGAATGTTTTTGGCGAAGAAGAGAGAGAGAGAGAATAAACTTTTGTTCTCAGCAAGTGCAGCCTGCGCCCTGCACTCTTTGGGGTCTATATTTGCCACGCAACAATAATCGTCATCTGTCTTGCTTGCGTTCCCTTTCTTGAAAACGCTGCGCTCCATACTTTCCTGTCGGCAGTGCTGTGTCATGCTGATAATACGCATGCCGTTCGTTACTGGGAAGTGCCGGGCTCGCAGCGTTAAAGAAAGGCAATGCGGTCATGACAGATGAGGTTTATTGTTGTGTTGCAAGATAGGACTAAAAGGGTGTAAACTTTTTTTAGAGTGTAGGTGGGCAGCCTCTCTATTCCACGTAGCTGCGGGCCATGGCCACATCCCATTCCAATTTGATGAGGTTGCCAAATGCATTTTTTCATTTAAGAGATGTGCGTACTTTAGACATTACTGAGAGCCGACATTAAACGTGCATGTTTTACGTCGTTATTTAATGGTTCATTGCACAGAAAACACGTGGGACCACAGGTTCGAGTCTCCGTTTTTAGTGTTGCCTATTGGATTGTTAGCAGAGTCATAAGCCTGACACGCTCGAGTTTTGAACATACCATACTGTTGAATTGGTAGCGAGCAACAAAATTAGCTAGGCAGTATAATTATGTTCAGCTACCGGAAAAGGCACCTGGTTTCACTGAGAGTAGAGTTTGGATCATCTCATGGAGTGTGCGCCCCGCATTTCGCTGAACCATGCAAAAAGCTGGCGCGAAAATGCATTCGCGTTTCTAAAACTGCAGAGTATGTGTTTGCATTTTTTAGAAAAGTGCGACGAACAGAAATTTACCTGACTGAAATTAATTTTTCATGGTGAAGTGGACCGAGTACATAAGTGAAAGATCGTAGAGTGGTTCCTAGAACACGTTGATGAAAGTACAAGCGAAATAAAATTGATCGACTGACATAGTACAGACAGGTAAAGCATATAGCTAGGGGAATGTACATAGAAGGTGGTGTTCAAAAACTCGTGGTCACATAATATACTGCAGTAAACAAATGAATGCAAACAAACTAAACTGTTCCTCTTGCATCACTCTCTCTCTGTAAGCATAATTGCTGCTAAGGCTGCCGACGTTCAACCCCCACATTTACTGATGGCCATGTCTGCAAGTTTGTTTTCGCTGCATAAGCTTGTATGTGGCCGGTCGTCTCAGCGTCACCGCGTATCAGAACCGGTGAAACTCAGTCATTGGTGCAACGGCCAACAGCCTATAAATTCTTGAATTTATTTTATTAGCCGAATACTTCATTGTTCAGAGGCCACGGTTCTCGGTTGCTGCGCGTCAAGCGATTGGACACGTATGAGTTTGCGTCCCGCGACTTCTCGCGCGCAGTACACGCCCTCGACACAGCGCTTTGATTCCTTGGTGACGTAAGGCATGCTGCAAAGTCTCCCGCGCACGAAGTTCTCCAAACTTCCGGTCGCAGCGCAGCTCAGACGACCAAATTTACCGCGGCGCCTTGCAATCACCAGCGGGGCTTCGAGTTGATATCGTTGGAGACCCGAAACCGATAAGTGCTGCGTGGCTATACTGACCGTCGTCTTGCGCTGTCTGCGCAGCCCGTCACGCTCATCACCGATTCTCACATGTGCGTGGCATCCGCACATTCCGTGGTTTATTCCCGCATTTGTTGTATGAATAAACATGTCCTAAACAAGCAAAGAATACTTTATGCAAGGAGTACATTCGAAGACAGCTTCGTTTGTGCGGAAATAACCGCCTTCTAAGCCGAGCCGCATTCGAGGCAGTTCCTCGCACAGCCACATAAACCGGCAATAGTATCCGTTGGCCAACTCGCATAGACGGTGGCGCCAGATTTCTCCCGAGGCAATATTGTAAGAAGCTTGATGAGGATAGTCCTGCTGAAGACCGAAAAAATAAATAAAGTTAACAAAAGATACTGACAGCACGTGTATTGAGAAAAAGGCCGAGATATGACCTGTGCTGGGCGTCTACGTAACAACCGTGTTGGCAGCGTTTTAAAAGCGAAATGTAATGCAGGATGCACATCGCGCATATGTCGGTTGCCGCGGAAAGTATTTATACGAATGAGTGACGGCTTGACACGATGATTGCACGCCGCGTCAGATGTTATGCCAAGACGCCGGGGGCATTCCGCAAACACGCTTGCGTAAGGCCATATCGCGGTACCAATATCCACCGAGAAATAATCACGCCACGGCCTAGCTGCTTGATGTCCACGTGGCCACAAGAAATGCGGTAGAGGTCCGCGGCTACAGTTGAGCCCTTTTCCGATTCTTGCTGAAAGTGATAACGAGAAAGCGGCCCTAGAGGCTGACAGAATTGGGGCATGCAAGCCAGCGGCCTTCTTGCAAAAACAGCGGTGCCTATTTGCCATCTACGGCAGCAATTTCGAGTGTGTTACAAAATTTATTGCGCACGAGCGTCCATGCTTAAGCCCCTATTTTTGCGAAAACAATCTCGGCTGGAACAATAGTCTAACAGCAGAAATTCAGGATCTTGTGGCGGTATTTTCTGGAGCTATACCTGGCATGTAGTTCTTTCTTTATATTCTGGAGACCTATTGTTCTCTGCGTCGATGGCCCATGCGACATTCTACATGTTTAGAGAAAAATATAAAACGCGTAGTCTTTAGCTTAGGATGACGTGCAAACCACAGTGAAAGAAAATCAACAATAAAACGATCTACTTGCGGCTCTGAGTGCCCGTAGATTACGGCTAAAGATCGAGTTTTCGTTGACATGTTTACATTTCAAGGTCTGTCTAATTGTCATTTTAAGAAATGGAAATGTCACTCGAAGAAACACGAAGGTCGACAGCAGATGTCGCAGCAAAGGAGATCGAAATGGCCATAGACCATAGAAGAACTCAACAATAGAATATCACCAGATTCCAACGGCTATTTCAGCATTATTTTATAAAGAACTCAGCCCGCAAATAGGCGTCATGTTAAAATCGTGTCGCACCAATTGTATTTTCTGCCTTCACCATTTAGAATGACGTATACGGTTTCGATCCCCTAAAAACAATAAATTTCACATGGTACAAGCCAACTGCGCTGACAAATGTCTGCGATAAAATGTTAATGGATATATTGGTGAGGATGTTACCGAGGCGTTATTCGTGCGCTATATGGCTCTGCGCTAGCTCGATGGTTATGGCATTGCGCTGCAGAGGTCGCGGGCTCGATCCCTGCGCTAGCGGGGCCGCATTTTGGTGGGTGTGAGCGGTCGTGTACATAAATTTAGGTGCGGGTCAAAGAACCCCTGGTGGTCAACATTGATACGAAGTCCCCCCCTCCCCACTACGGCAGGCTTCATGACTATGCCATCATTTTGGCACATATAAGCCCACAACTTATTTGAATTGTTACTTTTTTTCCCTATCCTTTCCGCAAATCTTTTGTTTCTCCTTTCGAGTTCCCCGTCCGTTCCACTCGGCCCGCTTGCCATCGCGGCTGTCTCCAGCAAGCTGCTCCGACGACCCATCGATCCTGAGCGCATGCGCATACGTGCTCGAACAGCAACGCGATGGTGGTCTTCGTCTGCCTCCGTCGTCCCGACCGCGTTTCCACTACGCTGGTGTATCTGCAGTTCCTCAAAGGAATATTGGCCACTCGGTGCACCGATCGTCCCCCCCCCCCCCCCCCCCCCCCCACCACCACCACCACCACCACCAAACACGCAGGCTCTGTTGGTCCACGCGTAGGCGACGAGGCACGTCCGCGGCGGGAGGCCAAGGCATGCAGCGTATCCTCCGCTCTCCCTAATTGCGTGGCCGTTTAACGGGCGCGCTCCTTCCCGTTTCGGGATGACGAGTTGCACGCGAGACTGGCGCTCGGCGGCGCTGCCCACTTGCGAAGCAGCGTTCCTCCGCAGCGGTGGTGATTAAACAGCCACCCCCGTCCTTGTCGGGCGGGAAAACCCGAGATCGTTTCTCTTTGTATCACGCGCGCGCTCTGTTTTCAGTCGAGCCAAGTGTACGCGTAACGCGCGGAGTTCCTGTTTTTAGTTTCTCCCTATTTTTTTTAGGGAAAACCGCACATTTGTGGTCTTACGGAGTGACGGGGGCTAAGTGGCTGCCCGTGGCTGGCCTGCGAACGCATTACGAACTAAAATGGCTTCAAATAGATCCCAGCTCACTAATGGAGTTAGCTTAGGTTCTCCGGAAATTACGCGCGTCATGGCTGACATTACTCCGATTAATACTTAGCGTGCGACGCTGTGGAAGCTACGGCAAGAAGTTCGGTCATCAAAACGTATCACTCCGCGCGTGTCGTGGTCGAGTCTAGTGGTCACACATGCTCGCGCGAACCTGCGCGTCAGGCTGCCGCAACAGGCTGCTAAATGAAAAAGATGAGGAAACAACAACGAAAAGAAAGATTATCTAAGAAAATGTACCGTATAAAACTGTTTGTTCATTTTTAATGAGCGAGACGTTTTCTATTTGCTATTGAGCCTAGATAAAGAACATTTTCACATGATTTATGAAAAAAAAGACAAATTATTTCTTGTTGCGAACGCAGCTATTGCAAAAAGTCTTGATAGCCTCAACAGGGCTGCACACTATGCATGAAAGGAAACGCCAAACAGCTAACGTCAATGTTGAACGCAGGAATATAAACCAATGCTGTTCGCTACCCTGTGCTGGTGGAAGAGCACATGGAAAAGTAAAGAGAGAGAGAGAGAGGAGAGGAAGAGGAGAGACTTACTGGAATACGTCGTCAATCACGTGACTGGCGGATTCGTACGACATACAGTCGAGAAACCGACACCACAAGCGGACTATGGATTATATGTTGACCGAGTCTCTATCTGTATGTAAGTGTATATTGATCTCTCTCCTACCAGGCTGTCCTCTGTGAGATTTTTCTTCTTATTCCTGCCACCTACAGTGACACCTCCTCTGCTGGCCGCCGTTCAGGCGTAGACAGCCAAAACTAGACTATTACAGTGCGGTCTGCAGCAATTTTCCTCTCAACCTTTGTCCTTTAAAAAAATCAGGTAAACGACAATCCGTTTAATAATTTAGTGGCCTGCACGCGCATTGTTTCATCTAGTCCCCTTGTTTATCCTTTGGCAGTTTGGCACGTGAAGTCTTCGCATTGCGTTTGTGCCGGAACTTGTGTAATCTTAGCCCCAATATAAGCTACAAGAAGATGCACAAGCGTAACGATTTCCTGAGTCTCTTTGCGAAGGTAGATAGCTGTCCCTCCCGCTAACACCACTGTCCTCCTATTCATCCTCCTGCTAGCGCCAAAGAAGCGCGGGGGGGGGGGGGGGGGGGGGGAATCTGATGAATAGAGAGATACAAAAGAAAGATACGCGATTGAACCAGGACGGTAAATTCGCTTTGCTGCCTTATATTCGGGGACGAGGGACAGGGAGGTACAAGGACGAGAGGAAACTAGAGGACGAGAAGAGCCAGAAAAGAGACATAACAATATTTACTTAAGCCACCATGTCCAGTCCTCTGTAACAGCACTAGTGCAATGTAGTGGGTTCACCTGTGTTATAACACACTGCGGGCAGTATTAGAGAAAGAAAAGACGAAAATAAAAGAATCAGCAGCTACGGGAAAGGATTGATAGATTATGATGATGGTGATAACAATAATAATGATGATGATGATATGAGGAGGAGGTGCGTATACACAAGTTCACATGGAGGACATAAACAAAATAGGAGACACACTGACGTCACGTTTAGCTGGAAAGGCAGCCATGTTGGTGGGGCCATTTCCCTTTTCGCCTCCAATCAGCTCGCCGGTGCACATAGGCGCGAGCTTGAACTTGCATTGCCACGAGGAGCCGGAAGTGTATGCTGCCGACCCGCGTCAGAACAAAGCCTACGAAACTTCTATAACAGTTTTAGTGAAGCAGACTCTCTCTTATGCTATTTCGTAGCGCCTTGAAGATGGGGAAGACTGACGCCACGATTACCTGAGTGTCTGTCGCTGGCTGACACTCACACTCATAGACCCTAAACACAACTTGCAAGCTTACAGACCACGCTCCAAATTCAGCTTGTCTCGCAAAGAGAACGAGCTGCGAGTGAGACACGAGCTGGAAAATCTTGTCCACTTTTCAGAGACTGAAAGCAGCAACGGGAGCTTCACGAGCGTGGTTGCTATGACAACGTTGACGTTTAGGGCACCAGTGCTCCTTTGCAAAAAACAGCACGTGACTACCGCCACACTTTCGCCAACACGTCCGTGCTGGTTGGGCCTCTCCTATGCATTACTACCTCCATACAAGTTCACATCGTTGTGGCATCTCTAAAGCCATGCGTCCTGTCAGTGGCTTGCAGAAAGGCTATAGAGGCACTTGTAATCAAGGCTGCGCTGTTTGGCGTTAGGCCAACGACCCAAAAGAACTCGCCTGATAGCGGCCTCTTGTCGACGTTTCCAATCAAAGAGTCAAGTTCCTGTAGTTCTTGCGCTTAGCGGGACAAAGCCAGAACCTGTTATCGAGTGTTTGTGGCACCTGACAGTATTCACAATTGGGGCGTGTATCACTGCAACCTATCAGAGGTCTATAACGTTTGGCGAATGCGACACCAAGGCGAATCCGGTGCATCATGCTTGTTTGGCTTATTATGAGCTTGTGAGATATAGAATTTCATTTCTGGGTCCCATTTATGCACTCGCTTGTGTCGTCGACCTGGTTGGGTACAGGTACAGTACAGGTACAGCTCCAACGTAGAGCTGTGTATTGCGTAACGAAGTAGAGCGCTTGTATCTGTTCGTGAGAACACGATGTGTATGCTTCAGAAGCATTATTTAAAGCAGCTTTTGCTTCAGCGCCTGCCTGTTTATTCCCTATCACGCCGCAGTGTGCAGGTATCCACTGAAAGGTGACATTGCGGCCAATTCTCTGTAATGGCCAATAGGCTCTGTAATTTCTAGAGCTGTTGAATAATACTGAACCCGTCTGAGAACGCAGTCAATGGTTTGAAGAGCTGACTTCAAATCGCAGAATATCATCTGTGCGTGAGGTGGCTCCTTGGAAAGACCTCCAAGTGCCGCCCGGAATCTCAGTGCCTCGCAAGTTCTGCGGCAGTTGATGTAGACCTACGGTTTAGTTTAAACCGCCAAGCAATGATGTTATGCGGGACGATGAATGCTGCAGTGGATGCATAGGATGTGACAGACCCTTTCCTAAATCTCCCTAGTCTACATAAATCTGAGACAGGGTAAGTTGCTTGAGGCCAATGCTTGCAACGGATGACTTTTTTGTAATTCCAGGTATCTGCACCCTCATGAAAGGTTTAGGTACGCCCAACGCAGGTGTTTCGAAATACAGAAGGGAGAAAATCTTGACGTTAAAATATTTTGATGGCACGATAACGTCCTTGAAAAGCTGCAACCTGGGTGTGTGGCAGGGCATGATGACAGAGGATGGTGTCTGTGTCGGCTGAACACGCGTAGGTACACTAGAGGAGGCTTGCAGGGCAAGTATAGACCAATAGGACAAGGGCGAGCTTCCGCCATTGTTCCATTTGTTGACATGCATGCTGACGGGCCAGACATGCGCGCAATGCTTGAGCTTGAATGCTCTGTGTGCTGACAGCTAAGTCCCGTGCTTAAGAGCACCGGCATGCTGTAACTTGTATACTCTACGAATCGTGCATGCTTGGTACAATTGGAGTAATGAAGACTTCGAAGGGCCCCATCTTGTCCCTGCAGCTACGCGAAGGACGTGAACGAAACTCTTCAGCTGTGACTTCAGTGCGGCGACGCGTATTGTCCAAGATAGTCCCCAGTCTTTGAACACGCCAATGAATCTGTGGCGTATTACTGCAGGGATAGCTCTTCTGTTAACGATTATGGAATACTTGGTCATTTGTTTCCACGTGAATGCAATCACAGAACATTTTTCTGTGTAGAGCTGGAGTCCCTGGCGCTGCAGATGCTTAGCTCTGATCGCCACTGCGCGTTAAAGCCCAGCACGCATATGGGAAAGGGTGGCTCCAGATGCCCATGTGCATACGTCGTTCGCATATGCGCCAATCTTCACCGTGTTAGCAAGTACAAATGCAAAACCAATCAGTGTAACATTGAAGAGAGTTGGACTGAGAACGCCCTCTAGTGGAAGACCTAGGTGGATAGTGTACTGGCCGGTATCGCCATCACTTGCCGACATTTATATGCGGTGTGGCCACTGATATAGCTAAAAATTAATTCGTATAGTCGTTCACCGACGTCGAAATCTTTAAGGGCATCAATGATTGCATCATGGAGTACATTGTCGTATATGCACCCTTAATATCCAGGAAAACACCTCTAACTAACCGGCGGTGACTTTTTTCCTGTTCAACAGTTGAGACCAAGTCGACAACACCGTCAATAGATGAACGGCCTCTTCTGAATCCATCAATCAAATCAGAAAAGCAAATATTGCTATCTAGGAACCACTCCATCCTTCACAAGACTATTTTTTACATTACGTTTCCGGCGAAACTGGCTAAGGCGATCGGCCTGTAGGAGGAAAGCTCTCTAGGACACTTCGCCAGTTTAAGCAACGCTACAATTCGACTGTATTTACAGCTATCTGAAACATTTCTTGAGTGCCATGCGGTATTATAAAAAAGATAAAGAAATACGTGGTGCTCCTGTGTGAAGATGGCAGAGTGCAGCGTACATGATTACATCAGGTCATGGTGCCGATGAGCGTCGCTAAAAACAATTGCAGCGTCCAGCTCTTGCATCGTAAAAGGCACTTCGAGTCGCTAATCAGTTGACGGGGGCGTGATTGTGACAAGAGATGAAGTCGCTGCATTAGACATGTCCACAATAAGTTTACAGTAGTCCTCTGTTACCTCCTAGTCGCTCCAGCGTTGATGTAGAGCAACGGCACGGAATGGATGTCTTTGTTGTGGAGTTACCTGTAGTCTTCGTATGGCCAGCCAGATGTTAGAGGTTGTCTTGGGTGCCGAGGTCCATACAATGTCCTCCAACGCAGTCTGCAAAGCTTGCCGAAATGTCGAAGAACATGTCGTTGAAGTCAGCGACTGTTCGAAAGGTCTGACGGTGAATGTTCTGTGTGACCGTTCCGCGCGGTGACGGATTGCACGAAGGGCCTCATATTGCTTGTCGACCACTTATTTAGGCTTAGATGCGTTACTCCTCTGATTCTGTCCCGCAGGCTAGAAGCAAAGATATCCTCTATTTCGGATGGAGATCTCATGCGCTGACAGCTGCTATCGACAGGCGTGTTAAATAAAATCTAGTTTATTCAACGGATGCTGCCTGAGGCCGAGCAGAAGAACCAGTTAAACTAAGCGTACATTGGGAGGTGGTCATTGCCATGATTATCTACATATGTTAACCAGCATGCTGAAGACAGAAGGCTCCTTTATACAAACATTAAGTCAAGATAGCTACTGTAGGACATGCCAAGAATTATTGTGGGGGACCCGTCATTGAGCGCATTTTGTCCCTGACTATACATAAAGTCTGCCACGTGTTTGCCCGGAGAATTCATCGCAGCGCTACCCCCCAGGGGATGGTGTGTGTTAAAGTCACTAGTGACAATATGCGGGCCTTGAGATGATTGCAGCACAGACATCAGGTGCGAGAAATCGATCCTCGCTCTTGGATGAGTGTATCCTCCAATCACAGAGAACGTGCGCCACTTGTGTTTTATGGTAAGAGATACATAATCATTAATAAAATGCGATGAGACGTAATGCCCAAGTATAACAGATCGTGACGTATACAAGCCAATACTTCTCTTGTGGTTTGGTGGTTACGAGACCATATACCAGCATGCTGAAGACAGAAGGCTCCTTTATACAAGCATTAAGTCAAGATAGCTACTGTAGGACATGCCAAGAATTATTGTGGGGGACCCGTCATTGAGCGCATTTTGTCCCTGACTATACATAAAGTCTGCCACGTGTTTGCCCGGAGAATTCATCGCAGCGCTACCCCCCAGGGGATGGTGTGTGTTAAAGTCACTAGTGACAATATGCGGGCCTTGAGATGATTGCAGCACAGAGATCAGGTGCGAGAAATCGATCCTCGCTCTTGGATGAGTGTATCCTCCAATCACAGAGAACGTGCGCCACTTGTGTTTTATGGTAAGAGATACATAATCATTAGTAGAATGCGATGAGACGTAATGCCCAAGTATAACAGATCGCGACGTATACAAGCTAATACTTCTCTTGTGGTTTGGTCGTTACGAGACCATATCTGGACATGTCCAGAAATACATCAAGAAGCATCCACATTAGGCTCCCAGATAACAATAATTGGAAAGTTGTAATTAGGTACCCGCTGTCGGAAAGTAGACAAACGACCACGCACACCGCGAGCATTCCGTTGCATAACAAGCGATTAACCAATCCTTCAAACATCATCACCATACTCGCTTAGTGAAGAATCGCTAGAAACGGTTCCAACACTTAAAATAGCTGCATGGCAGCCTTAGAAACCATGGTACTAAGGCCGGAAAGAATCCTACGCATTGAGCCCACCAACTCTTTCTGCATACTCTTGACGTTAATATCATCCGTCTTTTGATTTTCTGCATTACGTGTAGCAGTGGCACACAAGGGCGTTTCCGCAGGCCTTGACGGCAACGAGGGTCACCGAGCCTCCCATGTGTTCAGGCCCGATGACGAGTCGCCTTGCACTTCCGTAGAGTGTAAAGGCTTCGAGGCACATGTTTCTTCATTCCTGGTAGGCAGAAGCAGACGAGGAAGTGGTGGAGGCTGGACTGGAGCCGTCGATCCTTCTACGCGAAGAGCGCTGCTGTCCCATTGGCGTCGGTGTCGTGAACGGCGTCGGCGGCGGCGTATAGACCTTGCCACTTCCCGGTGTGTGGAATGGTTTCTAACCATCTTCTTCAGAATGCCGATTTCATTCCTGATCTTTGGAAATTCTTTAGACGTTGTGTCGTGCGTAGAGCAAAATTTAGACATTTTGCAGCAGTGTTGCAATTGCTGTCTCCATGAGGTCCTCCACATACTGTACCATTGCAAACTGCATTTACATGCCTAAGTTTCATACATTTATGACACTGGAGAAGAATCGGCACGTAAGGAAGTACCTGAAGCTTCACATATGCAACCTCGACGTGCGCGAGCAAAGTTTTCAACTGAAACACTAATTTCACAGATCGCGACCGTCAAAAGAAGTGAAAGCTGTGCATAGGAGACGACGACAGTAGTTTGGCGAGGTAAGTGTTTGTGACGCCTGTCGCCACTTCCTTGGGTGACGTGGAGAATGTACGAACAGGGATGCCTCCCAATGGAATGATTGTTTTCGGTGTTTCCAGCATGGTCTATGTATTGAATTGCACGGGACGTATTCTTTCGATCATTTATACGTATTTCAACAACTTTAGCAGGGGCATTCCGTTTGAAATATTCGGACCGGCACTGCCTATTCAATGAGTTGAAGTCTGTTGTCGTTGTTGGTACGTATGCGATAGTGTATGACTGGTTGCTACTGGCCTCTATTAGGGCCGGGCAATTGGCTGGTGATGTCCTTTTTATCTTGTTCTTCATACGACGGCTTGGCACCAAGGTAAAATCATTGTTCGAGCCCACAGCTTTTGTGGAGGAGACGTCAGATGTCTCAATCGGAACCACGCTGCGGCCGAAGCGGTCACTCACGTCGGAGGTATAACGACATAAAAAACACAGAGAGCTCGAAGCTGAAGCTGTTTTCTACGATCACTTCTTCGTTTTCCCCTTCTTTCTTTCTATGATTACTCCCATTGCACTTCGCCAATGCTGAGTAGTGTGTCAGAACTTAATTGAGGCCGACTTCTCAGCTTTTATATCATAACAAATGTACCTCACTTTCTTGTTTGAGCATACATGGGCAGCTGATAGATAGATAGATAGATAGATAGATAGATAGATAGATAGATAGATAGATAGATAGATAGATAGATAGATAGATAGATAGATAGATAGATAGATAGATAGATAGATAGATAGATAGATAGATAGATAGATAGATAGATAGATAGATAGATAGATAGATAGATAGATAGATAGATAGCTGTCACGAAGCGCATTCCTCTGGCCAGTAATTTTGCGGCTCGTAGGCTTCAGGTCTTGCCCTGTCTTGACAACTAGCCTTTCACAGACTTTTGGACAAGTGATTTGACACAATTATTGCGGCCATAGCGCTGAGGTGGCACTGACAAGGTAGAACAGCAAGGACGAGCGCTATCCCTTTTACCTTAATTATATGACTTACATTTACCATTTAATTATGTATATTTACATTTTACATTTACATTTATCATTTTACCTTAACAACTCTACCTTAGCATATTAGCTTGACCTTTGCTTCGACTGCGAATCTGTTGTTCGGGTAGTTCAGGGCTTACTTCAGTTCTTGTGCGCATGGATACCTCATTACGGGCCTTAGATAGGCGTACTCTTAATGTGATTCGCTTTCACCCCTGTCCATATTGGTTGCTGATTTGCTAGTTTACTTATAGAGGAGGAATATGACTTCGAGTATTTTGTAGCTCTGGAAAACTTTTGTAACTTCTGTAACATTACACTGCCTGCCCAGCTTCATTTCTTTCTTTTAATATCATCTAGAATATAGGCTATCCCTGTTTGCTTTCTTATCCATAACGCTACCTTCCTATCTTTTGACAGGAAGATTCTTGTCTAAGATCTTTCGTTCCATCGCTTTGGTGCTGTCAACTTGTTCTAGAGCTTCTTAGTTAAGGTCCAAGTTCCCGCTCCATATGTTAGCATCGGTAGAATGCGATGATTGTATACTTTTTAACGACAGTGGTAAGCTTCCAATCAGGATTTGGTAATGCCTGCCGTATGCACTGCAACCCATTCTTATTCTTGTGCAAGTTTGCTTCTCTTGATAAGAGTCTCCTGTGAGTAATTGGCCTAGATAAACGTAATTCTGCACATACTCTGGAAAATGACTGGCGATCATGAATACTTCCCAGAAAACGTTTTCTTTCCTGCAAAGGAGGTTTGCAGAAAACGACCCAAGTTGAGCACAAGGCACAAGATAGACGACGCAACAGTCTATGCTGAGCAAAACCAGGCTCCATCTCCGGGTTCTTGCGCTTCGTCGTCGATGCGGTTTTAGAGCGTGCATCTTCTTTCCTGCACTTAATACATATGAGGTGGACACGGTGGTTATTCAACACTGTGTTTCGCGGGTTTGTAAACGTAAATGCGCATAACATTACACACAAATTCAATAATACGCAATTAAAAAAGAAGCGTTATGACGCCTGAAAATTTAGTAAAAAATAAAACAATACATTGCGGCCAAAGGAGAAATCAGTCGCCTTTCGGGAACCAGCAGTCGCTTCATTCACACGCGAAACTTGTGTGCCTTTGGTGCGTAATATATTTTTTTTACCGGGTTGTCGGGCGAAATATTTTCTTACTACACTGATTTATATCATTATAAGTGCTCTGAGAAATATGACGAAGGCTAATAGTTGCGTCACATGTGTCGTAGGCGAATCCTGCCTGCACGCCCCAGTCGCCACTGCTATATATTTCATTTCCCTTCCTCCATTGTGACACTTCCATAGCTCACGTTACGTCACAGCACATGTTACGCCATATCCTTGCCAGAGAGAGGTTATTCACTTCAGACTGTCTCTAGCTACACGCATCCACCCTCCCCTCCCCAACGCTTTCGTATAAAATAAGAAAGATGAATCGACGTATACGTTTCGTCGATGGAGTTTAGGCCAGAAACGCGAGGGGAAGAAATATGCACAGCGCGTGCAAACCAAATCCCCTCTTTTCGGACTCCCTGTAGCTGTCTTGCTAGAGTGACACTGTGGCCCCCTGGCAGCGCGTTGGCGGCGAATCGGGTTCCATTCGAAAAATCGCCTCACTCTCAAGCACGGAGCGCTGACTTATCGGCAGGCGCAGTTTCTTTTCTCTTTACTCGCTCGATGTCTAGCCTATTGTTCTTGATTTTTTTTTCTCAGAACGTTGCTAGAGTCGCGAAGGTCGAAATTGAAAACGCCTTCCCTCCGTTCACCCTATCCCCAACTCCGTCGTCTTCAAGCACGCGTGGTGTCGCCAAACCGAAAAAAGCAGAAAGAAACAGGGAAATATCTGCGTTGAGGCAACCGTATAGCCTCCTGCAGTTCGTTGTCTCGTGACGATCGTCCCTCGTTTTTTTTTCTTCTTTTGTCCCATTCCCTGTAACACTCTAAGGCTTTGTTCTACCGCTTACTTTATTTCACGGCACAGGCACCATCTGCACCGAGCCAAGACGCCCACAAGGCCGCGACTTATATGTGTCGCGCATATATCTGCTACCCTTTCTTTCCAAGCCACGACGCATGGAGTCGGGAATTGGGTATCGCGCTGTGAGTAGAAACGCAGTTCGAAAAAGTGAGCGCATGAGCACGTAGACTCACACACGCACAGATGCGCGTGAAAAGATGTCTCAACACTCACGTGCACATTTTAGCTGTAGCTTCCCGTCGTGCACTGCACATTGCGCATGAAATAGAGAGCTTTGAAGCAAAGTGCCCGTCATTGCGTGCATATGCTTGCGGATATCTTTATTTATTTATTTATTTATTTAGATATGCTTGTTTCGACGTGTCGTTTTTGCGTATTCATCAGACAGCTAAAGGTTGTGAGAAAGATGGCAGCGAATGTTGCCGATATTTTAAATATCAATAAATAAATCCCAATATCATCCACATGCACGCGCCCACACACGCGCGCAGAGAGAGAGAGAGAGAGAGAGAGAGAAAGCAGTGGTGTCGCCTTCCTCAACAGAAACGCCTAGACTCAGTGTTGTCTTTTTTCTGCTTTGGCAATTCTATACCGGCAGTGACATTGACTGGCTTGTCGTTCAGAATACGTCGGCAGGTCAGGCGACATATCATCGCCCACGAGGTTTCTCTTCCCGACGGCATCCAACTGTGTTTTCCAAGAATTTAAAAGCAGAGGAAATGGCTCGCGTCGTTAATGGGCAGTTTCATTTAGGCACATTTCTCCATTCACTCCTTGCGTTTCTCAATCATTTGCGAGCCCCATTCACTCTTTGTACGCACGTGAGAGTATTCGCAGACGCGTTCAACGTTCCAATGAAAACTCGACAGGTCACGAAACAACGGCCTTTCGTTGAAAGCTGTAGCTTTTTTTTTTGTCTTTTTGCAGCCGCTTATCGCTTGCTTTCGTCATTGCGACAGCGCAAACTGCCGGGCCCTATGTGTGTGTGTGTATGTATATATATATATATATATATATATATATATAGGTGGTGTCTGTCTCCCTTGTGGCACGTCCCACAGCCCAGAGCCAATCAGAACTTTAGCAGCAGACGGTGGACACTTGCAAAACATCCCGCCCCCCCACTTTTTTTTTTAATGTTTGCTGTTGCGACGTTGACATGGTAATTGCCTCGTTGGCTCCGTATATTTTTTACAGCGAAACTGTTAATGCAATTAGAATGAACCTTGAGCGTGCAGATAAAACTTTCGCAAAATGTGTGGATACAGGAAGGGACTTCGCCTTAATGCAACACGACCAAAGTCAGGGCCCGTATTGGGAAAAAGCTCCTGCGCCTATAATTGTTCTTAAGGGCAAATTTGAGCTACTCGTGATAACGGACGCATTATTAGTGGAGGTGGCCGGCCAATGGCAACGGTCGCGTACGAAACGAAAGCTTCGCGCATTCAACCCCAGATTCGAGCGATATCTTTCAGACGTATGGAAAATTGTGTATTATATGCGGGCGAGATTTTTAAAGTCTTGGTAAGCTGGAGTCGCGTGGAATTCTCACATTACCACTGTAGTTGCAAATAACACCCACCGAGATGCCGGAAAAAAATTTTTTGTAGATGATTTTGATATTTAGGCCATATTGTAATGAATGTACGTTATATAACGGTGAGTCACTTCTGTAATGCATGAAGGACAAGTTACAAAGTTGTGCTTAAGGTAGGGTTGGAGAGAAAGAAAACATTACCGATACGCTTGGTCGGGCGTTAAGTGTTCAGGGCAACCCTGCTGTGTCTTGCCAGAGCTTGCTGGTTACAGCTCCAGTAATGGTGGTGGTGGAGTGAGCGTTTTGATATAGGGACACATGTGGGGGATCGGTTGAGGTTTTGGTTGACATGGAGGCAGTCCCAAAAGGCGTGACGATTGTCCAGCTAGCCACCGCAGTGCTTGCACAGGGGGCGTCCTCTGTTACAGTGCATGCAGTGTAGATAGTTTTCACGCGAGGCGCGAGTTGATTTGGGTGGTGCGTCAGGAAGTGCTGTCTTGGCGAGAGGGGAATGGGTGGGAATGTGCAGCGATTGAGCCGCAACGATTTCAGGGTTATAATTTGTTTTTCTTGCTCCCTAACTTGGCTGCGTTGGAGCTTAGGGTCGAAGACATGGGGGCCAGACAAAAGAAAGACCCGGTGTGGTTTGGCAAGATCAGGGCCTGTGCTTGTGAGTTTTGTGTAGTGTGGCACACAAGCCTCTTTCCACGGTAGCCTCTCTCTCTCCCTCGTTCAAAATACCGCTGTACTGTCGAAAAGGCGCAGGACACCGCGTACAAGGTTAAGTGCACAGAGTGACCCGCGTATTATATTGGCAAGTCTAATTGGTCAACACAAGAATAACCTGAGTCACCTAAATAGGGAACGCATGGATCGCAGAACAGCGCCAGCTTTTTGACCAACCAGATTAGCGCTGACGGCGCCGTCACCTTGGAGAGAGAAAACAGCCTGCGGCGGTGGCGGCGGCTCTTTTTGGAATACTGGCCTATCTAAAAAACGCCGGCTATCATGAATAGTTCATGAAGAACACTTCCCGTACATTGACCTTGAGGACTGCGAAAAGTGTTCGCGGGCCCGTCAAAGCGGTAAAAAAAAAATTAGAACGCTTATTAGCATATTAGTACGCGCCGCTCCTACTAAGGCCTCAAACGGCAGCTGCAAAAGGGGTCGGTGTTTGAGTTTCCGAGTAATAGAACGATGTTTTGTCGTATGTTCAAATTATAATCCGACGCTATCATGTATGTAAGTTGTGTGTCAGTCGTACTTTACAAATTGTATGACGCATTTTACTTTGAGAAACGCAATTGGTTCAGTAACACCTATGCGCCACGCGGAGGGACTGCGTGGGTCGGGATGCGTGGTTCGGGTTGAATTTTCTCGTACGGACGTCGCCGGTGGTGCCGGCGCCGACGCCGACAATGACGCCGGACTTTCTGCGACACGGGGTCTTTTCAACGCGCTAACGCGTTGAAAAGCTTCACTTTGCTCACAGCGCGAGTTTTCAATTAACGCCGGCTGCTTTTCGTGGTTTCCCTTGGCGGGACACCACCCTGTTATCTGTGCGAGCCCTGCTGAGCTCTTTTATTTCTTTTTTTTCTCTTTTGTCAGGTCCTTTTTACAAATTATCCAGCCTCTGGCCCACGAAATCAATTTTTAGTGGATGTTTTCGAGTTTATGCCACACGGCTCTGAGCCACTGCAATGAAAACGTCGACCTGAGGAGGAACGTCATTCCGTCCTGTCCCATAGTGCACTAATTAACGAGTGTGTCGGAAATTCCAGCACGGAAAAGACTCTTTCCTCGCTTCCTGACTGAGTTAGGAAAGGTGCCTACGCCACCCTCTGGCGTTCGTCACATTTGTATTCTGGTCAAGCCGGCCGATGTGTATGCTTTGCCTCGCTAATGTCATGCACTGCTGTGAAGGCTAAGCGCGGTGCTCTGATGCTATTAGCAGCGCGGTGAAGAAAACGGCGCGTCATTTTCACAAATAACGTCGGCGACTCTTTGAACCACACGCACCCACCGTAGCATGCAAACATACGTTTGTTTATGCCCTCGATGCAAGAGGGTCGTGCCGGAAGTTGGAATCGGTGAGCTGTATACCTGTCAGCATTTTACATACACTCACTCGCTCTTGGTAGCCGAGGTGTCAGTGCGCGCACGCGGGTACCAATGCTTATCGCTGATTGTGGACTTTCAACACCCCTCGGCATTCCTTCCATGCACCTTATTTTGTGAACGACCTTAATTGGAACGCCTTTTGTGTGTGTGTCTCCATGTGTGCGCGTTCGTTTTTTTTTTTGCGTTTTCCTCTCTGTCACCTTTCTAACCCCTATCCCCCATCCCCAGTGTAGGGTCGCAAACCGGAGACTCATATCTGGTTAACCTCCCTGCCTTTCCTCTTCATTCTCTCTCTCTTCAAGGGATATGGCTCGCTCGGTCAACTCTATGCTATAGATGGTAGGTTGACCCAGCGGACCTAACGCTTACACGAACCCAACAAGTCAATGTCGGGCTTACAGGCTGACTAGAGTCGGCTTTGTCGGCTTCATGCATACAAACTCGTTGATTGTTACACTGCGTCTACAGCTTCAGTTGCATTGAATGTGAACGCGCTTGACGACAAATGTTGCAGACGGAGTCACTGCGTTGCGGGAAATGGAATTTTTTTTTCGTTATTTGCAGGCACGCTGCATACATACGCTGCACGAAATTAGCGGTACCGAAAATAATGTGCTACCACCGCTGCATTTAAAAGAACCGCCCTGTACTGCTCGCGAGCTTGAAAGAAGAGAACATAAAACTTCAAAGGCGCTCGACAGATAAGAAGATATGCACGAAAACAAAAACACTTTGACGTCGTGTCTGAAATCAGCGTAAAAAGCTATGCGTGTCTGTCTCTTTGACATAAACCTGTGCAAAACTGGCTGTAGGTCGGACACCGGCTTCTTGAGTTCTCCGATTTAATTTCGAAGCGGGGAAGCGGTCGGAACGAAACAAAGGACGTGGAAACGTTATTGTAGAGAGCTAAAAATGAAAAAAAGAAAGGTACTGTCTAACATTGTCTCCGTCAAATTTTGATTAAATTGCACGTCAACTTCCCGTCCGTTTACGCTGGACCGCTGGCGGTCAGGCAACGTTGTGGAATAACCAGAAAGGGACCGCGCACTCTCCAATTTCGTCATCAGGAAACCTGCTTGAACCGCCGTTACCGCTTTGTAATTCCATCTGGCCACTGTTGAAAAGTCTCGCTTACGTCTGGCGGTGGATACATGCGTAATATATGTAGAAATACTTTGTGTATTTGGGGCAGAACACGAACTAGAGCTCCGAAATGGACACCCGTATTTGGGCAAGTTGAGCCTGTGCAGATTACCAACTGCGGCTGTACTTAAATCCTCGCTAAAGGGGCCTTTTTTCTCTGTCCATCCCGTTACGTCGTATGGCCTGCGCCGTGGTCTTCCTCGCTATGCAGCTACGAAGAAAAAGAAGAAGAAGAAATCTTTATGATGTCTTCTAATATGGATCTCCACTGCAGCATTGAGGAAGCGGGTGCTGGAGCCAGACGAGGTGACCACTGACGTCTTTCAGTGAACAATGTTTGGCTAAGCGAAGATGGCAGAAACAGTGACGTAGACAAAAAACACGTTCCCGCCCTCCCCCCCTAGTCCCTAAATGCCTGTATTAGTATGCCACCTTCTCAGCCGCCTTGCCTTCCTCCCCCTCAAAAAAATAGAAAATAAAAGAAAATCGCTGTTTCGACCGAAAGGTGTATCATTGATTGCGATAGCAAATTAGCAGACAACTACGCGAAGTAAGGATAGCAGTTTTATCGATCGCTAAACTCGTAAACATTCGCTTACTAACTAAATTAGTTGGTAAGCTTAGTTAGTTACTTCTTATTAAGTGTGAATGCGAAAACATTAATGTCCAGCTGAATGCCGCTGAGCGGTCATTCGAGTTATGAACTGCTCGCGCGCAAGCGAGCACCTTCAAACGCTTAAACAACGCCTACTAGATAGTAAAAGGCCGGTATGGTAGGGTACGGTAAAACTTTATTGAAGTCCTGCAGAACGTGAGTCTTCACGAAGCGGGTCGCTCCAAAGTGGGAACCGGAAGGCCGAGCCTCTCGGCCGCATGGGGCTCTTCGATCTATGATGTCATGCTACCTTGCCCGACGCCCATATAATCTGATGGGGACGTTGCCGATAAAATTGTGGTGGTTTTGATTACATTGCTTTTGTCACGCCATGCCTGGCAATGGAAATTTCGGTCCAAGTAGCACCACGTCATAAAGCAGTGCACAGGCCTGCTATCTAGGACGCGCTGGTTCAGCCTAGTAGCTAAACATTCGGCTTCAGGGCGTGGCCTGGTAGGTTAGAAACTCACTATGCCGCTTACGTTTTTCGTTTCGACTTTGTTCTGTTATGCATATGTTAATATCTTTATAGCGATTACCGAGGTGCAGTTATAACGCTGGCTATCCCTTACAAAAATGACTTTAGACTGTCTATAGAAAGTCTATAGACTTCTTATAGACGACCTTTCCTTTCTATAGATTTGGCCTTTTGTTGATACAAAGTCTGTAGACTGTCTATAGATGAAAGTCGATAAAGTTTCTATTTCTTTTTGTCTATACGCAGTCTATAGACGGTCTATAGAAAAAAGTCGATAAGGTGTTTGCTCTTTTTTGCCTACTTCCCCTCTATGGACTACTTATAGACGAAAGTCGATACAGCTTCTATCTATTTTTGTCCATACTTTGTCTATAGACTTTCTATAGACGAAAGTCGATAAGGTTTCTATTTCTTTTGTCTACTCGCAGTCTATAGACAGTTTATAGAAAAAAGTCGATATTGTATCCTTCCCCTCTATGGACTACCTATAGACAAAAGTGGATTACGGTCTCTATCTATTTTTGTCCATACTTTGTCTATAAAATTAAATTAAACTATGGGGTTTTACGTGCCAAAACCACTTTCTGATTATGAGGCAC